>NW_024349800.1:60459853-60527294 GCF_902729225.1 Pteropus medius | reverse complement strand
CGTTATTTTTCCCTCTCACCTGGCGAGGTGTTCAGATGGCTCTGATCATTTAGTCACCACTTTGCTTTACTCGTTCTCCACGAATCGGCTCATGGATTGAACAGCACGTATTCGCATGTGCCTCCTCACCTTGTGCTCTGACACGGGAACCTTGGTTTTCGTGTGGGAAGACCAGGGACGGAGTTCAAGGACTGAGCTTACTCAGCAAGCCAGGGGACCCCTGAGCCCCAGTCTCCCTATCTGGGAAGTGGGGGAGATGACACGTCCTTCCTCAGCGTCCTGGCACAGATCCTGTGTGCGTGAATGCTCTGTGTTAACTGGGAGGGATGTGGGATTCTTTGCAGAATGACGCCTTCCAGAGAGAACAGGCAGTGGTCCTTCAGGGAGGGCTGATGAGAGCCAGGTGCTTGTAAGGCAGGAAGAATTGCTTTAAGGGATTTGGGGGGATGCTGGGGAGTTCTCGTGCCCCACAAATTCCTTACAAGGAGCTGATCCAGCAAGCCCCGGGCCTAGGGCAATTCACAGTTTCCTCTATAAACTCTATGATGTCCTTGGGAGATATTAAAGCTAATTTCCCCGTAAAATATTGAATAACAAGTCAAGGGGTCCTTAAAAGCTTGTTCCCCTCAACCCCGAGCTATTTGGTGTTTGAAAAGTCTTCTGTTCGTCTGCTTGGGGGACCATAACAAAATACTGTCACCTGGAGGGTGGGAGAGGGGCTTCGACAACAGGAATTTATACTTTCACAGTTCTGGAGGCCTGAGGTCCAAGATCAGGTGCCAGCACGGTCAGTTCCTAGAGAGGACCTTTTTCGGTGTACAGATGGCCACCTGCTCTGTGTCCTTACGTGATGGAGAGAGGGTGCTCGTGTCCCTTTCTCTTCTTATGAGGGCATCAGTCTTATGACCTCATTTAACCTTAATCACTTCCTTAAAGACCTCCTTTCCAATACAACGCGTGGGGGTTAGGGTTTCAACACATGGATTTTGGGGAGATCCAGTTAAGTCCACAGCAAACCTCAGGTGTCGAGTCTGCAGAAGCGGAAGTGGCGGAGGCTTAGGAGTCAGGTTGACCTGGCTTCAAAGCCCGCCCTGCTGCCCGGAGCCCAGGGACTTGGCCAAGGGTTTAGCCCCTCCCCGCCTGCTTCCTCTTCTGCAAGTGGAGACAACAGGATCATAGCTCCCGGAGCTCACGTAAGGGTCAGGCGAGGGCAAGATTACAAAGCACCGAGACCACCATCGGGCACCTTGCAGTCCTCAGCGACTCACCTCCCTCCTTTTCTGCCCTCCCTTGAGATGTCGGCCCTTGGCATTTTGCTGTCTGCACGTTGAAGGTGTTGAGCTGTCTTTAGGATTCGTTCCCCCTTTCTGGAAGTCTGTAATCTTGATACTAGGGTGTAGTGACTAAGAGGGGCCACAGGGCTCTGTCCTTACCCCAGTGAGAATAATAATGTCAAGGTTATTAAGATGAACGAAGGTACCGTATGGGGAGATATCTGATTCAGTGCTTGGAGGGTACCGATGCTCAGTAAATGTGCTTGCCCATGGCTCCCGATGAGGCCTGAGCTGGGAAGATGTCAGCCAACGAAGGTTTATTGAACACCTACTGTGGGCCAGGCACTAAGGATATAACACTGGAACACACAGTGTCTGCTCTTATGGAACTTAGAGTTTTGGGGGAGGAGGGAGACATTAGTTGGATTATTATAAAGGCTCATGTCTGTGGTCTTGGGTCCATGCCCACCTGACCAGGGCCTCTGCTTCTCCTGCCGCTGCATAGACAGTGTCCTCCTGAGGGGCCTCCCCGTGCCCATCCCTTGTGGGAGAGGTGCTGGAATTTCTGCCCTAAGTACCTGGCACCTCGTCAAATGCCAGCTCAGCCTGCAGCTATGCACTTCTCAGCCGTCTCCTGTTTTGAGGTCTTCCAGGTAGCCAGCCACTCCCGGCCTCCATGAGTCAGAGAGCCACGTCTCAACTCCTGGTCCTGCACACGGTGGGGAAGAGAATTCCATTTATAACAAACGAGTTCCGAGGAATCCAGGTGACTCATTTGCTGATACTACGCATGCCCAGTGATTGTGGGCTCCTCCATTCTGGCCCAGCTCTGCCGGGGACTCGCCGAGTGGCAGGGGCAAGTTGCTGCCCTCTTGGGGGTCTTTAGAATTTTGCAGTGTGAAAAATGTACGTGGTGTGTCAGGCGGTGGGAGGTAGCCTGATAGGGTTTAAGCATCACCCAGATTTAGCAGAAGGTAGAAGAGGGGACATTAGCTTGATCACCTTAACTACCTGTTTAAGGGGACTTTTATCTTAGCAAAGAGCTTCATGGAGTAGAAATTTGAACCTGTTGGGTGGAGGGTTTATCGAAAATATTTTAAAAGAAATATAAAGCTTTGGAGCCGGTGAGCTCACTTTGGCAATAGGGGCCCAAGTTCTCGCCAGGCACATCGTCAACCACTGCATTGCACAGCCTCCCTTGCGGCTAACTGTCCACATGACTAACTTTTGGCCAATAGGGTGTGAGAGGAAGTGGGGCACGCGGTTTCTAAATTTCTTTTTCAAGCACATCCATTTCTCGTCCCGCTCACTCTTTCCTCTTTTCCTGAGGATGTAGAGGTGGTTCTGAGGAGCCATGTCCACCGTGTAGACAGTGGCGACAGCCTAAGGGATGGCAAAGCAACGAGAGAGAAGAAACTTAGGTCCCAAAATGACCTCATCAAGCAGAGACACCTGCCAGCCTCAGCCCACTGCCCACATTCAGACTGTCGCTGTGAAAGAGGAACACGTTTCTATTTTAAGTCATCGTATTTGGGGGCCTCTGACATAGCAATTTAGCCTAAACCCTAAGTGATATATATGTTAGCCACAATAAGATATGTTTAAGTAACTAATGACCTGTTGCATGGTCTATGCTGGATTCTGTTAAGACTTATTTATTGCTACCCCTAATACTACATGGGTTGCTAAGACTTTCTAAGATATTATAATAGACATAGTCTGCCCATTTTGCTTATCATTTTGAATTCCTTTTAATTTTAAAACCAAGTATATGTGCTAGGAAGCACTTTTGGAAGATACCATCTTGACAATCTTGAGTACTTATTTATATTAGGCAGTGAAAATTATATAATCTGGTGGTTTTCTTTATTCTTTGACTGCCAGGAAAGTTAGAACCACCAGGCATATTTAATGATTACTATAATCCTATTACCATAGGTTTATTTTTATTGTGCTTCTTCCCCTATGTACATTTAATTTTTGTTTGTTTGTTAAGGGACTTATTACACCTGCTGTCATACCCCTTGGCTCTCGGCCCATTTCATCCTCCTGTGCGTGTCCGTTCCCCTGCATACGGATCGGTTTACGAGTCCGTTTCAGTGTTCTCTCTCTGTGCTGATGGCCTGCCGCAGACAGCACTCCTTCTAGACTTCTATAGAGCATCTATCACACTGAATTTGCTTTAGCCGTCTGCTGACTGCTAGAGTGTGAGCCTCTTGTGACCCTCACTACTAATTGTCCCTTTTCCAGGGAAGGGTGAATTTGTCTAAGACCAATTTCCTATAAGTTGGTCTCTTGCAAAAATTCTGTGGAGACTAACGAAAGCCAAGAGCTTGAGGCAATTAATTCTGGTAGATTCCTGAGGCGGCCTTGTCACACAAGTTGTAATGGCAAGGCTCCAAGCTTAGCCTCCCGATAATGACATGGGAAAGGCTAGTGGTCTCCTAACCATGGATGCTGAGATGGCAGGGCTGAGTTAGAGTCAGAATCTCGTCATGTTATACTGTTGTTGGATCCCAGCTTCTGATCAGCCTAAAGGAGGAGCTGGTGCCCCTCCAAACATGCAGCTAAGAAACCTCACATACCAAGGACCAGGGTCTGTGCCCCTCCCAGATTCTGATGCCCACCCGCCACTGCTCGCTGAGTCCTCTCGATGAGCAGGCCCCAGAGGACCAGGTGTGTGTGCTGTCTGCTTGTTTGACATCCCTGAGACCTGTTCTCCTCTTCTTCCTTTTGGCCATTGAACCTCAGAGTTTTTTTTGGCACATGTGGCTGCTCGACTACAAGAAAATTTCCCCCAGCTCCCCTTGCGTTCCCTACAGCCATATGACTAAGAGTCAGTCAACGGGTGGACAGAAGAGATGTGTGCGATTTCCAGATCACATTTTTTATTAGGAAGTCACATGCCTTTCCCACCCCCTTCCTGTGGGCTGGAACATAGAGATGATGATATGAGCGAATTCTGACAATGGTATGAAGGTAACGCCCCAGGGTATGACAACGCAGTATGACGAAGGCCTTGGGTGCTGGAAATGGTCTTTACCTTGACCTGGGTGATGGTCAAGCTGTATACCTAGATAAAAATTCACTGAGCTGCTCTCTTAAGATTTCTGTATTTTATTATACATAAATTATGCCACAGCGAGAAAAAGGGTAGAAGGAGCCTGGTTCCCGAATGACCTTGTGGAGTAGAATTTGCCCTGGACGGTTACAAAAGAGAAACATAAATTCTTCTATGATTCGATCCATTGTATTTGGGGAGTTTTTATTCTAGCCATTTAGCTTGTACTCTAATGAATATATTTCTTAAACGTAGAAATTTTTAATTTTTATTTTGTCCCCATTGTTTCCACAGAGCTTGGTGAATGGACGGTATTCAGTATCTGTGTAATGAATGCATGTGTTGCATATGGCTTTAATCGGTATATTAGGATATTCGGTATCAATAAATTTGGAAAACGGAAGGAATTACAACACGCAAAGGGAGGGAACCTCTTCGCCCACAGCGTGAAGCAGTGAAATGTTAGTGCAGCTTCTCAACCCACCTACTCCCCGGGCACTTCCTTCCAGTTTTCAGCTTGCTTCAGTAAATGACAAAGACCTTCCAAGACAGGAAGTGCTGCCTGCTCTGCTAATGGGTGCCGAGGTGGGTGTGGATGTTCGATGATGTACTGGGAGACACCCAGTGTGCCGATTCCCCTGACTCACCATCAGCCTGCGCTCCTCAGCTGTCAGGCTCTAGGCGGAGGGGAAGGGCGTGAAGGATGATGCTCAGGGCTGGCGGAGCGTTGTGGGCGGGGCTGCTGCCGGGGCTGCTGCCAGGTCACCTGGGTCAAGGAGGAAGGGACGACAGTGCACCTCGGCCTGCTGTGCCCGGGGGTCCTCTCTGGTTCACCAGCAAACACTCACTTCTGCGATCGGAGCTGTGCTGGGGGCTGGGACTCAGAGAGGAAGGACACACACGACCCCTGCCCTCAAGAGGCTCACAGTGCAGCTGGCAAGACATGCCCCTAAACAAATGCCGTAAGAAAAACAGTACTGATAACACTATTTTATCTACATCTATTAGATGTCTAGCACTTTTCATACACTTTTTTTTTTTTTCAGAGAAATCTTGCAAATGGGTATTGTTCATAGAGGAGAAAACAGAAACTTGAAAAGGCAAAGCAAGTTGCCCAAGGTCAGAGCGAGGAGGCCATGCCAAGCTGGGCCTGAGGATGCTGAGGCCCATCTCTCTTCACTGTGTCCCACTGCAGCCGGGGCCACCCTGGCTGGGGTCCAGGTGCAAGGACTGTAATAGGGCCCTCTGTGCTGTCCCGGAGGAGAGCTGTGGTCTGCCAGGGGCTTCTATAGGCCTTGAGCTTGGCCTTAAAGCAGGAGTCCCCAAACTCTGTGCTCCTGTGTAGGAACCGGGCCGCATAGCAGGAGACGAGAGAGCGGAGCTTCCTCTGTGTCTGCAGCCGCTGCCCAGCGCCAGCATCACCGCCTCAGCTCCGTCTCAGACCATCAGGCGTCAGATTCTCATCGGAGTACTTGTCCCTGGTGGAAAAAAGGTGGGGACCGCTGCCTTAAAGAATGAGTGGTAATCCACCGAGTGGACAAAGCGTGGGTCTGGGGTGGGAGTCGGGCTCATTTTGGACAGCATGTGCAAAGGCCCTGGGGAGAGGAAGCACTGGCACATCTTAGTTGGGCGTGACTAAGGCCCTGGGCGGGCCAGAGGTGAGGGAGGGACGGGAGGTGAGAACAGAGAGGTGAGCGGCTGTCCTGTGGGTCCTCCTTTTAGGGCGAGCCCCTGGGGGAAGAGGGGCCAGTCATCTGTCAATGGAATGACATCACCGCCAATCAGGGTGGTGGGCCTGTGGGAAGGAGCATCCTCCAGGGAGGGGGACCCAGGCTGTGTGGCCCCTGCCTGCCCCCCTGATTCTGACACCCCCTTGGGGTACCATAGCTGACTCCTGAAAACCCCCGTTTCCAAAGATCATTTCATGTAATACTGATTTTCTTTTTAAGGAAAAGAATTCTGTGGTCAAAAAAATTGAGAAAAAAGAGCTTATTTCCTCTTTTTTGGAAATCATTGCAGGTTGGCTTAGTAAAGTTTCTGAGAAGTGAAGAGTTATATTTAAACTTTGTGCATTAGTTTCCCAAGGCTGCCGTGACAAAGTGCCACATACAGGGTGGTTTAAAATGTCAGAAGTTTATTCTCTCTCAGGGCTGGAGGCTGGAAGCCGAGGTCAAGAGGTCAGCTGGGCCACGCGCCCTGTGAAGCCCGTGGAAAGAGGATCTGTCCCGGCCTGTCCCAGCTTCTGTGTCCCCGGACACAAGCTTGCGACAGCTGCCACACTTCAGTCTGTGCCTCCCGGCCTTCGTCACACAGCCTCTTTCCGCTTCTTTTAAGGACACTGGTCCTATTGGATTAAGGACCCGCCCTGCTCGGTATGGCATCTTAGCTTATGACATCTACAACAAGCCTGTTTCTAAATGAGGTCACATTCTGGAGTCCTGGGGGTTAGGAGTTAGGACTTCGATATATATATTTTTGGGGGGAAGGGGGACGCAATTCAACCCATGGCACTTTGTTTAGCCCAGAATTTTCCACAGAACTATTTTGCCCTTAGAACTCTCTGGACAATGCCCCCTGATGACCCCTCGGAGTTGGTGGCAAGCCTGGGATGAGCAAGGTGGAGCCAGCCAGGGGCAAGAGAACCACGGGGGCCTCCCAGCTGGATCCCCCCGAAGCCCTGGGAGGAAAGGGGGGGACCACAGGACGGGGACACTGGAGTCAGCTTTTCCAGGCCTGCCCCAGGGGAGGAGGGGCGCGACCGATGGTCCCTGGAGCTGGGCACCTGTGTCCTCAGCCCCCGTACCAAGGCCGCCGACTGGCTGAGACACCACGGCGAGCGTGGGACGAGCAGAATTTCGGTCCAGGCCGTCTGTCTCCAGAGGAGCTTTTTCTGCTCCACGACCCATCAGAGCAAAGGAGCTGCAGAAACGCAGCATCTGGTGTGTCCCAGCCCTGTCACACCTGGGCCGGCGCCACCGTGGCAGGCTCTGGATACTGAGATGTGGGCGGTGTCTCCACAGCTCCAGAGCCGGTGTGTGGAAAGCAACCAGAATAGCCCACAGGTCTGCAAACAACTTCCCTCCTGTGCATTGGTTTTACCCTCAGCAGGGCTTACGATTTCACACAGAGATCCCACTTTCTTGCTTCTGGGGAGGACATTGGGGAAATGCTATAACTTTTTCTGTGGTAAAAAGATCTGGATTCAAGTTCAGGGTTTGATGATGTCAGGATGGCCAGGTGGTCTCAGGCGCCAGACTCAAGGTTCCATTTCAGGGTTTGCCGCCAACCTGTCGTGTGACCTTTAGCGAGCTCTTTAACTCCATCTGTCTCCTGGCAGTGGTGGGGACACGGAGTGAGACACTCTAACTACCACTTCCCTCAGCTTTCTTCTGTTTCAGGGACTATTCTGGAAGCAGTGACTCTGAAAGCGCCTCGTCAGGTGCAACGCACAGAATGTACCATGTGAGTGCGATATATATCTTTATTTATAGCTCTTTCTATACAAAATGTGATATTTAGTCATGTATTAATCAGAAAAAATTAGCATATATAATGCTTCTTTTATCTCTTTTAATGACATTTGCAGGAAAAGGGAAAAACATTCTCTGAATATGGTGATGCTAATAAAACAATTTAAAGTTGGGTTCACTGAGATGCAATGGAATTATAAATTTAGGTGTACAGTTTGGGGTGATTTGCCAAAGGCATGTAGTTGTGGAAACACCATCACGATCAGGGCAGGACATCTGCATCATCCCCAGAAGGTCCCTTTTGTCCCTTTTGATGTCAGTCACTCCTCCCACCCCTAGGCTCTGGCAACTTCTAGTTGGATTTCTGTCCATACACTTCCGCCTTTTTCTGAGTGGTGTTTAATGAAATCATACAGTAGCTTTTTGTGTCTGAAAGACCTCTTTCTAATTAAAGTCATGTTCTAGGGTATTGGGAGTTGGGACTTCAGCATGTCTTATTTGGAGGATGCTGTTGGATCCACCACACATCTCATGGAGTGAGGGTTCCCGGAACCCTCTTAGGGAAATGCCGCCCGAAACACTGGACCCCAGGATTCTATCCACATCTCGCCACACCACATGTGGAACCGCACAGAGAGCTGGCCTGGGGGTGGGAGGGTCTGGCAAACTCGGTCCCGAAGCCAGGCTTTACCACGTAGTAGCCACATGTGGCCTCGGGCAAGGCATGCCAGCCGTCTGAACTTGTTTTTACTACCTGTAAAACTAGAATAATTGTCAGCTATTTTAGTCTGCTTAGGCTGCCATAACAAAATACCATCTCGGTGACTTAAACAACAGGAATTTGGTTTTTTCACGGTTCTGGAAGCTACAAGTCCAAGGTCCAGGTGATGGCTGACTAGATTTCTGCCGAGGGCTCTCTTCCTGATGCTTTCTCATCCCATATGGCAAAGGGAGAGAGAGTTCACCATATGTGAACTCTCTGGTGTCTCCTCTAATAAGGACACTAACTGTATCGGGGCAGGGCCCCACCCCTATGACACGATTAAACCTCAATTACTTCCTTAGAAGCCCCTTATCCAAAGGCAGCCACACAGCGAGTTAGGGCTTCAATATATGAATTTCAGGAAGATGCAAACGTTGAGTCCATGACATCATATGTTCTGGTATCATGAGGAGGATTACATTAGATCCTACATGCAACTGTTAGCACATGGCCTTGAGGAAACTAAGTCCCCAATAAAAGATCACACCTTCCCTAAACGGCATGACAGTTTATTTCCCTCAGGTGTCTGGATCTTTACGGCAGGTGAGTCTATATCCTACGGGATAAGGGACCCAGCAGCGTAGTCACCGGAAGGAGCACACGCTGCCATGGACTTGGGGACTGCCAGGAGAGCCTTGTTTACTCTCGATGTCTTGTATGTGTCTAGGTGCCAGGGATACGTGGCTAAGACGCCGCAGAGGACAGGGAAACCGAGAGCTTTGGGCAGAAGCGGGTCAGCAGCTTCTTTTACAAGCGCAGGAATGAAATCCTTAGGTAAGGCAAGGTCTTTCCTGGTCCCGTCACAATGTGTTATGTCCCAGTCCCAACTTCGGGCCTGTAGGCCAGTGTGAGATGCGCAGTGGTCATCTCATGGGGAGGAGATGATCACTGAGCGCCTCCCGTGTACTCAGAGACTCTACACACAGCGTGTTCAGTTTCGTTTACTGGACGTGGACGTTTGCCGGTGAGAACCCGAGGCTCAGGGAGACAAAACTGGTGAGTGGCAGCGCTGGGCTTTGACCTTGGGTCTGTCTGACCGCTCACGCTTTGGAGCCAGTTTCAGACAGACTGCTCAGTGGGGGTTACATTAGTGATGTCCGTGTGTGTGTGTGAGTGTGTGTGTGTGCGTGTTTGCGCGCGTGTGCACGTGCGCACGCGATGACCTCATCAGAGCCATTTTCCCTTCTCGACAACATCTAAAGCAGCACGAGGTGTGTGGTGGGAGGTGCTTGTGCCATGTTTGGTGCAGCGATGATGGATGAGCAGATGAGTAGATAGAGTGATCGGCATCCTACACAAGACAGTCCTGCCAGCAGCCTTCACCCCCAGAGTCCCCAGGCCATAGGCTGGACCGCCACCCCAAGTCCTCAGTCTTCTCACCTTTTTCTGTGCAAAAGATAGGTAAGAAGGAGAAAAGTAAATGGCTGTGGGTTACAGAATGGCTTTCCTGGTATTCTTGCAGTCCCTGATCAGAGGCTGCCCCGGCCCAGCTTCTCAGCCTGGAGTCTGCTCTCGTGGGCTCTGGCCCCATCGGCTTTCTTGCACCTGCTGGGGTAGGGAAGGAAAAAGTATCTACGGTCTGAAAATTGTCCCAGAGAAACCCCTTCAGAAACCTACAAGTCTGTGTAGGAGGGAGGCACACTTTTCAGCCTTCGTCCTGGTTATAGAGATTTGGGTGTGTAGTTACATTCATTTAAGAGTCACTTTGCCCCAGGAGACGGGGAAGATTTTTGCTCTGGAGCTCAAAAAGAGTGATTTTTGCAAAAGTCAGACACTGGGTAAATCGACACCGCTTGCATTTCAAAACCATCAAAATCAAGGTTTATTTGTCCAGCTGTTTATTTGGTACAGACAGGCAGCTAGAACTGCAGAGACAACTGTTATTCCCTGTGACGGCTCTGAGAGGCCAATCTTCCTTCTCACCACTAAGAACCCCTGTAGCTTAGGCCCTGTCCTGCCTTCCCCAGCTCTGCGGGCTTTGCCTTGGGCATTGCTCAGAGCTGCTGTGAGCAATGGGGAGTGGGTGACAGCTTTATTAAAGATTAAGCCGTCTCTGTCTGAGGGATTATCTCTTTCACTGGTCCTGGTATTATTTAACTCTTGCTTTGCAAATTAGTTTTTCACATATTTACATACTTTGTTTCCAAGAGGACCGACCGGGCTTGAGGTCAGGGATCACTTCCTAACGGGACTTCACTGTCTTGCTCATTGGGGCATTCAGCTAATACTTGTGGGTTAAGGGTGCACTTGTGCACGTGCATGTGTGGGTGCACATGCATGAGGATACCGGGGACGGAACTGTTAAGGGGCCCACCCCAGGGAGGCAGTCAGCAGACAGTTTTTAAGCCCAGCTGCTCAGCGGGTGGTGGGGGTGGTTGATAACAGGACAAAGCCAGCAATTATCATTTAAAGGACTTTTTGTAATGGGGGAGGCTTGTAGGGAATCAGCCCAGATGACATTTTCTTCTAACCGCCAAACTCAAAATTCTTGCGGCGGCTGCTCTGGGAAACAGAGGCACCCGTTTGCATGGGAGGGGAGTTGTCCTTTCAGACATTTATCCAAGGGCAGAAAAAGACAAGGCCATGGGGAAGAAGACAATCAGGCAGCGGGAGACATGGGACGGTCCCTGTGGCTCTTCCTGAGATTGAGAAGCAGGTTTGCCGTTAATACAGACACCAGTAGAAAGCAGGAGGAAAAGGAGGCGGCACGTCCCACAGCGGAGGAGAGGCCACCTGTAAACAGGGGGACGTGATTTTGTACGCTGCAGCGATGGCTTAGTCATCTCTGGTGTGGGGGTTCAGAACGAGTCACCCCGAGCTGTGCCTGTGTGGTATGCAGATTGTTTTGAGGAGAAGGCAGCCAAGACTCTGTGGGCTCAGGAGAAACTTCTGCCCCTCCCTTAACTATCTAGAAGAATTTGAATTAGGGGCCTTGCCCACACTAAGAGACATCAGAAATGGCTTCTTTTGACCTATGTATAGGGCAGGGCAAATTTCTATTTACTAAATGTCCTCTCTTCTTATTGTCCTGCAAAGACCCTCTGAAACCCCCCGGGCACCTTCCTTCACCCCGCGGGGATGTACGCCACGTTCCCTTTCTGCCACCGAACCTCTCCTGTAGGTGGGGTTCCCGTGTGTGTGTGTGTATTAAATCTGGTTATTTTTCTCTGCCGATCTGTCTCGTGTCTATCTGATCGTTCGAACAGCCGAAAGGACCTTGGGGAGAGGACGGTTTCTTCCTCCCCCACCGTGCGGTCCAGCGTCTCCCAGCTGTCCCTTTGGTCGTTTCCATAATTCTGTGTTCAGGTGAAAAGCACCTCAGGTATTGCTCGTGAGGTGGATCCCGGTGACATTCTCGGGACCAAGGTCTTTTGAGGCTTTGCCACCACTCCTGGCATACAGGCTGTACCCTTGTAACCTGAAGTGCCCAGAATTAGGCTCATTTACATATTCATGCCAGACCACATGCCCCAGTTTTCTATCCAAAACATGGCCACCTTAGGATGGCACCCCAAGTGCTCACCCCCAGGCACTACCCCGTTCTCCGAATATGCCAGCCTCTGGACATCTATACCCTGGTGCTTTTGGATGAGAAGTGTCCTCTTCCCACGTCTGCTCGTGAAGTCCTCACTTGTCCTTTAAGATTCGATGTCACCTTTCTGAACTCATTTTTCTTAACCTATGAAACTAGAATAACTAATGTTCCGGTCTGCTCTGACCGACATAACAAAACCCTGTGTGGCTTAAACAACACAGATTGATTTTCTCACAGTTCTGGAGGCTGGAAACCCAAGCTCAAAGTTCTGGCTGACTTGGTTTCTGGTGAGAGACCTCTTTCTGGCTTGTAGGCTTGCACTGTGTGCTCACATGGCCTTTCCTCTGTGAACAGGCAGAGAGAGAGCGAGAGCGAGAGCGAGAGCGAGAGCGAGAGCGAGAGCGAGAGCGAGAGCGAGAGAGAGAGAGAGAGAGAGAGAGAATATAAACAGAGCGTTTGTTGGTTGTCTCTTCTTATAAGAACGATGATCCTGTGCAATCGGGAAGCCATTCTTCAGGTCTTATTTAACCTTCATTGCTCCCTTAGAAGCTCCATCTCCAGATGCAGCCGTACTGGAGGTTAGGGCTTCGACATATGAATTGAATTTGGAGGGACGCATTTAGTCCATAACCCTGGGATTCATCGTTGGTGTTTCCTAGCCCAGGAGCACACAGGGCTAGATGTTAGGAAGGAGAGGCCTTTACTTGATGGATGGGGAACTGAGTCCCTGATGGGAAATCGACACAGGAAGTGAGAGATGCACCTGGTCGTGTCCACTTCTCTCAATGAGCAACGCTTGGGGCAGACACAGCGAGCGCGCAGGGCCATGGGGAGAACCCTCAGGACGTGTCCACTGAGTGTTCACCTGAGTCTAAGTGGACGGAGTCAAGGCAGGTCTCAAATGTCACCTGAGTACAAGCTGACAATTCCTCAGGGCCGGATATATTTTGGAATCAGATTTTTTTTTTTCAAAATTAAAAAAAGCAATACAGCCTGTATTCTCTACATTGAACGATGCCTTCAGGAAGTCTAAAGTTCTGGGCAGCATCCTGTAATCGAACACATAAATATTTCTGGGGAGAAATCTAAGTATATGCACATCAAGTGGGACGGATTAAGACAGCACCTCTGGTCAGAGCTGGTACCGTCACCGAACGAGAATGAACGAACCTATGCAAAGACTTTGTGCCCAGCCACTCAAGGACTGTGCAGTGTAACAATGCGACAGGGCTGACTCTTTCCGAGGAAGAAGGGAAAATAGCATATGGAGGAGAAAAGCTGGTGAGTCTGGGGGCTTCGTCCTGGAGCCTGTCCCTCAGTAGTCCTGCGTGCTCCAGAGACACCAGGGGAGCCTGTCTGTGTGCCGAGGGTGGGGAGCCCCAGCCGAGGCTTCCACCTCCCCCCGGGCCAGGAACACTCTCCAGCAGCTTCCCATCCACTACCTGCTGAGCTGCAAATTGCCTCCCCCCACGCTGAAGCGTGCAGATGTTTCTCCCTGATCAAGGGCATAATTAACACCTGTCAAAGCAATGGGCCGGATGGGAGGGGGGTTCCACTCCGATTGCAAAAACTGTTTCTCAGAAAGTTTTCAGTGTCTGGGAAGAACATTTCCGACTTGGAGGGATTAAAAAGCCATCTTATAAAATGAAGAGGCAGGTGGTGTTTATCTGGGCTCACGCCTCTGAGTTTACATGTTTGATTTCAGCCAGCGTGCCGACAGATGCCTGATCAGCTACCCAAACTTGTTCAATTATGGACCCAGAGCCACACACGTTTATGTCAAATCTGGGAATGACATTTCCCTCTGCTCCTGTTGGGTGGGGCAAGAGAATCTTTTGTGGGTAGAAAAAGTTATTTTTTAATAGTCGCTTTACCTCCATAGTTATTTTATACACAGTCCAACAAGGGAACGATGACCTCGGAACCTCTGTTTGTGATAAATTATTTTAGGGAGCTCTGCAATCAGTTAAATTTATATCCAGTGGCAAATGAATTGCTGAGGTTGCGGTCTTACGGGACATAGTTGTACATGTCACCAGGGTTTTTGTTTCTATTTTGAAAGATGCCAGCGTTGGTCGTGCACGGATAGGTGGACGTGGCGGCAGCGAGAATGAGAGTGGTTTTGAGAATGTCACATTCCTCGTCGCCTTGCATCTCACAGCAACCTCGCCGTGTGCCTTCTACTCCGATGTGTCACAGTTCACAGACTTACCTACCGACTCAGGGGTTATGTGACTTGCACGAAAGGAGAGGAACTGATATTAGAAGCCACACATTTCCCCAGAGAGGATCCTTTATTTTCCTACGTTGGGAGGTAGTGGTGGGAATGGTGACATGAGCCTTTTAAGGACACCGATCATATTGGATTAGGGTCCAGCATAATTCATAATTCATTTGAAATGAATTACATTCGAAAAGATGCTCCTTTGAAATAAGGTAACTTAAATATTTGGTCTTGGACCCGGATCCTGGCACAGAGTCACTAAAACCCTTGCAATTTCCTAAGTGGTGACATTGATCGAGGTATTTTTTGTTATGTTAATGAGGTCACTTTTGAGGGCTGGTTACTAGGAGAACCAACCATATCATTAGAGGGTTGGAACTTTAAGTCCCATCTGAAGACCCTTATGTCAATCTCCACCCCCAGGGGCTGAGGAGTGAATCAAGCACCAGTGGCCACTGACTTGGTCAAGTCAAGCCTGTGTAATGAGACCTCCATAAAAACCCCAAAGGACAAGGTTCTCAGCTGGTGAAGACTTGGAGAAGTGGAGAAAGCATGGAAGCTCCACGCCCTTCCCACATACCTTGTGCTATGTGCATCTCTCCCCGCTGGTTGTTCCCGAGTTAAGTCCTTTCATGATAAACTGGCAATCTACTAAGAAGCATGTTTCTCTGCGTTCTGTGAGCCACTCCAGCAAATTAACTGAACATAAAGAGGAGGTGATGGGAGCCTCCAATCTCCAGCCCATGGGTCAGAAGCACAAGCGATGACCTGGACTTGTCACGGGGCTCTGAAGTGGGGGAGCAGATAGCGAGCTTGTAGGACTGAGCCCTTAACCTGTGGGGACTGATGCTATCTCTGGGTAAACAGTGCCAGAATTGAGCTGAGTCGTGGGACACTCAGCTGATGCTGGAGAGTTGCTCGTTGGTGGGGAATGTCACCCTTCCCCCACCACACACGTGCTGAAATTGTGACCAGAGTCTTCTGAGACACCTTCACTGGTACCGGGATTGAGACTTCAGTGTTTACTTTAGGGGGCACAGTTCAACCTATAACACACTATTAATAATGAGCTTCGTGATGCCACCAATGGTCCTGTAACCTGTCGTACCACTGAGCATAACACAATTGTGCAAATGCCAATTGCAACACAGTCTGAGGACATTGAGAGAAACAAAGCCTTTGTCTCAGATTATGTCATTAAAGATGGGGGGCTGTAAAATGAACTCCTATAGTATGCACCTATGTTGTCCTTGGCTATGAGGGCTTATTGGATGAGGACTTCAGCTCTCTCTAGAAATAAATAGCTCTGTTTTAGCTCAGGTTCCCTGGAAAGCAGAGCCAGAGGCCAGACTTTTTGGGGAGGGAGGAAGATGTTGCTATTCCAGAGAAGTCCTATCGTGTCGTCATAATCACAGGAGGAAGACACTTCTACTCCCCAGAGGGCTCTGTCGTGCAGCCCATGGTGTGACTAACGCACAGGACGCTTCCGAGGACTCTGAAGCCATGCACATTGGTGACTGGATGCCGATTCGGAGGAAGGCGCTGAGCTCATGACATCATAATTATTTGGTTCTCTTGCACGGAAACACCCCACAAATGACAGTAATTATCAAGTCCTGCTTGACATGACATTTTCTTCAAAACATGAGACGCTGTTTCTGAATTTTCTCTCTTTACTCCCATCCCCCTTCCCTCCCTCTCTCCGTCCCACCTCCCACTCAGCTCCCTCGCGTGCGGCCCGCCCACACCTCTTTCCACTTCCCACACGATGCCCTTTCTCTCCTCATTTAGCCCCGGAACGCCCCCCTCCCTTCCCACTCTCTGGCCAGGAGCAAAGATGGAACTAGGGGCACCAAGAGACGAGCCTTGTCCATGCTTCGCAGAGTGGGACCCCTAGGAGTTCGGAAGGTGTGTTAGTGTCCGTCTGAGCCACTCCCATGGTGCTTTGCTGAATTCCACGGGGCATAAGGAAGTGCTGGCTGTCCCCATGCCTCAAGTCCCCTTTCCTCTGTGTCGTGCTGGGGACCAGACTTCCTTCACAGCAGCTAAGCTTCAGTGAAAAACACGGGACTTGGACAAGTGCACCCGTTTTTTTTATCGAGTCGTTTCTTTTCTTACTGTTGAGTTTAAGAGTTCTTTGTCTATTTTGGGTAAGAGTCTTTTATCAGAAGTGTCTTTTGCAAGTCTTTTCTCCCAGTCTGTGACTTATCTTCTCATTCTCTTGGCCTTGTTTTTCACAGAGCAGAAGTTTTTACTTTTAATAAAGTCCAGCTTGTCGATCATTTCTTTCATAGGCTGTGCCTTTGGTGTTGCATCTAAAAATCATGGCCATACCCAAGGTCGCCATAAGTTTTCTCCTATGTTGTCTTCTGGGAATTTTATTGTTTTCCATTTTACACTTAGGGCTATGATCCATTTTGGGTTAATTATGGTAAAGGGTGTAAAGTCTGCATCTAGATCCAATTTTTTTGTATATGGATGTTCATCTGTTCCAACACCATATGTTGAAAAGGCTGTCTTCGCTTTATTATATTGCCTTGTTCCTTTGTCAAAAGTCAGTTGACTATATTTATGTGTGTCTATATCTGGGCTCCCTACTCTATTCCTTGATCTATTTGTCTGTTCTTTGCCACTACCACACTGTCTTGATTACTGTAGCTTTATAGTAAGCCTTAAATTTGGATAGAATCAGTCACTTAACTTTGTTCTTCTACTTTAATATTGAGTTGGCTATTCTAAGTATTTTGCCCTCTATATAAACTTTAGTTGTTAATATCCAGAAAATTACTTGCCGGGATTTTTATTGAGATTGCATTGAATTTAGAGACCGAGTTGGTAAGAATTGACTTCTTGACAAAACGGGTCTTCCTATCCATGTACATGGGATACCTCTTCATTTATTTCGTTCTTTGATTTCTTTCACTCGAGTTTATAGTTTCCCCCATATAGATTCTGCAGAAATGTTGTCAGATTTATACCTAAGTATTTCATTTTGGTGGTTGGGGTGCTAATGTAAATCATAATGTGATAGTGTGTGTTGAGTTACTCAAAAGGGATATTCTTCTGGGTGGGCCTGGTCTAATCAGGTGAGCCTCTTAAAAGAGAACTTAGACCTTCACTGAAATCGGGCCTTAAAGTAGATTAAGCCTTCACGAGTTCTATCATTGCAAAGAAATGAATTTACCACTTGAGCAGGGATGAGGGTCCTGGGCTTCAGTCATACTTTGACTGCAGCCTGTGAAACCTTGAGCAGAGGACCTAGCTAAGCCTTCACCAGACTCCTGTGAGATAACGAATGGTTGTGGCTTTAAGCTGCTGAGTTTGTGGTGACTCGTTACGCAGTAACAGAAAACTAAAACACTGTGTACCGCACTGACCTTTGGGGAACAGGCAGTCGGGGCATGCGAATACGGGGTGGACACACATTTTTACAATGAACAAATACTAATTTTGCAGTTAAAGAAAAGGAAAATGCTAAAGGTCTTGTTTTTAAAGAGTTTTCTTCTTTTACACTCCCACTGTGCTTTAAGAGCCAACAGCATCCGCTCCTCTCCTGGTGACTGCTCTGCTTCCAACTGTGGGGCTGGCAGCGTGAGACTTCCCCGTCTGTCTGCTTTCCAACTGCGTTTTTCTTTCCCTAAGGCAGTCCATGCATGAAGCATATAAACTATATAAATGTCTAACCAATGTACCGTATACTTGAAACTGATAATAACAGTAAATTAAAAAAAAGAAAAAAAGACAAAGCAATTCGATCTCAGCCCAGAGCGGGGTCCTACCTCCAGCCTCCAGGCAGCTGAGCATCGAAAGCTCTGACACTTTTCTACACGTCTGGAACATGCGGTGGCCCTGTCATGTTCTCGGTCTTCCCACGCATGACCTGAGCTGGATGGGTCACAGCTGAACAGAGCCAGAAAGGTGAAGGTGTGTGGACGCAAAGGAGCGTGCCCACCCGCAGTGGGACTGCCACCCAAGACGTCAGAGTCCCTTCCTCGTCTTCCTCCTTTTCTCTCTCCTTCCTCTTTTCTTCCTTCCTTTTTCCTTCCATCCCTCCTCCTCCCTTCCTCCTTCCTCCCTTGGCCTTCACCTTTTCGGCATCGTATAGTTCATCAAGCCTGTCTCCACCCATTATTTTATCTATTCCTTATAAGATCTTGTACTCAGGAAGAGAAGGTCACTAAATTCTATTTTGCAGACAAAAAAAAACAAAACAGGCATAAAAGAAAAGAGAAAGGCCGGCTCTGGGGCAAAAACCCCTGAAGTTTCCCGATGATTCCGTTTTATGTCTTTCTCTCTCTCTGTCCCCCATTCTCCTTCCCACCCAGCTGGCCTCCTGCACTTGACGCCTTGCGACAGTTTCTTCAGACAGGGGTAGGTGGGCGGAGTCTTCCAGTCAATCATTTCTTCGCGCCCCAGGGGCATCTCGCTACACGAATAGATGCACAGCAAATAATGAAATGTAAATTTTCGATGGAGTACAGAACAGAATCTTGATGAAAGGTATTATTAAATTCAGCAGAACACAAAGAAAATCTAACTGAACAGAACCGATTATTCCGTAAAAAGGGAATAGATTACTGCTTGCATCATTTGTCGTCTAGACAAATCACTTGGATACACATGTACTGGTTTTAATTAGTGCCATGAAATTAAGCAATCTGTAGCCCAAAATGTTATTGTTCAACAAATAAAAAAAAAATACATATTTAATAAAGAATAATACAGCACAAACAATCACTCCTCATAATGCCTAAATAGACTGTGGTTTTTTTCCCCTTCCTTATTTAAATGAAAAACCCACAGGAGTCAAAATTGCTGTTGCTTCTTGTGTCTGATAGAAGATTTTATGTTCCCTCATCCCCCCATGATATCGTGAAATGTACAATTTTAATAGAAGTCACATGCAGGACTGAATATGCCACAGCAAGAAACTTTCCGTTTTTAGCCAAAAAGCCCAGACTTTTTCCCCCTGGTTTAGTCCTTCAGGAAATTTTCAGCAGATGCAGGCTCCTGGCTGAAGTTTCTATGCATCAGTGATCTTCAATGAGAAGGCAGCAGATAGATTTTTTTTTTTAACCCATGGTATCCTAGTCTAAGCCTTCACAAAACCCAGATGAGGTCTAGGAGTCAGATGACAAAGGGTCTGTGTCCAGAGCCTTGGGGGAGGGGGAGATCTAGGGAGAAACTGGTAGGTGTGAAGATGTCTTGGTCTGCTCGGGCTACCATAATAAAATACTTCTGGCAGCTGAAGTCCAAGATCAACAGTCCAAGGTGCTGTTAGGGTTTCTGGTGAGGCCTCTCCCCCTGGCTTGCAGAAGGCCGCCTTCTTGCTACACCTCACATGGCCTTTCCTCTGTGAGTATGTTCAGAAAGAGAGAGAGATCTCTTGTGTCCCTTCTTATAAGGTCACTAATCCTATTAGATTAGGGCCTCACTTTATTTAACCTTAATTATCCCCTTAAAGGCCTCATCTCCAAATACAGTCACACTGGGGTTAAGTCTTCAACATATAAATGGGGGGTGGGGGGAGACAGTTCAGTCTATAGCAGAGAAGGAAGCATGAGCCTGGGGAGAGCACCAGGTGAGAAGGAATCCCAATACATAACCTGCAGGTGCCGCTCTGGCTAGGTGAGCGGAGAGGCCACAGGAGGATGAGTGAGGCTTGAGGGGATAGAAGAGGCAGGTGCATTCTGGGTTCAGACATGTCAGTAGCCAAGGCTTTGATGCTTGTGAAGATCTGAGGCGGAGTCTGGGAGGCGGGGGCAGGGGGCGTGCAGGTTCGGAGGGGCGAGCGAGTGCCAGCCTTCTGCTTCCCACCCAGCGATGCGGGGGCCGATCCCCACAAAGCAGGATTCATGTGTCTGCCTCTCATCTTCCTTCGCCTGCCCCCACAGGCTGCTTCCAAGCAAATTCAGCCTCTCCCTCGTCCCACCTCTTCTCATGCTTCCAAGCCCATGAGTCACTCCTCAGCGCCCCCTGTGGGGAAATTCAGGAACCACCCTTCCTTGCACATACCTGTCCATTAAGCACTGTAAATTGTAATTATCAGTTACAAACAAATACACATTCTCCACTCGAATATGAACCCTGCTCCCATACCCAGGGTGGGTGTGCATATTTTGTCTAGTGTGTGTGTGTGTGTGTGTGTCTTGTAGCTTGGCGTGATGTATGCTGGCCATTGGAGCTCAATAAATATTTGAATAAATGATGGAATGAATGGATATTTTTATGCCTGATAAGTTTAAACCAAGATGCAATTTGAAGTGACCTCTGCAGGTACTAGGGAGCAGCAAAGGACCACTGAGAAGGGACGTGAGTGAGTAAGAGCTGGAGAACGTGGGGTGTGTGCGGGAGGTGGCGTGTGGCATTGTATTGAAGAAAAGAATTGGCCTTAGAGGCGGATGGGCCTCTGGTCAAACCACCACCAGCCTTGTGTCAGGACATGGTAGGCGAAGCGCGTGGGCTGTGACAGCAGGCTTTTGGGGTACAGACCCCAATTTTGTGTTTGCTGGCTGAGTGATCTTGGCAGAACACCTGGTATCTTGTTTCCTCGGAGTTGCTATGGGGATTAAATGAGGAAAGTGTTTGGCTTGTGGTGCATTTGTAATAAATGTTATTATTTCGACCTTTCTAAATTTCAGTTTCTTTCTCTGTAGTCGCAGGTTATAGGTTTATACTAAATGGAAAGGAAATAAAACTTGTAAAAAGGAGTCTCACCAAGCAGTACTCATTTAGTGTGTTGTCTTCTAATATTATACTATCTCATCGAAGATGGAAAGTACTGTCAGTGACCCCACAAATTGATTTCATGATCTATTAACAGATAAAAACTAAGTTTAAAAAAAACCCCAGCCTGCAGAACACATTTCGAATAAACTGTATTTTCTGAACAGTTTTGGGTTCACAGCGTAATTAAACAGAAAGTACAGAGATTTCCCACATGCTCCCTGCCCCTCTCTTTTAGCTTCCCCCACTGGAGACGTCACCCACCAGAGCGGGACATTTGTCACAGGCCATGAAGCACGCTGACACATTGTTATTACTCGAAGTGCACAGTTTACACTGGCGTTCGCTCTCGGTGCTGGACATTCTGTGGGTTTGGACAACTGTGCAATGACGAGCATCCATCACCATCGTCAGACAGAGTAGTTTCACCGCCCTAAGACCCCTTTGCGCTCTGCCTAACCATCCCTCTTTCTAGAATATATTTTTTAACACGGTCCCCCAGTCACAGATGATGCTCCATAGTTCGCGGGGTAGATGACGGAACCCGTTGCGATTGGGGCACGTGAGTGGCGGAAATAAGGCTGAGGCCACGAGGCTGAGAGAGAGGGGAGAGCGCGCGTCCTCGTGCAAGAAGGACAGGCAGGCCTAGGTGACAGATTGGGGAGTGGGGGGGCGGGAGCCCTAAAATCTCGGGGCTCTGGAAACACGTGGTGGTGGTGGTGGACTGCAGGGAAATGGGACGCGGCGACCGGCAGGGCTTCGAGGCGGAATGTCAGCCTGCTAACTAACCAGCGCGGGTCAATGAGCGGACAGCGGCGAAGCTCTGGATTAAGAGGACGCCACGCTGGCGGCCCATTTCACTGAGTGACCTTGGGCAAGTGCCTTCTCTCCTGCAAGGGGCTGGACTGGATGTCTTCACTGCACAGGGCTAGGTGAAGGGGGTGGGGGGCGGGGGCGGGGGACGCAGCAGGGGAGCGTCAGGGACAGGTCGAAAGGCTTGGGGGGCCAGGCAGGGCGCCGGCGGGCGCAGCGGCGGCCTCCGAAGGGCGCGTTTCCCCGCGGAGCAACGGGCGCCAGTGCGCTTTCACCTTTGATCTTCCAGGCACAGCAGAAACTTTCCCGCCCAGCCGGCTGCCGCTTTAAAGCTCGGGCGCCCGGCCCCTCGGTGCCACGCTGCGCCCCGAGGAGCCGGCAGTCGCGCGCCTCTGCCCAAGGCTTCACCCGTCCCCCTCGCAGCTGCCGCGCGTGCCTTGCAGGATTTCACCAGAAGAGGGTACAGTTTGAGAAGCTCTTGACGTCAGGCCGGAATTCCTATTGTGTTTAGAAACCGCTCCGGCAAAGCAAGCCCAAGTTCGTGCTGCGCACCCCTCACGGACTGCGCGGGTCCGGCAGCTCCAGCTCGCGTGCGGCGCCGGGGGCGCACGCCGGGCCCGCCGGGCTCCGGGACCCGCCCGCCGCGGTCTGCGCTCACCAGCGCGGAGGACCGTGCCCGCCGCCCACCAGGGGACCCCACTCCTGCGGGAAGCCGAGCCGAAGCGGCGGATCGCGCCGCCAGGGAGCCGGGGTGAGTGCCCGGGGCGAGGCCGGTGGCCGCGAGAGCCCCCCGCCCGCGCGCCCCGGCGCCCGGATGCCAGCCCCGAGCCCCGCCGCCGGGTGCATGCCTCCCCCGCGGCGCGCCCCGGCCGGCTGCTGCCCACTGTGACCGCCCTTCCAGGCAGGCGGGCGCCAGCCGCGCTTCCCCACGGGCCGCGCACCGGTGGGACCCGCGGACCCCCGGGCGGCGGCGGCGGCGGCGACGGGGCTCGGAGCCGAGGCCGCGCGGGCTCACGCCGGGAGAATGGACGGGGCCGGGGAGCGCAGCCTCCCGGAGCCGGGCAGCCCGGGCTCCCGGGCTGGCGACGACATCGAGATCGTCGTCAACGTGGGGGGCGTTCGACAGGTGCTGTACGGAGACCTCCTCAGCCAGTACCCCGAGACCCGGCTGGCGGAGCTCCTCAACTGCCTGGCGGGGGGCTACGACACCATCTTCTCTCTGTGCGACGACTATGACCCGGGCAAGCGCGAGTTCTACTTCGACCGGGACCCCGATGCGTTCAAGTGTGTCATTGAGGTGTACTATTTTGGGGAGGTCCACATGAAGAAGGGCATCTGCCCCATCTGCTTCAAGAACGAGATGGACTTCTGGAAGGTGGACCTCAAGTTCCTGGACGACTGCTGCAAGAGCCACCTGAGCGAAAAGCGGGAGGAGCTGGAGGAGATCGCGCGCCGCGTGCAGCTCATCCTGGATGACCTGGGCGTGGACACCGCCGAGGGCCGCTGGCGCCGCTGCCAGAAGTGCGTCTGGAAGTTCCTGGAGAAGCCGGAATCCTCGTGCCCGGCGCGCGTGGTGGCCGTGCTGTCTTTCCTGCTCATCCTCATCTCGTCCGTGGTCATGTGCGTGGGCACCATCCCCGAGCTGCAGGTGCTGGACGCCGAGGGCAACCGCGTGGAGCACCCGACGCTGGAGAACGTGGAGACGGCGTGCATCGGCTGGTTCACGCTGGAGTATCTGCTGCGGCTCTTCTCCTCGCCCAACAAGCTGCACTTCGTCCTGTCCTTCATGAACATCGTGGACGTGCTGGCCATCCTCCCCTTCTACGTGAGCCTCACGCTCACGCACCTGGGCGCCCGCATGATGGAGCTGACCAACGTGCAGCAGGCCGTGCAGGCCCTGCGGATCATGCGCATCGCCCGCATCTTCAAGCTGGCGCGCCACTCCTCCGGCCTGCAGACCCTCACCTACGCCCTCAAGCGCAGCTTCAAGGAGTTGGGGCTGCTGCTCATGTACCTGGCCGTGGGCATCTTCGTCTTCTCAGCCTTGGGCTACACCATGGAGCAGAGCCACCCCGAGACGCTGTTCAAGAGCATCCCCCAGTCCTTCTGGTGGGCCATCATCACCATGACGACGGTAGGCTACGGCGACATCTACCCCAAGACCACGCTGGGCAAGCTCAATGCGGCCATCAGCTTCCTGTGCGGGGTCATCGCCATCGCCCTCCCCATCCACCCCATCATCAACAACTTCGTCAGGTACTACAACAAGCAGCGAGTCCTGGAGACTGCGGCCAAGCACGAGCTGGAGCTCATGGAGCTCAACTCCAGCAGTGCCGGCGAGGGCAAGGCGGGCAGCTCCCGCAGTGACCTGGACCACCTCCTGCCAGAGCCCCCCGGGCAGGAGGGGAGCTGGAGCAGCCGGCTGAAGATCTCCCATAGCGACACCTTCATCCCACTCCTGACGGAGGAGAAGCACCACAGGACCCGGCTCCAGAGCTGCAAGTGATGAGGGCCGTCCGGACGCAGGTGGACACACGGTGTGACAGGCTTCTCAGTGACTGCCCTGGAGGGGCTGTCCTTTGTCCCCCCACCCCTCTTCCGGACAGAACTCTGAAGGCCCTCTTGGGCACCTCTGATGAGGCTGGGTAAGACCCCTTTGTGTTGCTGGCTGTCCAGGAGCCAGGGGGAGGGAGGGGTGTCCAGGAGCCAAGGGCAGCATGGGGTGATGGAGGCCTGGTTTGGCTGATGGCAGGAGCCCCATGCAGTTCTGTATGTCTTTCAATAAAGCCCCCTGCTCTGTGCTCTCACCGGTGTTGCGGGTTCTGTCACAGGCTGGCTATCCTCCCCCCTCCCCCACGGGGGTGGCTCAGGCATGCCCCGGGGCCAGGCTGGGAGGTAGGTGTGCAGCCCAGGGGGGCGGTTTTAGTCGAAAGCTAATTAAAGGACTCATACACAGGCTTCGGTGCCAAGGAGCCTGCCACATTCCAGGAGGCTCCGCGTGCAACTCCTGTTTCCTTCTGAGGAAAAGCTTGCTCCCCGAGCATTCTCGGGAGGGGAGGAATTCACAGGGCCGGGAGCACCACGCAGCGTGGTTGCCATTTATTCATCACCTGTGCCAGGCACCTTGCACAACTTCCAGCAACCCGGCTAGGTAGGTACCCCATTTTACAGGTGAAGAAACTGAGGCCTAAGGTCAGAGAGAGGAGGGATTCAGTCTCAGATCAGATGATCCCAAAGCCCATGCATCGTCTTTCTCATCAGGTGGCCTTGGGCAGAGGCATGTGCTTGGGCCCACGGTGCGTGTGTCAGGGTCGGCTCTGCGGACCAGGAGAGGTGCTGAGCCCCCCGGGGTGGGCCTGCCTGTCCTCCAGCCCAGCCTGCCTTCTGCAATCGGGTCATCTGAGCTATCGGCTGAGTGGACAACCCTGAGAGCCCCGGGGGAACAGAAAAGAGGCAGACCTAGGTCTGGAGCCCAGGGAAGGAGGACGAGATTTCTGCCATGCCTTCTGGCTGGACCGCTTTCTCTGCTGTCCCTCCCCCGGCCTCCCCACCCCCGCCCCCTTCAGCTCTCTGGTCAATCTCTGCACCATCCTGGGTGGTCTTCCCTCCTCCCTGGGCCCTGGTTTCTCCATATGTATAAAGAGGGGTGATTTCTTGGGGCCTCATCCAGGTCTGACCTTCCAGGATTTCGAAGCCTAGAGCTACAGGACACGTGTTGGGGACGCTGCGGGGTGGGAAGCTGTCACTTTGTTGGGGGTCTTGGGAGAGGGTCAGGGCCACCCCGTGGGGTGCAAGTACCTGAATCAATGTTGTGCGTCCCACCTCGAGTGTCTCTCCAGGGAGATGCCGGGTCAGGCGACTGTGGAAGGCAGAGGAAGGAGGTGGGGTTGGGCCTGTGGGACTCAGTGGGGGCAGGGAAAGGAGTCCAGGAAAGGGATTGCTGACAGGGGCTCAGGGGCCAGCTGAATGGGTGGAATCACTCTCTTTGTCCCCCTGCCTCCAGGCCCTCAGGAAGCCCTGAGCCTGTGCTGCTGGAGGGAAGAAACAAGAAGAGGGGTGGGAGGGAGGCGGGGGGCAGGGGTGAGGGTGTGGGGGCGGTTAGAGGCCAGGAGGTGCCTTCCTTGCTGTTCACCTGAGGGTCGGGGAGAGAGCGTTTTTACGCCACAAAAGCATCTCAGAGCACGTCTCATCCTCTGTAAGCAGAAGCTTAGCCCCCGACAGGGTGAGCGTTTGTTGATCCTTCTGGAACTGGGATCAGCGGGGGGAGGGGCGGCCCTCCCTCCCTGGGGTATCTCTCTGGGGCACATTAGAACAACAAAATCCTGGTGTCCCCGCACCTATCACATTAGAATCCAGGGCGACACTCAGACATTGGTATTTTTTTTAAACTTTAAAGTGTACGCAGATCATCGGGAAATCTTGCTAAAATGCAGCCTTTGAACCAGTAGATCCCAGTGAGCCCCCGGGCCTGCATTTCCAACCCTCTCCTAGATGAAGCCTGTGCTGCTGGTCTGTGGACTCCACTTTGAGAAGCAAGAACCCAGAGCAGGAGCTGGCGAAGTATGACCCCTAACCCGTGTTTGTACCGTCCATGGGTTCAGAATGGTTTCTACATTTTTAAATGGTTTAAAGGAAATTCAAGAAAGAGTAACCTTTTGTGGTACATAAAAAACACCTGAGTCACATTTCAGTGTCTGCAAATGAGTCTTCCTGGAACGGAGCCATGACTGTTTCTCGGGTCGTCTCTGGCAGAGTTAAGTGGCTGTGACAGAGCTCACGTGGCCCTGGCAGGCTTATTTTCTGGCCCTCCACAGAAAAGTCTGCCCCCCCCCCCGGGGGCAGTAGGGAGCTGCTCTAAGTCAGGCCTGGGGGAATGCGTAGGGGCTCAACCTCCTGGGAGAGGAAGCATGAAGAAGCAGCCGGCACCAGGCACAGCCCAAACAAACCAGAGAGTGTGGGGCCCGCCTCGGAGACGGGGAGACCCTTGTCCCTCCGACAGTGGTTTCCTGTGGCGGGCTCTCTGCTGTCCTGGCTCCTGCTCCGGAAGCCTCCTTCTCTCCCTCCTCACCTGGCCTCTCCCCAATTCTGGGGACCTTCGCTCCAATCCACATCGTCTTCTCTGACTGGGGCGAATCTGACAAACTTCTTGTAACTTGTTCGTTTCTATTGAGAGAGAGGGAGAGAGCGACGTGGGGGTGGGGTGGGAGAGCAGGAAGGAGGGAGGGAAAGAGAAAGGTGGGGAGAGAGAGAAATGTGTCTTGGAATCTCAGGACATCCGAATTACAGGGAAAATAGGCATCGTCTAAGTCTAACACGCCTCCACACACACGCATCACACTGATGGGAAAACTGTGGCTCCGAACCACGCGCAGTCGACTTAGGAGGAGTTAAGTAAAGGCCTGAAGGTCCCAGCCAGATCGAGGGGTCCGTCTTGTTCTCATAAAGATGGGAGCACATGATGAATGCTCTTCTGGAAATAGAGGATTGTGACTGCAGGACTCTGTGTGTGTGTGTGTGTGTGTGTGTGTGTGTGTGTGTGTGTGTGTGTGCGTGAACAAATCATATGACAAGCTAGTTATCTTCAGTTTTACAAGTGGGGAAATTGAGCCCTAGGGAGCAGAAGCAACAGGCTGGTCACCGCGTCACCCCTTGGTGGCAGAGGAGGGAGCTGTGCCCAGGGCCTGCAGCCCACACTTATCCGGAGCACAACGGTGGCCCCCTCCTGGCCTCCATCAGAACTCAGCACCCTGCTCTGGGGTCCTCCTGGCTAGTGATGCCAGAGCTTTCACCTGATCTTCTTAAACTAGACGCTACTGTGTCAGGCGATGGAGGCATGTTCTGGGTGCTGAAGAGAGAGCTCAGGAGAATGTGCGAAAGTGGGATCTCAACGTTTCTAGTTTAAACCAGAAAACCTGACAATCTACTCAGGAAATGGCCCTAATGTCACCGTCTGTGCAGCAATTAGGTGTAATTATTGACTCTGTCTACTAAGCTCCTTAACGATGGCACAGAAAGTTTGGGTCCCAAAGAGCCTGAGCCAAAAGGCAGTTTGATGATTAAGATGAAGGTTCACAAACTGTCTAATCAAACATACAAAATGAGATGCCCAGAATGCTGTGCAGAGTTAGCACGGATGTTCTGGTATCAGCATCAACGTCTCCTTCTCTATGCTGATTTCATGTAGCAATAGTCAAAAGCAACTGTTGTGGGGATAATTTCAAAACAGAAGCAAACCCCTCAAGTGTGGCATAAAAATAAATGTAAATCAATAGAAAAGAAGGAGCTGATTGATTTCAAAATTCAAATATATAAGATTTTATAATGTACTTAGTTATTTCGATAAGCTAAAATCCTTGCTTCAGATGTAGAAAACCGTGAGCAATGGTGCCTCCATTTTATCTAAGAAGGATAATTTCTGGACCAAATTTCTCCTGGCCTCCGCCAGAACCCAGCACTCCGGGGCTAGCACTGCTGGCATCTGCTCTCAGCTTTCTCTGAGATGCAGGATGCGTGGAGGGCATCGCTGCGGATGGACTGGTTCTGGAGCTGGTGTTTTAAGGAAAGAAAGAGAAGGCAAACATTTTCTTGGGCAAGCAGCTTCGGACCAGATGCTCGGGCCGCGTGGAGTTCGGGATCCAGCCTGGCAGTCGTGGGAGGCGTCTGCCATCTGGGGTCTGGAGGTACCCCATTCAACAGTGAAAATGAAAAACCCAGAAAATGGGGTGGGGGGAAAGTCTTTGAAAATGGCAAGACCTGGAGTTATTTCACACATACTCCAGAGGACATGTCAGAGAGGCAGGTAAGATGACCCTAACAATTGCCGGGGATTATGGTACTGGTGCATTGCCTGGTTTAAAGGGGAGTTTGGGCACTGACCGGCCAGCGTGGGGAGCGGTTCCGAGGCAGGGGCCCTCGTCTCCACCTGGCTTGGTTTCTCCTTCACCCGCGGGAGGATAATGAACCGTCTCTGCAGGTCCTTGAAGTCTCCCAGGGAGATGAGGGGCAGGTGCTCCCAGGAAGGCTGTCCTGCTTTCCACCAGTTCAAGGACAGCCCAGGACCCTGTGCTCATGGGAAAGTGTGTGGCAGTGGATTTGAAAGGAGGTTTCAGCCGTACCCCCATCTGAGGTGGCACCCCCACCCCCAAAGGCTTTTCTCCACTCGTTGCAGTCTAAGACGCAACTATGGGGATGTTGTAGGTTTGCAAAAGGGAAGAACAGACAAAAACAAGAGCTGGGAGACTCTCGGCTGTCGTTTTGTGGTTTGGAGGCTATCGTTATCAGCCACCCAGACTTGCTGCGGGGGCTGCTGGAACCAACTTTATTTTTCTTTCAGCAACCGGCCAGAAACGCGCGACTGTGCTGGCTTCGGGTGAGACCCAGGTGTCCCCAGAGTCACAGTAAATTGCTTGTGGTCACGCAGCCAGAGTATCAGGGTTGCGTCAGCCTCAAAGAATGAGTTGGGAAGCCTTCTATCTGATGCCATACTTTGGAACAGAACATGGTCATTACCTGGATACTTCTGCACCCAAATCCTTCCCCAGCCGGTGGGGCCGTGCGTCCCCACTGACCTTGCAGGCTCCCTCTCTGCTGCGTGCCGTCTTGCTCTGTCCTCTTGGGATCTTGGCTTCCTTTCGGCATCTCACCTCCTCCTGCCACAGGGACTTTGCACATGCTGTTTGCTCTCTCTGATGGAAATGCTTTTCTCTCCCCTGCTTGTTTCCTGCACTTTTCTGCGTCCTTTTGACTTTTGCTGAATCGTTGCCTCTTTCCCTGATCTCCCCGTCCAGGTCAAACGCCTCTTACTGTGCGATGTGCCTCTCTCTTTACACTCATCACACTTGCAATGTAACCTTTATTTACGTGATTTTCCTTTATACGATTAACATCTGTCTCTCCCACTAGACTGTCAGCCCTCTGGAGACAAGGGACTGGGTCTTTGTTTACCTTTGAACTCCCAGAATACAGCATAGTACCAAGCACATAATAAATATGTGGTGAATGGAAGAATTTGCCCCTCACTAGGAAATGAGACATTTTAGCTTACTTATGTTAGTCAGTAACACTTCCCAGCCTACCCAATCCCCGCCAGCCACATTTAAAATTTTTTACTTCTTCTATAGCTACCCTTGTTGCTTTCCATGATATACATAAACGTCTATTTCCCAGCACGTCAGCTCTGGTTAGTATCTCTTGACTTCACATGACATGGAAATGAGAGGAGGCCTTCTCTCCCTGCTTGCTGCCTACTCTCTGGCCCCTGTGCCTCTAGTTTCTGCATTGCCAAGCTTTAAATCATGTACGCTCTGTTCCGTGACTATAATTATATCCGTGCTTTGACAGTCAGCCGATTCTAAACAAATTTAAATCAATAACCAGCATTTTAAATATTATGATTATGTAACAATTCTGCTTCACAGCTACAGAGAAGGCGATGGAACGGGATGCCACTAGGAGAAGGGGCAGCACGTGATTTTTAAAAGTTTCATGTTTGGAATATGCCTCTCACCATAACTAGGATTATGTCCTTCTTTACCACAGTATTTGCTAAAGATGAAAGCATTTTTCCTCTTGGAGACATTCTCTTCAGAGCCCTCTGATTTCCTGGTTGGATTTGTACCATTTGCTCTCCAGGGCTGTGGCATAGTTGTCATTCTGTGATCTTTTTTCACATTGCGCCCCTGGGTTTGGTGTCAAGTGTTTTTAGTTTCTTGGCTACTGCCATCCTCTTTCTTAGATACCTTTTTTGTCTTGCTGGAGATATATCCTTGGGTATATCTCTCAGGATAGATCTAGGGATGAGAAATCTCCTGTGTCTATGCATGTCTGAATATGTCTTTACTTTGCCCTGGCACAGGAACAGGACTGACAAGGGGACTGGACAGTACTTTCCAGGTCAGTTCATTTGCAAGCATCTTCTGTTTGTTCTTTTGTAGGTCATTTGATTTTTTTACTCTGGAGGCTTTTAGGATTTCTCTGTATTTTTGGAATTCTGAAATTCTTTCAGGACATAACATTTCACCTAGAAAGTTTGAAGCTTCTAAAGCTATTCCCGTTCAACACTTGGTAGTGACTTTCAATTTTGAGAGTTCAGTCTTTTTTTTAGTCCAGAGAAACTTCTTTCTATGATCGCTTTATTTTCTCTCCTGCATTTCTTCTGTCTTTCTCCTCTAAGGACTCTCACTAGAAATCGAAGATCAATTCCACATGTGTATTAACTGGTTTGTTTCCTCTTGCCTTTCTGCCCTACGTTTGAAGATTTCCTGGGCTTCATTGTCTGTAGTACTGATTTGGCGGTCAGCTGTGTTCCTTTTATCATTCTGACCGTCTGAATTTTTTGGAATTATGACTCTGCATTTCCAAGAAATCTTTCTTTCTGGTGCTGCCGTTCACCGTCAGCTCATGGACTGGTCCGGCTGTTCACTTGTGCAGAAGTTCGGGAAGCGGAAGTCAACATCGTTTTCGAGGAGCCTGACCTGGGAGGACCACAGCGGGGGTGGGGCAGTGGGACCCTTTCAGTGTCTGAGCAGCGTCTGCGTGGAAAAGGCAGGGCCCGGAGAGACCACGGCTCAGATCCTCCTCCATCACTGCCCGGCAGGATGATCTTAGCTCCTGAAGCCTCAGCTTCCCCACCTCTAAACGGGAAAAACACTTCTGCCCTGGCAGGCTTGCGGTGAGGATGAAAGGGTGATGTGGGCGGAGCTCCAGGGGGCCGCTGGATTTGCACGTTGATTGTGAATGAGCCTTCATCAGTTCCTCCAGCACACGGCCCTATACTCTTCCCACAGCCTTTCACCAGAGTGGAGAACTGCCTTTTGTTACTCTTCGCCCCAGAGCTGTCTGGCTTTTTGACTATATATGTATGTATGTATTTTAGTCTTTTCTGCGCAGCTTCTCATGCATATTCAAATCCAAGCAGTTAGGGTTCTGGGAACGGTCCAAATGTTTGTTGCACAGTGTAATTGATCTTAATATAGCCGCATCACCAAAGGCTGCGATGCTCTCGCCGCCTCCTCACTCCCCCGCACCCTGTCTGGGCCAAAGATCAACCCACCGGAAACGCCCCGCCCTCTGCCTAATGGAGACTCTTTGGCAGGGCTGGGGAAGTCTCCCGCCCCTGGGTTTTTGTTTTTCTACGAACCTAGTATCTGGTTCTTTGTTCATCATCTTTTCTATGGGTGACCGGAAGTCAAAAAGGGACTACTGGGGAGGTCGTGCATGTGCCTAAGCTCTGGGCGGTAACAGCTCTTTCCACAGAGCCCCGCTGCTCAGATCACAGGCCCTGGGCTGCGTGGCTGCAGTGCCTGGGGATACAGACAGGAGGCGCTGCGGGTAACGCGGCAGAAAGGAAGCAAGCTTGAGGCCACCCAGGCCTGGGCCCAAATTCCTTCTCCTCCCCTCCCAGCGTGAGGATTGGGCAAGTCATTCACTTCCTCCTGCCTTTCAGGGCCTGGGAGGTGATGTTGCATGAGGGAAGTGATGGATGATATCTGTTGAGGTCGCATCCTGGCTGACCCCGTTCCTAGATGTGTCACCTGAGGAGAAGGTCCCCACCTACAGAATGGGGTGGTGGCAGCGCTACTGAGCTGCTGCAAATAAAAAGTAAAGAATTTGCGGGCTTCTGCCCACGTGCCACAGTCACGGTTGGTGCGGAGTCCTAGGCACAATCAGACAAGAAGACAGGCAGCCTTGCTTACATCGAGGAGCTTTGGGGACAGAGAAGTATTTCCAAGCCTTTAAAAAAATTGTAGATCCATATTTATGATTTGCAATAGCGACTGAAAAGGCATGTCAGATCAATGGGAGCTGGTTTGGGGGAGGAACTTGGTACACGTTACAAAAAGCAAGTTCTCCTCATTTGGTTCTGAGCTTTTGACATGAAGACGTGTGATGACTGTAGTGATTGCCTGTGACCGGTGACATAGAAGGCACAATCTGTCAGCGCCGTGATCTATTCTAAACACGCTAACGAGCCAAGAAGAGCAAAATACAGTTTAATAAAAATAATAGAAGCTGGTCGCCTGCAGGCAGCTGAGAGCCATCACTTCCCAGTGCGTGCACGTGTGTCTTTCTGCACCTCTTGAGCTGTCTGTCAAGCACCTGCCTGCCCTGGAGTCTCTCTCCAGCACAGGGAGGAAGGCTGTGGTGGGTCCCTCAGCACAAGAAAGCAGAGGTGCTGGGAGAAAACTCTCAGATTTTTTTTTTCATCGTGACCTTGATGTATCCTTATTATATGAAATTAAAATAATTCATAAAAGTGTAAATCCTACCACGCGGAGACAGCTCACCATTGTTCACATTTTGAGAACCCCCTTCCAGACCTCTCTTTATGCACACACAGTTTCACACACAGGGGAGCACCTGTAAGCCGAGAAGGGAGTGGGGGCCACCGCCGAGCTGCTCTCTCTCCCAGCAAGGGGATGGAGGGAGGCGCACTACTCAGCTCCGGCTTCCGTAACGAAACGTCATAGACTGAGTGACTAAAACAGCAGAAATTAATTTTCTCGCAGCTTTAGAGGCTGGAAGTCCGATCTCTTCGTGGCCTGTGGACAGCTGCCTTCTCACTGTGTGCTCACATGGTCTTTTCTAGGCGTGTGCAAATGGGAGTCCGGAAGAGAGCGAGAGAGGGGGCAGTCTCGTGCCTCTTCTTAAAAGGGCACTAACCTCATCACAGGAGTCCCTACCTCATGACCTCGTCTCATCCTAATTAACCCACGAAAGCTCCATCTCCAAATACCGACACGCTGGGGGTTAGGGCCTCAACATGTGAATTTGGGGGGATGCAAACATTCAGTCCGCAACAGGGGGAAATCCTTAGGGGCACAACTGGGCGCCTACTGTGTGCCCAGCATGATGCTAGCTATTTCGCTTCCTTGGCTTATTTGTTCTCATCCACGCTGAAAGGCGTGGATTCCTGTCCTCGTCTTAGACACAAAGAAACTAAGATTTGTGGCAGAGTTGGGATTTAAATCAAGATACCCCTTTTGCTACTAGGTGAAGGGTTTACGAAAAAGAACATTTAAAAATGGCCCCAAAGGGAGAAAAACTGCCCTGTTGGAGACGGTGGGGGGGCCACTCTCATGCCCCCTCCTGCCCTCCCGCCCACGCGGGCTCTGCTGGGGAGGATGGCCCGCAGGAGGCCGCTTTGCACGTGCAAAGAGGCCTGATTTGCCCCGGAGGCCCCCTGCACTGGCCCTCCGCATCACAGAACGGCGTCCTCAGAACACAGGCTTGTGACATCAAGCCTCAAATTGGGCAGAATACGTCCTTAAAGACAGTTTTCTCTAGCAATTACACTGGCTGTTGAGCAAACCTTATTAGTAATTAGCTTGCCAAAGATAGCAGCCCCTCAGAGAGCAGGAGAGATGGTAAACACGGCAGCCAGCCCTTCCAACTCTTCCCCGCAAAAATAAACACCAAACCCCAGGATCTCACTGGACCGTTTTAAGCCCTGGAGCCTAAGGCTCAAGGCTCTGCCACTCACCAGGTACGCCATCCTCTGTGAGACTCGTTCGCCTCATCCACTAAGTCACAGTCTCACCTACATCACCACACTTCATATCCAGTCATGCAATATTGAGCCCTCGCCCACTAGCTGGGGTTGGGAGGGTCTATTGGGGTGCTTCACTGATACGGGGGCTTTTGAGATGAACCACGAGGGCCCTGCCTGGGTACCGGGAGTCTGAGGGAGCACCTATGAGACAGGGCTGCTTCAGCAGGGACCATGTCACGCAGGACCTGGGATCTCGTTCTACGATGGACTTTATCCTGAAGGCCACAGGGAAGCGGCCGGCGAGTCCAAAGCAGGAACATGACAAGATCCGATTATTGATTAAAGAAAAACTTTCAAGAGAGGGCGACAATGGTCTGGAAGGTGGCGGAGATGGAGGAAGGGAGACCAGTTAGGAGGCCATGGCAGCGATTAAGGGGGGCCTGTCAGAGCCCTGCCGGAGGATAGGCAAGCCGTAGACCCCACTGACCTTGCCCATGACATTCAGCAGAATGGGAGATAATGGAGAGTTGTTTGGAATGTTGTTTCTATGTGATTTTAGGTAATCTGAGATCTCTGTCTGTCACCGTCCACAGCTCTTCTGTTGAATGGTGACCGAGGATGGTAATTGGAGCCCCAGCAATGGGTGGCCTTCCCAGAGAGAGTGGAAGACTGAGCAGAGGGGACTCCTGGGGGACACCTGCGTTTAGGGGCTGGATGGAGAGAGCACCTGTCAGGGACCCCGGAAGGAGCAGTCAGAGCCGTGTGAGCACGGCCGGGAGAGCACTAGGTCACGGGAGGTGTCAAGTGCAGAAGAGACGCCAGAAAATATTTTTTAAAAACAGATTTTTCTGATTACAAAGGTAATTTGCATTTAATAAAAATACAGAAACGTATAAGGGAGGGAGTAGGACCAACTAGGCAACTGCTGTTTACATGATTTTCTTGTATACATTTTGCATACACAAACACATAATACACATATAATATATCCATATGTATAAAATACATTTGTAACTGAGAACATATTATAGACGTTATTTTGAATTCTGTATTTTCTTGGGCCATAAATAATTCTTCAGAAACATGAAGCACCGTTGTTTATGTCGGAGGGTGCCGTGTTTCTCATAAATACCGCAGTTGTCTGAGTAATTGACAGTGCTGTCCCCGTCTGGGGCCGAGAGACCGGTCTCTGCAGACACCTGGATCACGTGCTATGACTGGGACTGGCAGTCGGGTGGGTGGAGGGCGTGGGCCCCTGGCCGAGCCCCTTCCCTCTCCCCAGACCTGAGAAAGGGTGCCTGTCTTCACACCCCCACCAATCTTGAGCATTAAAGAACATCGCTAATGCTAAAGGGAAAAATGGCATCTCTTTTTATCGTCTAAAAGCTCTTTAAATGCCAAACCCACCAAGCCACTAAAAGCCACCTCCCCGCCTGTAAGCCCTTGACCAGCTTCCTGTTATTCAGCAATCTGGTGGCCGGGCTTCCAGCAGCCGCTCACGGCTGGCCCGTGGGCACCCAGCCTGGCGGAGGGACGGCAGCGGCCATGCCCCCTCGGATGTCTTCCTGCAGGGCCGCAGTGGTGATGCTCTCAGGCAGGAAGTTATCCCAGCAGAGTTCCCGCCCAGTCCCGGGGAGCCCACGGCTGAGACTCAGGGCTGTGCCGCCCCCTTCTCCCTGGTTTGACGAGGCGGCTGACGTGCTGCGGTTTGTACCAGGAACCATGGCTTGTCTCTTGTTCAGCCCCGAGAGCACAGACCTAGGATAGAACGAGCCCCCACACCACAGCCTGCTGGAGCTCGAGGACTCGGAGCTGGAGGCCCAGAGCGGAGAAGGAGCTTTGCCAAAGCCACACGGCAGGGTGCCGGCCCGGATCTCTGCCTTCTATGTAGCTCCTGTATTGCTCTGTGTTTTTTTCCGGAATGTTCTAGTGTTCATTATTCGATTTTATTCTCAAAAGAGTCCCGTGAAGCAGGCAGAGCTGAGAGAATGGGTATGAAATCACACTGGCGATGAAGATGATGACGAACAGAACGTCAGTGAGCAGAGCTAGCACTGCCTGGGACTTACTCCGTGCCAGGGTCTCTGCTGAGGGCTCATGTACACTATGGCATTTAGTTCCCATAACGACCCTAAAGACATAGGTCCTGAACCAGCTCCTGTTTGCCAGGGAGGGGACAGGTTCAGAAGCTCCCACAGCGCTGGCTGCCACCACCATGCGCCCGGGTCTGCCCCTCCTGCTCGGACCGCCATCACTGTCCTCTGAGTGACTCTGGGCCCCGCTCTGACCCGTTGCTCTCTCCGCCGTCCCAGCGGCATTTCGTGCTGTCCTCCCTGGTGGTGGCACGAACGTCTTTGCCTTTCTGTCTCCTCATTTAGGCCAGAAACGTCCCAAGGGCACCGTGCGCATCTGTTTTCATTCCTTATGGGGAGCCCGTGTGGGCGTTTAATCGACAACGGTTGCAGAGATGACTTGGTGGAGGGAGGGGGTCTGGGGTGATTTTCTCTCTCTCTCTCTCTCTCCCCCGCCGCCCCTCTCTCTCTCTCACCTTTCTAGATGTACATAAAAAAAGAATTTGAGAAGCCTGCTCCCACCCTCTACTCGCAGAGCTTCGGGGAGTGGGGAGGTAGGGCTGTCCCCACACGGAGGAAGCAGGGGAGGCGGAGACAGAGTTGAGGGGAGGGCCGATGAGCAGGGCGGCTGAGGACTGAGACCAGCAGTGCCCTCCTGGGAGTCCTCGGAAGTCCCGCCCTGGGATGAAGGCTTGAGTCATCTTAGTGGGGTGTTGAGGGAAAGGCACGAGGAGATGGGAGGAGACGGGCGGTCAGGCTACGGTCACCAGGCCCACTGGCCGGGCTCCAGCAGTGTCCTGTGCACACCATGGCTCCCTCGGGACCACTCAGAGCTGCTTCTCCTGGTCAGGCGTCCTGACACCCACCGCAGACCCGCCCAAGACCCTTTCTCCACTCGGGGAGCTTCGACTCTCCCCACTTTGCTCCAGTCTGGTAGGTAGGTCTCGGTCGAGTCCTGGTCGGACCCTGGGGACCAGACAGGCCTTCCCGCTTCCTGCTCTCCTTCTCGGTCCCCTGCTCTGGCCCCATGGCTCCAGCTGCACTCCCAGAGCTGACACGCCCTCCCTGCCGGCCTCCTCCCTCCTGCATCCAGGGCTCTCCGTCCGCCATGCCTGCTCTTCCTCCTCTTTCCAGGCATTTCCCCAGTTGGGCCCCATGCAAGTTTATTGGGTGCCACTCCAGGCCACCTCTTGAGAAAGCCTTCTCTGACTGCTGGTCATCTCCCGAAGCGGGCTCAGGTGCCCTCTGCCATTCACCCCTGGCCTCCCTGCTTACCTGTCCCTGGCCTTTGACAGCATGGGACCGGCCTATGAGCTCCTTGAGGCCGGGAGCCACACGTTATTTGTCTCTGGCCATAGCCTCCTACAGTCTACAGAGTAGTTTAGCAGGTGTTTGCTGACTGACTGAATGACGGAAAGGAGAAGTAGTGGATTCTACCAGGCTGAAACCCACAAGCCCCCTTTTTGCAGGACGGACGTTTCTTTACCTGTGCAGATTCTCTGCCATCGTCAGTCATGGTGGATTTGAAGGTCATGGAAACATGCGGTGGCGCTGCACAGACGCCATCTGTCACGAACGCTTAAGATCCTTCTGCATCTCACCTATTGTGGCCCCTGTTGCCACCAAACCAAGATGATGCCATTGCTGTGACTTGTCTCCACCTTGGAGTGTGCAAAGAGCACACTGGACTTTCAGACCCACTGTGAAATCAGAGGCAATGACAGCAGCTGATCGCTGGGCCCAGGGGACTGGGGATGTCTCACGTTAGGAACGTGTCCTTGGCTTGATTTGCAGATAAGACTGCGAAGTGGAGTTAGAAACTTTCTGACTCCAGGGGAAACGAAGTTACAAAATCACCAAGCAGATGGCCTCCCCTATCCTTTCTCACTTCCCCGCTAGAATCCCATTTCTCCGCGTCACCTTGCCGTGATACAGAATTTATAGACATCTTCCTTCCTGCAAAGGAAAATTGGGTCTGAGAGCAAACTGTGTCCTTAATACATTTCTCTCTTCCGAGGGTCTGTGGAGCCCTCAGCCCACGTCAGTCTCTGGGGCCAGACGGCCCCTTTCTCCAGGCAGGAGGGAGCGTTTCGGTTCTACATGGAGGTGGAGAATTTGCTTGCTCCCCTCCCCCAGGGGCACTGGGTGGGCTGTGAAGTCGTGAGTTTCAGAGTGGATTTGAATTTCAGTTCTGCCATGGACTTGAAGTGATACTTTGCTGAGTTATTAGATTTCGCTGTGTCCAATGTTTGCTCCTCATAAAATGGAATGACGACCTTTTCTGAGTGGTTCAAGGGTTGACACCCCAAGGCATCCAGAGCACAGGGGCTGCCCCATAGGTGGCATGTGACAAGCTGTGCTTCTCCTCCCCTTGTATGCCCTCTGGGTACGGCACCTGGGGGGGAGGCGGTGGGGAGGCTGTGGCTCCCAGCAGGGCTGGGGCCCGGGCCACGGGACTGCTGAGGAAGGGGACTTAGCTGCATAAACCACAGCTGATTTTCAAACAATATTTTCAAACCAGATATGCAATCAGAACAGAAGATACCTGATAGTTATGTCGGGGGAGAGAAAGACGTATAAACCAAAATATGCTGTTTTCCTTTCAAATAAGTGGTGGAACACAATAAATAAAACAAACTCATTCCGTAGAACTAAATGAAGTCAAGTTGTATTAAATACTAAGTGTAAAAAATTATAAAAGTATTAAGAAAAACATTGTTTAACATCAATATATCCTTGAGGTAAAAAAAAGACTTAAAATATGATGCCAAAGATAGAAACTACCAAAGATAAAGTTGACAGATTTGATCATAAAAAGAGAACAATTCTATTTCCCAAATCGGCCATAAATATGACCAAAGGCAGTTGACAGCCTTGGAAAATACATTTTTAACATATATGGCTAGAAAAAGTTTCAGCAACCATCATATATAAGTAGCTGTTATAAGTCAACAGAAAAGAGAAATACTCCAGTAAAAAAATTACAAAAGAGCATGAAACGATATCACAAAAAAAGAAATATGATTGGCCAATATTTGAGTAACTGATCAACTGTGTATTAATCGAATAAATGCTAAATGAAGTATTATCTTGCTGTGAGCTAAAGTACATATAAATTGGCATTCTCATATACTACTCTTGGGTATATAAATGGGTATAATTTTTATGGAGACATCTTGGTGATGTACTTCGAAATCTTAACTTTTGCGTACCTTTTGACCCAGTAATTCCACGTTCATTAATATACGTAGAAACTTAGCTATAAGGACATTCATAACACTATTATTCACCAAAGCAAAAAAGTAGACAAAATTGAGTATTGGCTTAATGCTATCTCGAATATTATGTGATAATTAAAATAATATAGTAGAGCGATAATGTGTGGAAGATATACATGTGCATACGTACATATTGTTCATGTGTATATGAAAAATATAGGCAAGTTACGTGTATTCATTATAAATCCCGATTCGTTTTTTGAATACATTTATGCGTAGAAAGAAATACTGTATATATGTTGACAGCAGTCATCTCGAGGGAATCATTTTTATTTTCTACTGTCTGGTTCTCAGAATTTTCTGTTTTTCTCTGCAATGAATATGTATTACTTTGCTACAAGACAAAATTTTTATTTTAAGGAATTTTTACTTAAAACAAGAATGCTCTACTTGACTAGTGCTGATTGATTATATTGCCTCGAGATCATCTCTGAAACGTAGGTTCATAAAGGTAACAGAGCAAAGTGAACACCAGTGTATGGATGGAAACATCGCCTACGGAAGGTTCTCGAGCAGAGCGTCAGTAAGAAAATATGCACCCTGGAAAAAATGAAACAGAAACATATTTTACAATAAGGGGCCAGACGGTCTTCAAAGTGTCATCCAGATGTAAAATCTTACCTGCTTTGTGCTCTCCCTCCAGTCGTGGTTTTGTTGGCTGTGGTCAATGTCCAGACGGGCGATTGTGAAGTGCGAGGGTCCGGGGGCCACAGGCAGGCTCGGTCGGTCGGTGGGAGCTGACGGGAGGGACGCAGTGGTGGTCAGGAGAGAAACCAGCACCGAGAAGACGGGTGGTGGTCCCAGGAGGGAAGCCAGGAGTCACAGTAAGGGCTCGGGCATCCTTTACTACATCCTGCTGCCTCCTTGGGGAGGGGGTGGCTTGGCTTCCTTTCTGTAGCCCCGTTGCTCATGTGTCTCCCCTCAGAGGGGCATAGCTTCAGCCCCATGGCAGAAATGAAGGGAAGCCGAATGCGAGAGCAGATCTTTGGCTTCTGGAGATGAAGCGGGTTGGGGAGGTGGTCGCTGGGAGTAGTTGTGATGGAGATCTATTTTCCTGTCCTGCCCTGGGCATACGATTCGATTTCTAGGCTCTGAGCCACAGCCCAGAGTTGCCAAGAGAAGGGGCACCTTTTCTTAGGGGATAAAGCTCGACATGAGAGTGATGCCTTGGGCACAGCAGACATTTCAAATACAGTCTTTGTCCCGCCCATGGGATATGGGTTCACCCCAGCCTCTGCTGAAGGGGCCTCAGCTTTGATCCATACATCTAGACCCCCTTCCCAGCCACAGCCGAGGCAGCTCTGGAAAGCCTGCTGGACACACCACCGCCAGCCGCCAGGAAGGGCTGGTGAAAGGAACCAAGGGGAGACGAGCCACGAGCCAGGGCCAGGGTACGAGACAGCAGTGCGGGGACCGAGAAGGGCAGTCCTGTGCCACCAGGAGGACAAGTCACCGAGGAGCCGGGGGGGCCCGGCTAGGGGGTCAAGGACTGGCGACCTCTTTCACCTCTGGAGGTGTGACCTGGGCAGTGACACAGCCCCACGGCCAGGTCAATGCTCCGTTGCCACCATCTTGAAATTCGTAATAATTTTTGAACACGGGTCCTCATATTTTCATTTTGCTCTGGGCCCTGCAATGGCGAATTAGGAATACAGCCTAATTATTATTAAAGTAAAATTTTTATAACATGAAATGCACCATTTCAACCATTTTAAAGTGTACAATTTGGTGGTGTTTCGTACAATCACAAAGTTATGCCAGAACATTTTCTACTAATTCCAGGACATTTTCATCATCTCAGAGAGAAACCCCACTCCATTCAGCGTTCATTCCCTATTTCTCCCTCCACCCAGCCCCTGATAAAGACTAAGCTGTTTTCTGTCTTTATGGATTTGCCTATTCTGGACATTTCATATAAATGGGATCATATAATATGCATTTTTTTGCGTGTCTGGCTTTTTTCTCTCATGTTTTCAGGGTTCGTTCACACCGTAGCTTGTACCAGGGCTTCATTCCTTTTTACGGTTGAATAAGATTCCATGTTGCGGGTGGACCACGCTTGGTTAATCCATGCAGATGCTGATGTACATTTGGGCTGTTTTTACCTTTGGCTCTTACGAATAATAATACCGCAAACGTTTGTGCACGACTTTTTGTTGGACACATGTTTTCACTTCTCTTAAGTACTTACCTAGGAGCTGCGCTGTGCTTAGCGTTTTGAGAAAGGCACTAAACTATTTCCCGCAGCGGCTGCGCCATTTGCATTCTCACCAGCAACACACGAGGGTTCCGCTTTCCCCACATCCTTGTCAACACTTATTTTCTGTTGTTTTGATTATAACCATCCTAGTGGGTGTGAAGTGATAGCTCATCGTGGCTTTGATTTGCATTTCCCGGATGACTAACGATGTTGAGCATCTTTTCATGTGCTTATTGGCCATTTATGTGTCTTCTTGGGAGACGCATCTGTCAGATCCTTCGCCCGTGCGCTACGGTAATTGGCTACCTACCTTCCATGGTGGAGCTGCACCTCCCAGTTTTGGATCTGCCTGAGGGTCCATCTCCCTTGTTTCCCCATTCAGATCCTCACGACTGTTGGCTCCTGACCCCAGCCAGCATGAGCAAGTCCTCTTTTACCCGAAAAAGAACACAGATATTAAACTTTTTACCATTTCCTCCCCCTTCTTTCTAATCCTTTCCCAAGGTGCTAGTTTCGACTGGAGGCTTTTTGTTTGTGTATCGATCATCGACGCCTTTCAGACACTGGTCTTCGGACAGCACTGTCTTGGCTCGCTTGCTGTTTGGGACTATTTTAAAATGTATTCATTAAACCTTAGACGATTAGCATAATTCTGAGACTTCCTCCCCATTTGGGAGGAAAGAAAGCCATTTGCTTCACTCAGCCATGAATTCATTAAGAAACTCATCAGTGAGGGGCCGTTCAGGGAGCCTGTCCTTTTTGTGCCAAAGTCACTAGACACTGAGCAGCTACGCCCTCTCTTCCTGAGCCTGCCACAATGAATTTTAGGCTTTTGAAGATTTCTAGCTTTTCCAAAAAAGGAATACAACATTCAGATTGTGGTCCAGATAACATCTTGTTTCTGGCAAACATGGAGAACTTGTGATTTCTTCTGAAAAATATCACAGGAAAGGTTTCCGGCACAATCACGACTGTCTGTAAAGCACCTGCCGTTTCTGAAATGAATCTTTTGTGAGCTGGAATAGACCGCAGCAGCTTCAGGAGCGCCCTTGACCCTGACCGGGGGTGTGTGTGTGCACAGAGCAGCCTTAGAACAAAGGGATGAAGCATCGGAGGTGGAATTTCTGGAAGCAGGGGTTTGGAAGGGTGGGGGCAGAGGCGCCTCTGAAATCACCTCGCATGGGCTGGTTCCTGTCTCACAGCTGCGTGGGACAAGCCCTTGGAATAGATTTCCAGCTGGCCCTGTTCTAGATTGAAGTCAATTTAAATGGAGTTCAAATATCAAAAAGGAGATGCCTGAAGAATTACATGCCTCCTTCCGGCCCTCCAGGATTAGAAGTTAGAATGGGAGGGAAATGTTAAGAACAGGTTGGATGTTCAGGGACCCTCATTCCTTGCAGGGTCTCCCGTTCCTTCCTGCACGGCCTGAGTCCTTCCGCCTCGATGGGCACTGGCATGCTTTGTCCCACGTAACCCTCGTGGCTGTGTAGCATCCCATCTTCTGGATGCAGAAACTGAGGCTCGGAGATTAAAACACTCAGCCAAAGTCACTTAGCTAATTCATGACAGAACCAGGGTTCTAACCCAAGCTTTTTGGACTCAGAGTCCGTTTGCTTTCTGTTACGTCAAGCCACGGGCAGTGTTAGGCAGCAGCCTAGCCAAGCACAATGGAAAGGGTTTTCAAAAGGAACTTGGGACAATCTGGCCGCTATTTGCTCACCGTTCATCGCTTGGTATTTTCACAAGGAGACGAAATGCACAGGTTCACGACCGCTCTGAGAATAATGGGGTTTTTCAGAGGCCTGGCAGTGTTCCTTTGGGTAGATTTCATAGGTCTTTAATTTATATTTGATAAGTTGTTCCTAAAACCCCGGCGGGCATCTACTCATCTGCCAGGGCAGGGTAGTTATGTTGGCTGAGGTCTGTCCTGGCCCCAGATTCCACAGGCCCAGGTATTTTATCCCCAGGGGAGGAGTCTGTCTCTCCCCGGGGGCACAGCTAAGGGGTGTCCTTCAGGGCACTTCTGCCCAGAGCTGCTGGGGGGGGCATTTCTAAGGCTTTAGCCCACAGGATGGCAGTGGTTATCCCTCCCTTGGCTCTGAGCTCCCTCCTCAAAACTGCCTGTCGCCTGGTTATGCATCCCCGACTCTGCGATTGTCACCCCTTCTCCCGCCCTCCCACTGCCCAGGGAGCCTGGGTTTGCTTCCTCCCGTGTCTGTTGCCTGTTACTTTCAAGTAGTTCAAGCTGAGTTTTAAAACTCCACCCGGCTTCTTACATCAGTCTCCCTCCATGTGAGTGCTGTACGGGCAAGTCCTCCTTGGGTTGCAGTTGATGGAAACTGAACTTGAAGTAGCTTAGAGGAAAGTCAGGTTTTACTGTGAGACTCAGGCAGTCGGGGAAAGGCAGGCTGCAGCCAGGCCTCACAGATGCCAAGAGCCTCCTGGATTTTCTCTCTCCTCTCTGACTGCTTCAAAACGTCACTTGGTTTCTCCGAACTGTAAACTGACTTCCTCCTACAGAGCAACGTGGCAACCAACATTCTTGAATTCCAAGTGGTTCTGTTTGGGTCTGTTAAAGGACTACTATTTTTTTAAGAGTAAAATTGTGAATCTTATGGAAATATAAATGGATACAGGTCAAAGGTTTTATTTAACTAATTAATTAATGCAAGAATCAAGTTTAAAGGAGAAGCCAGAGAAAATCAGGAATGCTGAAATGAATTTGCTCATAGCTGCAAGACTGACTTCTTCCCGCGTGGGTGGTAATCAATCGCGATTTGACAGCGCAAAATTGTTTGCGTTTCTATGAACAGAAATAATTTACATCATGATCAGCTCTGCATACTTGACTTTAATCTTGAAAAAGCTGAGTAAAAATCAAAGACAATGACAGACAGACCCCCGTGGAACCGGATAACGCCAGGCACGTGACCTAGGCAATGTTTAACAGCCCATTAAAAGGACATCGACTCTTTTTTTTTTTTTGGCCTTTAGTTCAGAGTTTCAATAATTTTCTTGGCAGGTCAGAGTTCTGAACTGATTGAACCAAAGTTAGAGGCAGAGTGCTAATATCCTGGAACAGGTGCAACCGCCTCTGTACCCCCCTCATTTGTCCACTGGCCACACAGCTAGCTCAGATTTCCCCTGGGACGAACGGTCCCTTCTGATGACACGCCTTCCGCCACGGGTGGAGTTCACGGCCGACGTCGGTGTTCATGTATGTTTCTTGAGTTTTCCTCATTTCCACTTCGAGTAAAACCAGTTTTTACAGTTGCAATTTACGTTCGTCGCTAAGTTTCGAATGTTCTCTTCTGGACCAGTCTTCTGTTCACGTAGCAATGCGTGCTGTGCATCATTCATCCACTCGCTCGGCCTGCGCTTACAAGCGCAGGACGAGCCAGGCCCTGTGTTTGCTGCCGGGTGTTCAGCTCGGAGCACGCGCGATGGGCCCGCCTCACTGTGCTTTTCTTCTAGTGAAGACGGACAGCAAACGGCCAAACATGCTTGATGTCGTTGTTTCTGATAGACGGAGTTCTAAGAGGAAAAGAGATGAGGTTATTGGAAGGGCGGTGACGGGCCGAGTAGGCGAGCAGGGAGGGTGGTCGGGGTGAGACTTCAAAGGTGAGGGGGCGCCAGCCCTGCAGGGCCATGCGTCCCCCTCAGGCGCGAGGGATTGGGTACCAGAGGCTGCAGGGACACCGTTGGTGACGGAGTGGAGCAGCTGGACGGGGACTCTGAAGGGCATTTGAAAGACACAGCGAGAGTCCCCCACCTCCGCAGGGCACCCCGGTAATGAGCCACTATCAGTTCCTTCAAATGAGCGTGTGATTTGGTAGCACCGCTATTCCCCGGACAATTAGCTACCCAGTGGTTCCTTAATAATGCTCAGATGAGCTAACCTGATTCCTGCCAGGCATCCTTTCCCTGCATCCCCACAGTCTAATTAGCACCTTCTCCCAAAGGCAGAAGGGAGCCAGGGGGCCCCACAGTCCCTGCTTCGGACGTGAGCTGACTGCTCACTGAGCTGAGTGCTGGCCAGGGAGCGGAGGACACCACACGTCCTCCGGAGAGGAGAGACACAGGCACAAGGGGTCTGATACTCACAAGGCGATGGACGTCGTTGGAGCTCAGGCAGAAGCCAGGAGGCCTGTCAGGAGGCGGGACAGTGGCCCAGACCACGGCGGCCACAGCCTGGATAGACAGTTGACGTACAGCCAGACCCATACTCTTTTTCCAGATACTGAAGTCTATATTAGTCAAAGTCTATGCTAACAGAATAAACGACTCCCACCGTTAGAAGCTTAGAACACCCGTAAACACTGATTTTCTCTTACGCTTCCTGTGCATCAGGAAATCAGAAGTGGCTTGACTAGGTGGTTCTGGTTCGAGTCTCTCTGGCGGCTGCATTTCCGTGTCAGCCCGGGCCGCAGTCACCTGCAGGCTTGTCTGGGGCTGGGGAGCCACTTCCACGGTGGCTCTTGCGTGACCTGTGAGTTGATGCTGACCACGGCAGAAGGCCTGGTTCTCTCCCGCGTGGGCCTCTTCACGGGGCTGTGTGAGTGTCTTCACAACCGGGTGGCTGGCTCCCCCTGGAACAAGCCATCCAGGAGAAGTCCAGGAAGAACTGCGACGTCTTTTATGATCTAGCCTCAGAAGTAACGGTCGGTCACTTCCATGGTATTTTCTTGGTCACAGGTCAACCACGAGCAGTGAGGGAGGAGAGGGGAGGACACAAGGTCATGAACACCAGACAGTGAGGATCATTGAGCGCCATCTCACAAAAGCAGCCATAGAACGAACCAGACACGGTTTTGAGCAACTGAGAGAACGTAAGAGAAGAGAATTCACTGAGAATCTCTCCTTCCCGATGGCATAGAATTCGCCACGTCAGCTTCGTTTCTGTTTATTAATTAAATATTGTTTAGGTGGCCATTATATTTTAAACGTTTATTTATTTGCTTTCAGTGTTCGACATGTAGAAAAATCATGGAAGACTGTGCAAAAAGAAAGCATCGATGTTTAGACGATGACATTCTAAAGGTGACAGTGGGGACCAAAGAGACACTTCCTCTAATTGACGGATCGACGGATAAAGGTTTATGTGTAATATGTAAACTTATGTGGGTAACTATTTGGTTCTTAGGTAACCACAGGAAAAATATAAATACTCCTTTTAAAATTGCCAGAAGTTCGGAGAAAGAGGTGGAAGATACTGATTAAAGATTTTAACCTTCATGGGTGGGAGTCGATCAATATATATGGCTTCAGATTAATAAAACAAAAGGAGGGGCCTAAATATATTATTAAGACAAAGCAAAACAAAAACGGGTAATTTTTTTTCAACCTCTGATGTATTACTATTACATACTACTTAAAATCGCATTTCCACGTACTTTTATTGCTTTTCAATATAATAGGTATTTTACCATCTCTCTTTCTGGCTACAGAGAGGCAGAATTGGAAGAATCAAGAGGAATTTAAAAGACAAAGAGAGGAAAAGTCCAGTTTTCCCAGTGCAGAGAAGGACTGAGAATTTAGAGAATGAGAGAGGTTACGAACTGATAGCTAATAATAGTGGATACCTCACGGAATCGTTGTGCAGATTAATTAAGAGTATTTCATGGAAAGCACCAAGCATGGTGTCTGACACATAGTAAGTACCAAATAAATGTGCATTGTTTCCTTGCTATTATTATAATACTATAACTGTATACTATATGATTGTTATGTAACAATATTATACTATGTTATTATAATAATATAACTATAATGCAGCAATAATAACATGTCGATTAGAGGGGAAAAGGGCCTTTAGATGTTAGGTCATATGGAAATAAGAAATTCTTATTTATTGATTTATCAGTTTAAGAAATATACTGTTTCAATACCAAGAGGTGAGCCCGCACCATTGGGATGCTTCGAGGCCATTCAAAATGATTTTGAAAGGGGTTGTTTTGCTGTTATGGAAGGATATGAAGTAAAAATACTATATTTCAAATGGTATGTTCCATATGAGGCTTAAACATGTGATAAGTGAGTGCTAATGAATATTTATTGAGTGAATAGATGACCTAATGGCTATGCATACATATACACACGCATTCACACAGCATCCACCAAAACATTAATACTGTTTATCACTAGATAGAGGGATATGGAACAATTTCTACTTTCTTCTTTTTTATTTTGCATTTTCTAGATAAACCATAAAAATTTTGTGGCACAAAGCAAACAAACAAACTAGAGAAAGGAATACTGGGAAGTTATATAAAGATCTAACAGAAACTCTGAAAAGTTGTTCCTGTAATGACTTGTCATTTCATTGCAGAGATACTTGGGCAGAAGATGCGTAACTGTCAGAGGTAGGGAGCTCTGTGCTAAATGACCTTCAGGAAAAGTGGTCTGGAGCCAGAAGCCCCGTCTTCTCTCCATCATTCATTCCCAAGTGACAAGTTCGAGGACTGTCGATTTGGTGCCTGGGGGGAAATAACCAGGCTGTGAAGGGCTAGTCTCCAAACCTAAAGCCGATGGCCAAACGATACACACCGGGAGCAGGAGGAGAGTTTAGTGCAGCCTTTCTTCTCCACAGAGTGAGCCGAGAGCCCGCCATGCCACACACATCACAGGACAGAAAGCCCAGAGACGGCCCAGAGATGTTCCTGCTCCCCAGGGGCCTCGTCTCCTCTGCACCTAATTTACCCACTTAGGCAAGTCTCATCCTCGCTCGAGGTTGAGGGAACGTCTTAAAAATATGAAATGCGGGCTAAAGCGTTCGTCTCCCACGATTTGCTGAAAAGCTTGAGGTACTTCACGATTATGTTCACATACGACAGCTAGTCCCAAACGGAAGGCTCATTTGCCGAAAACAATCAATGCTTTTATAATAAAATATTAACATTTAGTTTTTCGAAAGTTTCAATTTTTGTTCTTTGCATGGCATTAAAATGCAGGTTATTTCGAAATAGAATCTGCTATTCCGATGGTTTTATAACTTTGTTAAAAAGGAACAAGACTATTAAAATAAAATTTTTTTCGCTGAAAAGTCGATGATGAAGGGAAAAGCAAGACGCACTTTTAGGCATTTTCTGCCTTTCAAATCCTTCCACCTGCCCTCCCGGCCCCAAACCTGTTCCTGCAGGCGGGAAGTCTATTCTGAACGTGAATCGGAGCTGAACCCCATTACCTGCCAACTTTCCATAATTTTCAAATAATGTGTCTTGTTTTTAATTTTCTTGAAATATAATATGGCTTCCAAGGCTGCACTGACTTGCATGACATTCTTTCAAAGGAAGAGGCACAGTAGCAAGAACAGGAAATAAATGTGTGGTTTTTAAAATTAAATCGAATCGAAAGCAAAAATAATGGACGTCGCTTTGTGTAAGAGATGAGCTAGGAACAGGAAGCCCTAAGAGATTTTTCTCAGAACGTAGGGAAATGGAGGAAGGACGAAGAAATAATAGCCGCTTCCACTGAAACTTGCTGCCTGGCTGGCAGGTTCCAAACCCTTTTCCTGCATTATCTCGCTCAGTTCTTGAACGACTCTATAACGTGTTTATTAGTATCGTTGTTATTGTTGTTATCGGGGACCCCTTTAACAAATGAGAGATGGAGAGAACTTGTTTCTTCCAGAAAGGAAAATCCCAAGTGGAAAAGTCAGATTCGTCCTGCTTGGCTCAGCCTCAGCTGTCCAGACTGCCCCTCCCCCAACGCTGCCCTCCTGCATCGTGACCCAGCCCAGGCCCGCTGCCGGGCACATGCTGATGTTAATTTAACACTTTTGTCATTATTCTCCCCTCGGACTCTGGACAGTGTCCACTGGGGGTGAGGAGAGCCAGGGAAAGCCATGGGGTCCAAGCACATTCTGATTCCCAGGAAAAAGTTCTGACTACACCTGGGTTTGGGAAGATTTCAGTCATGGGTCAGAGCCGAGGGGGTCCTGCATGATGACCCGGTGCCTCTCTGTGTCTTACTGAGAAAAATCGAAAGTCCAAGGAGGGACGTGACCTGTTGGCATCACCCAGAGAATCGGTGGAGAGCTGAGAAGGGACCACAGGCCCCCTCTTCCCAGGGTGGCATGCTCACGGCAGCAGGCGCCTTGCCATCTCCTCTGGGGCAGCCGTCACCTGCATCCCTCCCTCGCTTCCTCCTAAGCCCCCAATCAGGCGATGAGCCCAGGAGATAGCCTGGGTTGGGTTGAACCCTCTCCAGAATCCATGAGAGCATCTTGCCTATGCAGGTATTCAAGCCATCGTCATGACCGATCACTGCCTTCTAGGTCAACGGCTCTGTCTTCGCTCATCCCATTAACTCACCATTGACCACTGTTTTCTTCCCTGATGGACTCAGGCAAACTGAGAAGAAGAGAGACTGGAGGTTTATTCCATATCATACAGCAAACATTGGCAGAGACGAAAGAATTCTAGTTCTGCCATGATGTCCACTTCATATGAGATGCTCCAAGGCACATTTGCTGAGCACCTGCTCCATGCCGGGCACTGGACTGGGCTGAGAGGTACTTGTGATGGACAAGACCAGACCCTGCTGCTTGTCATCCTTCCTCTAGGAGGAAAGACCAGAGAGCTGGGCCCGGTAGATGCCAACCTACATAGGGAGGGCTTTTCCACTGGAAGGAAGATGGCTGGGTTGACCTAGGGGACAAGGGAGTTGAGAGTCTTGGCAAGAATTTAGTTAAGGAATACCGTGGAGCCCATGCCAGTGAAGGAAAGAAGTGAGAACGGGAGTGGAGGGTATAGAAGAAAGGGTTGACATCTCTATCTGAGAGGTCACCGTGCAGGTTAGAGGTCGCCGTGCAGGTTAGAGGTCGCCGTGAGGGAGAAAGGGGTCTGCAGGATTAGAGACTGTGGTCAGAGTGGACACTGAGTTTCAGGATTTCCAGGACGGTGTGTATCTGCCTGGGTAGTGGGAGTTCCAGCACTGACCAGACTCCATTGCTAGTGACCTTTCCCGGTGCTCTTAGAATCCCAAGAAGCCCCACAGAGAGAGGAAGACGGCGCGACAGCCCCGTGGCCGGTCCTGAGTCCATCAGAGATTTCGTTGTTCGTCTCCGGATATTTTTTCACCTCTGCTGGTTTATTTAAAGGGCCCTCCTACCCAAGTTCTTCTCTCAGTAACCTGTTTTGATCCTTCTTCCCCTCAGCCTTCGGAGTACCTTAAGGATACACATTCCTTTTTTGGGCAAAACAATTACTGTGCAAACAGACTCATTTTCTCTTGCCAGTTACCTTAAAGTTATCACTTGCACTTAAATAGAATCTGAACTAAAAATAGGTGTGCCCAAGTGGGTTTCCACCTGTCTCTTCTTGCTTCCTGACACCTGCGGCCCTATCCTTTTCAAAGCAAAATAAAGCCGCGTGCAGACACACGGACACCCACCAGGAAATGCGAGCACATTCGGGGATGGACATCGGATAGCAGACACTTTTATCTTTCGACCTCCCTTTATTTTTTCAGAAAGCAGAAATGCCAAACTACTTTTTTGGCTGTAGCCCTGAAGGGAGAAGGATCTGAAAAGTGGTCGGCCTGGAAGATAAAGATGTGGGTTGGACGTGCTGCCTTTTTAAATGTCAAGGTTTCTGTTGAACAGGCATTGAGTCGAGATGGAAAGGTCAAAGCTGACAGACTGAACTCATACTCAGAACAGCAGCTCACATTTCCTTTCCAGCCCACCGCCTCCCTCCCAAATGGAAGGTCGCTCTAACATCGCTGGAGCTTTCAGCACAGCAATTAATATCTCATGAGCACGAGCCAAAACATAAAAAACAAACCAGATTAAGGAACGGCTCGGTAAAACGGAAGAGCCGTGGAATGTCTTTCTCAAATCTAAAAAGATCGTGGCAGCTAGAATGCCTGTTTTTTAAAAAAATGTTTTATTAAAGGAAATTTTCATAGGCAAATCATCAGAGAGGGGATCAGGTCCCGCCAGGCCCCAGGCTCCTTTTCTTCTCCTCACAATGAAATCACCTGAGTCCTGATACCGGTTCAGTTTGAGCCAAGGCACTGGGGCCAACCCGGCCTCTGTCCGAGGGGGATCCTTAAGCATCAGATTAGCACCAAACAAGTCACCCGTGATGGTGTCTGCTCCATTCACTACACGCCCGCCTGGGGCCAGGCACGTGGTGGGCGTGGTGCTCGTTACTGGGGATGCTCAGGCCAAAACAACAGAGCCTCTGCCTTCCTGAATGTCCCTGAATGCCACACCTCAGACCAGTGAGGGGACAAGGCCCAGGCAACAAGAATTTCAAAAGCTTTCTAGATGGTTCCGGTGTGCGGCCAAGACTGGGAGCCCCTGCTTGAGCTTCCTTCTTCTGACCAACACTGGGACTTACCCCCAGCTCCCATCTTGGATTCACCTGCCAGCTTCTGCCCCACCTGCGAAGTCACATTCGTTGCCTGGCCCCAGGGCTTCTCACCCTGACCCATCCTCAGGCTGGCAGCGTGGCCCTCATCTGACGGCTGGAGGCTCTCAGAAAGCCAGTCACACTTGTCAAGGATGGTGGAAGGAAGCTTCTATTACCGGTGCCTAAGAGGAGTTTAGGAGTCTGTCAAGTCTATGTGCTTTGAATTTCCGCAGAGATTAGACACAGGAAAGAAACCCACGAGGACAAACAGATCTGTTGCATTGACAGCATCCACCATGCATCCCCAGTGGGCGCCAAAGACAGTTCTGGCATCCTCCTCCCGGTGATGGGGAGAGCGGCCGCAGGGACTCGGAGCCGAATGCCACTTCCTTTGCTGAGTGCCTACCAGGTGCCCCTCTCGGGGCATTTTCCAGGCACTACTTCAGTTGTCATTCATAGTAACCCCATTTGACACGTGAAAGAACCAATGCCCAACGAGAATAATCAAATGTTTAAGTTCATGCAGGTGGCAAATGGAGAAACCAAGATGTGAATCCAGACATGACACCAAATCTCGAGTTCCCGCTGCTTCTAGCTGACACCTGCAGTCACCACTGCAGCCGAAAGAGAACCAGGGAACCGGCTCTTGAGTCCCTGGGGTGCTCCCCATCCAGCGGTGGCTGTGCACCTCCTGTGCCTCAGACAGATCCCGGCCGGGAGGAGGAGGTTGGCTTTCACCCAGACAGGTGCGCCAAGGCGTCTGGGTGCTGGGGTCACAGCACCGCTCACTCACCCTGCACGACACGTGCCCGGCGGTTTGGGTTTGCCAGCCCGCCTCCCGTGAGTCTGGATGCATGAGCCCGCTGCCCAGACCCCGGGCAGGCGGCTCGGTGTCCACAGGGCACAGGACCCTGCCAGCGGGCCGTCTGGTGTGCCCTCCACCTGGTCTCTCGGGTCAGTCACCTCAGTTTCCACTTTGGAGGTTTCTTTTCCCTGCTCCATGTTTTCCATCGATGAGAAAACTTGTTGCTTTCTCGCTGGAATGATGTAAGTGTTTTTCTAAGTCAGGACCCATTTATGGGCAAAATAATATGAAAAAAACAAATTTAGAACCTTATTTTCATTTCTCAGTAGATGCTGGGTGAGCGGACAGCTCAGCGATGAAACATACATGGTGATTTCATAGTTATTATTGGCCTTCTGAGATTTCCAGCCAAATAATCATTTCACCAATAAAAGATCAAATTCCAGATTATTGCTCTTACCTTTGCAGTATAATGTCTTCTGACTGAAAAAAAAATAAAAAATAACCCCAAACAACACTGGGGTTTGCAGGAAGTTCCACTTAAAGGAATTTTTGGCTTTGGGGAACAAAGTTCTCAGAGATTCAGCCTGATTTCAAGTCCCATGGTCTTTCCACGACGTGGGCTCCTCACACGAGATTCCTCGTAAAAACAGGCCAGTACCAGCCAGTAATGGGCTCCAGCTCCCGTCCCCTGCGCCGTGCAGCTGGGGGCGCAGCCGGGGACAGGCGTCCCGATGCCAGCTCCCTTCCACTCCTGCCTAGCAGTATCTTCACCTCCCCAGGCTCCTCCATCCGGCTTCCCACTTGGCCGACATTCAACACCAGCTGGTGGCTTAGATGTTTTCTTGTTCAAAACAAGGAGCCAGACTGGAGGTTCTCAGAGGGCCTTGGCGCTGGCAGCCCACGAGCCAGGAAAGTGCCCATGCCCGCTCCCGGGAGACGACTCCAGCTGCAGCCATCTGCTGTACCCCAGGGTCTCCTCAGGAGGATGCAGTGCTCAGGCTGGCACACTTTCCCCATCAGCTGCCATCCTGGGCTGTGCTTTTGGGCCAAAACATTGTGTGCTTTTAGTCCCCGAAGCAGAGAAGCCTCCTTTGCAGGGCAGAGCGGGTGGTCCTGGGTGCAGTTGTCTACCTGGCCCATTGACATGAATCTGCTTCTCCAAGGCCACGCACACTGTTTTGATGGCTGACAGGTCAGGCGAGCAGCAACCACACTGTCACCAAGACAGGGTGGGCCACCAGGCGTCCGTCTTGGATGTACCTGACTGTTCCCGGAGATGCATCCATTCGTAAGGCGAACCCAGAAAGAAAGCTGCGGGAGGGGGTACTTGTGTCCAGGCGCCACTGCTGGGGAGCCTGGAAACCCTCAAAGGTCGACAGAGGCTTGTTCTCATCATCGTCCTGTTGCAGAAAAATCAGACCAGCGAGAAACCAAGCCCTCCTCGGAGAGCTGGAGAACTCAGGTTCATTATGCCGGCGGTCCCAGAGGAGCTAGCGCTCTGAAGGTCTGGGCCCCGAGCTCAGGGGTAACCTGACTTTTATAGGGCTTATCTGCAAATAAGCAAAGGGGATACATCTGTTATCTATACAGAACAAGCAAAGGGGAGGGTGAGTCTTCAGTCGATCTCGAGGTCACACTGCCCTTCGGCCCATGCGGCAAGCATGTCTACAGAAGCAGAACGGAGAGCCGATTACAAGGTTAGCCATTTGAGTGGAAAATGCTTCTTCAGGCCGGTCACAGTACTTGTTGCAGGGAGCTAAGATGCAGAGTGGCAGCCCAGGGCCCACCGTGAAGAGGGATTCCCACATTGTCCAGCCATGAGACAGTGATCTCCCTGCCTGGTATGTTTGCTCAAAGACTTACAGTCCCTCGTCACCGGCCCCTAAACCCTCCACGGCTCCTTCTGCACGACGGCGTCAACGACGGCATCAAGGCGGAACCTCGAGGCCCATATTTGAGGCCCCGTGTCTGGCCCCGTCTGCATTTCATTCTCTTCTATTCATACTCTGCATGGGGAGCAGCTGTGCAACGGTTCGTTCTGAGAGGCGGTGATGGCCCAGGCACCATGGCTCCACGTCTGTCCCCGCCCTCCTCCCTCCAGCCCGAGTGCCCGTGCTGTCCAGCCTTCTGCCGGCGTGGGTGTGTCACACAGCCTTCAAGGCCTGACTCAGAGGCCACCACGAGAGCAGCGGCCGGTCCCCTCGGCTGGCAGGAGGCCCTGTCTCAGTGCAGAGTCTCTGACACTGACCTCTCTTCTCCTTGGAGACAGGGCCTCTCTAACTGGTGCCATAGCACTGACGTCCTCATCGGTCGGCACCTGCAGACCGAGCCGGGAATAGCATCCCCCGCAGAAGCCGCTGGAAGGCACACGGCTGTCTGATTATCCTGTGTTTTTGCAGAACGAAGGCAACAGGGGGACTTATTCGTCGGGCGGGTGGGAAGACGTGAAACCAATTTATCTGCAGTCTTCTTTCAAGATTTGAGTCCAAACTTCTTTCCAATTTTAAAAGCCTTGGGGTTTAATCGTGCATTTCCCAAAGTATTTTCTAGAGAACATTACATCACGAATTCTAAGTGTCTGAGAAACCCGTTTATTTTCATTCCAGCGCCAGAGGACAAGACTTCTTTTAAGGTAACCACTAACATCCAAAACTAAAGGATGGGGCGCACGGGGTGAGATCGGGCGCATGGGGTGAGATCGCGCTCATGGAGAAAGTTCGCGAAAATCCATTCCAGACCGTAGAAGGTCACACTTTTTAAAATCAAGAATTTTAACTCATTGAACCCCAGAGGAATGAGCCCTTAAGAACAGGGAGAGGAAAAAAAAGAATGGGAGAAGGAGCCCTTCTTGGACAAGTGCCCAGCAGCCCCCCACGCCAAAGGTGCTGGGGCAGAGCTGACCAGCTCAGCAAGCCCAACCCCCACAGACTCCCCCGGGCCCTCCCACCCCTCCCACCCTTCCCTTCACCAGCTCTTTACAAGTGGGGAGTCTTTTAAAGCGACAGAGACCAGGAGACTAGGACCCACAGTAAGAAATATTTATATCGCAACCCAGTACACAGGTGCATGGGCATATAAAAAAACAAATTAAAAGTTTTACAAAACAATACTTATCCTTGTTACATGCCATACAGGCTGATATTTTCTATCCAATTACATGTTTTCTTTTCTTTTCTTTTTTTTTCCCTTTTTTTTGAGGGGAGGGATGCTGGTTATGATCTATTAAATAAGTTTCATGAGTCTCTAATGGGGCACAACAAGCAATACAGAAAACTCTGAACTGGATTGATCACCTAAAGGACGAAAAGACCTGGAGAGGTATGAAATGTCCCACCACGTAGCCTGGGTGGGGGCGGGAACTGGAGAAAACTCAGACCATTTCACGTTCCAGCCCTGCTGAGTTGTCCTGCCTTACCAGCTGGCTGTGTGAGAAGGTTTTAAAGCAGGGTTTGCAAACTAAAGTGCCTTCAGGAGCCTGCCGGGGAACCCCATAACCAAGTGGGCTGCTGGGAACCGGAGAACCTGTGCCCCGTCTGAGGGGGCAGCTCCGTGAAGGCAGCTTCATAGATCCAAGCCTATCTCCAGAGCCTGACTGACCTGTGGGCCGCCTGTTTTGAAGGCTGCAGAGCTGATGGTGAGTGAGGGGGTGCCAGGAACAGGGGGAGGCATCGGGAGCTGCAGGCGAGGTGGGGCGAGGGCCCGAACCAAGGTCACGGTAGCTAGACTGCAGGGAGCTGGGCAGACCCCGGCCACCCACAAGGCAGAGTCAACAGGTCTCTGCACCCATTAGAGGTGGGCATCTGAGGAGAAAGGCTCTGGGGTGCTGAATAGCATTCCCAGCAGAAGCAGCTGGAAGGCCCATGGCTGAAGGACAGGGAGACCCCAAGATGTGAGGAGATGGCCCGGGTAGGGTTGGAGGACTCATAAGGAACAGAGCCTGCCCAAGGCCGCGTTTTTCATGACTTCTGCCAAAAGAGAGAAGCAAACAAGATGGGGTTTTGTACCCACGAGCTTCACGGAGCCCTTGCCCGGAGTCAGACGCAAGGAGTTTCAAAAAGGCATTGTCTCCCTACAAAGAACTAACCGTCTGCCAGGCAGGTGTCTGCCGGCATAATGAAGGTTCCCCCAGAATTCTAGAAGATTCCCACTCCAGCATGACTTCTTAACTAATTACACCTGCAAAGACTATTTCCAAGTAAGGTCACATTCTAAGGCTTTAGGAAAGACATGAATTCGGGGTTGGGGGGACACCGTCCAACTCAGTATTTTACACTTTATTATCATCTCGATCTTTTTAAATTCATACTTTTGTGCATAATGTATTACTAAAATAGTACCGGAATATATATATTTCAACACGTAATGGCAGTGCATACTCGAAAGATTTTCAGACATTTGCAGACCATGTGTCCCGATCACGATTGTCCACGTGAAGAAACTAGGGTGACAGTTTGGTGGCAGGCGTTCTGGAGCAGGGGGTGACCAGATGCCCCCCTCGGTGGAGAGGAAGTTAAAGCTCCGATTCTTCCCACGGTTCGAGGAGACGCATCCCGCGGGACCGCCCGCAAAAGCAAGGAGACAGTCGGGCCTCCAAATGCTGCTTGGTGTTTTGCTAAGTGCTAGGAAGCCATCGTCTGCCCGATGCATCTGTTGATTTGTTCTGTTATTTGAAAGCAAACAAGAAAAATAAAACAAAGCCCGGAAAGCCTTCTTATGGAGGGACGTCCTTCGGCATTGTCCTGGCGGTCACGCCCGTGGCGGTGCTCAGGGCAGTCCTGCTGCAAAAACGTGAGTCGTGAGAGGTCGGGGAACCGCGTGGGCCCGGCTCCCCCGCTGACCTCCCCCCTGGAAGACACATTCCCTCGCCCAGTCTTTCCTCCACTTCCCCATCCTCAAGCTGGTCCCCTTGGGGCCAGGGCGGGGCAGGTCAGGACACGAGAAAGCACGGGGCTGCGGGAAGGACGGCACCAGCCCAGAGGCAGGCCAGCCCCAACACAGAGCTCACGTGGGGACCTGTTTCCAGAGCATCTTGCCCAGAGGCAAGGTGGGGCTTCTACCAGCTCAGGCCCTCCCTCCGACCCTCGAGGAAGAGGAAGGGAGCCCTCCTCTGTCCTCACAGAGCTTTCCAGCTGAAGGTCCGGCCCCAGGCAGTGGCAGCTTGGTCCCTCCGTCCTGCTCAGATGCCACTCCACCGGGCTCTGTCTCGTTCCACATTCAGTGCCCAGGGCCTTCTTTCTCTTTTGGTTCCTGAGACCCATGAGCCAGTTCTTTCTAGAACGTGCTGGAGGCTTCTTCTTGCTATATTTTACTGGTCAACTTGGCAGTGCACTCTATTTTATTAGCGAAATTAAAAAAAGCTAATAACAATAAAAAGAGAGCTGTGAAGTCCACACTTTCATGTTCTGGGGAGCGACATCTTTCCCTTCAGAGGGGGGCCGTTCTCTTGTTGGAGAAAATGTGAGAAGGGCCTTTGGGTCACGAGAGGCGGAACATCCTAGACGACCAGACCAGACAGATGAGGAGCGAGGCACAGAGAGCCCGTCCGAGGAAAAGCCTCTTCAGGGAGCACAGCAAGGCCTCGAGCCACATCCAAGTGAATGTGCCCACCAGGGAATTCACGCAGGGGACATCCTGCCCAGTGCAGTGGGTCCTGCGTGGGGGTGAGGGTCTCGGTGGGGAGATTTCAGACTTGTGTTTTCTTTCTTTCCTTACTTTGATGTGTTGTTTGAACATTTTCTATCTTATTCTTCTCTAGTCTATTCTACAAATGGCTGTGTTCTCTACCCGCCAGCCTCACCTCACTTTCCCATCCCAGAGAGGTGGGCCTGACCCCCTTGTGGCTCATTAAACACCACGGTCCCCTCTTCAGAAGGGTTTGGTGTCAGTCACTAGCCCCGGAGCCCATTCCTGGCTAAACCTCAACCCTTCTCTTCTACCAAACCCCGGGAAAACTCTCGCTGGTTTCGGAATCAGTCGGGGCCGTGCTTTTCCTTGGCAACGGGTTTATTTTTACCTTACAGACACTGAGAGTCAAGGGAACAATCATGTTACCGTGTTCCCTATTCCCGTTGGCTGCAAGAAAGCTCGGAGCCAGGATGTGGCTGATTCCCAGCAGGTGCTTAGGGCTTAGAGGCATGCATTTTGTGTGACAATCTCAATCTTGGCTTTAGCTTGCTTTCTTACATTTATTTTATTTTTTCTGTATCTTTCTTATTATTAACTATACATCTCTATCTTGAAGTATTGTTTGTATATTTGCAAAATGTCTTCTCTTTTCTGGAGGGAGGTAGAGGATGGACAGATAAATGGATGGATGGATGGATGGATGGATGGGTGGGTGGGTAGGTGGGTGGGTGATGATGGATGGATGGATGGGTGGGTGGGTGGTGGTGATGGGTGGGTGGGGTGGGTGGGTAGATGGATGGATGGATGGATGAATGGATGGATGGGATAGGTGGATGGGTGGGTGGGTGGATGTAATAATATGTGGATGGTGAACAGATGAGTAGAGGGAGAGGAAGGGGTGAGTCCTCTGTTCTGCTGGGGTCTTGATTCACCATTATTTCTGCAATTGTCCTACAGGATCTGATGAGTTCTCCCAGAAGATGGAGGCCCACCATCCTCTGGAGAGGTCACTGTCACGAAGCTGTGCATATCACATGGAACTTAGAGACTGTCTCTGGAGACAACCTCCAAGTCCACCTGCTCCTGCGTCCACAGAATCTCTCTTCTCTTGAGTGCATTCTACACACTTCATTACACCTCTCTTTCTATTGACCTTGGACTTTACTGTTTAAGTTTTAGTGAGATGGGTCTTTTCTTTGCTTGTGTAGAAAGGAAGCAGAAAAGAGATCAAGTGCAGTCTCTGAGAGAGGCGACACAGAAAGCCGTGCCAAAACTCCGGCATTCTAGGAATCTGGATGGGATCCCAGCAGCCTCGGTCCTCTGGAAAACGATCATGGAACCAAAAAGAAGCAAAGAAGACTTTGGAGAACTGGAACATCTGTCACGAAGCCCAGAAACTCCACCCCGAAGGAGGGACCCTCAAAGCAAACTGTTACTTCCTACGGAGGTCCGACCGGCTGGGTCTCATGGTCTCCCAGTTCACAGTAGATTAGCAGATTTGCTGGACTTTCCTCCTTGCTCGAATTAAGCACCTTCCCCTCTGGCCTCCCACGCCAATGACGTTCCGCACTTGCAATAATTAAGTACTAACTCTGTTTTCCTAAACTAGTCGGTGGAATTTCTTATGTTTTATTCATGTCCTTCCCCAAGGTCTGTAAATAAAATGGCGAAATAGCACTGTTCCCCCCTCTTAGTAATTTCCCCATTTCCTTTGATCCCGTTGATCTTTCTTCTTCTCTCTTTTGCAGTTTTACATAAAAGCGATACAAAAATTAAAATTGCAAATGTCTCTGTTCATTTCATTCTCATCGGGAAAAGTTGTGGGACTTCAAAGGCTTTAAGCCAAATGAGAGAAGCCGAGTCTAGAATTTATCTGTGGAATAATCAGTTCCCAGTTAACTCGCTTATTAGTGTCATGAGTAAATGTGAGTAGAGAGCACTGGAACCAGTTCTGAGAACTCGTTCGATCAGAGCCATCCCTGTCCTGGTCACCGTCCCAGCCCTACAGGGCTCCTGGGCAGCTGGGAGAGCCAGCACACGGTCCTAAGCTGGAATGAACTTGCACGTCGGAGACCACAGCCATGGATGAACGCGGAGTCGGGGAGGGCAGAGTGGGAAGAGGCGAAGTTGAGAGGATGGAAGGGGCCGGAATCTCACGGGATGGAACGAGGGAGAGGCGTGGTCTGCTGAAAATTTTAAAACTCATTTTCACGGCTGTGTGGAGAACAGACCGAGGAGGCTAGCGAGGAGGCTCTTGCAGAGACCTGGGGAGAGATTAGGTGGTCCTTAAATATCGATTCCCTTATTTAACAGGACCTGGAATTAATTAAGGGTTGGCTCCTTGTAGCAGGGGTGGAAAAGTCACCTTCGAGAGGTAGGGCAGCCTCTTGGCAGGGCTGGCTGATGGGCTGGGCAGATGAGGAGAGAGAGAAGGATGAAGAGTGAACGCTGGGTGGATGTTGATGGCGCGAGCAGGCATGTGAGCTGGCAGAGAATCCAAGCAGGGGTGTCGGGCAGCCTCGGGGAACACGGCGCCTGACAGTACAGGAGAGGGAGGTTGTGTCGCCATTCTGCTAGGGCAGAAAGGGGGCTCCGAGATGTGTAGGGTTAAGTAGATTTGCCAGACACCCCGACACACGGCGAAGCTTGTGTTGGAACCCACTTCTACCCCTGAGCAACTTACAAGATGAGCTATTTTGCAAAATTAAGGCTTTCAAATGACTGGTTTATCCTTTTAAGAAGTGAAACACTGATTTTAAACATTGACGGAAATATGCATGGAACGAATAAGTCACAGAGGTATGTACCACCTCCTCATTGCCCCGTGGAGCCCCCAGGGCCAGCCAGTAATGAGAGTCTTAAGGGGAGGGCCTCCTGAATGTGTGGGCGCCCTCGGCTCAGTCGCTCAGGCTGCCTGGCTTTTCCTGGACTATTTGGAAAAACTACTTAACGTACATATTCTCCATTTTTGCTTTTCGTTGCCATCAACAAGAAATAATAGTTCTCACTGTTGCCAATTGTTATTAATTTCTGAGATTTGTTGGCTGCTAATGTAGGTTGCAACATCAGAAACCAAGAAACCAAGCCTGTTGAAAAATATACGAACAACAAGGTGGTCTGGGAGTGAGGGCCAGAGAGGCTAAGACGGGATCATGTACCTGGGCATCTAGGTTTTAGCTACACAGAGATCTTCTGGCTTCAAGTCCATGGCCGAAGGCTGCAGAAGGCCACAGGAGTCTGATCTCTGGGTAAATGGCGGGTTCAAGACTGAGCTCCCAGCCTCCCTGGGTGAGGCTGTGGCTTTTGGTTTGACCACCGTGGCAGACATCACTAGTTAATGGCTAGATACACATCCCCCTCTGTGCATATACTAAAGAGACGCCAATCAGAAGGAGCTTCCAGTGTGTCTGACTAATTAGACTTGATCCCTAGTCTTTCGGGCCTCCTTGCAGCGAGGGGTGGCCACGTGACAGGGTACTCGTTATGGGTTAAATTGTGTCCAAAATAGACGTTGAGTCCTAACCCCAGGTACCTCTGATTATGGCCTCATTTGGACATAGGGTCTTTGCAGATATAATGAGTTGAGGTCGTACTGAAGTAAGGCAGGCCCCTAATCCAACTTGACTGGTGTTCTTATGAGAAGAGATGCAGAGATCAAACGCACAGGGAGAACATCACGAGGACAGAGGCAGATGGGCGTGATGTGTCTACAAACCAAGGAATGGCACGCATGGCCAGCCACACCAGCAGCTGAAGAGGCTCGGCAGTCTCCTCCCCCAGAAACTTCAGAGGGAGCAGAGCCCTGCATGGGATTCAGACTTTTAGCCTCCAAAACTGTAGAGTAAATCTGTGTTAAGCCACCCAGATTGTGGCTTTGTTATGGCAGCCTCAGGAAGCTCTTACAGTACTGAACAAAGAGATCTAGGTAAAAATTCCTGACTGTGCCCCTCCCCTTGTGGAAAGGGCAGGCTCCTGGATGCTTTGCCCTTTTCCCCTTCTTCTGCCTGGCACGGGGACGCACGCCCTGAGGGACAAGTATGAATGAGGCAGCGAGCATGGGAACCGAGCCAAGTAGCTAAGGAGAGCAGGCCGGAGAGACACGATGGCTGCCACCTAACCCCACCTAGGAACAAAACAGTAAAATCTCCAAAGTTACACGCCCTGACCATCAGACACGATGGGGAAAATTTAGAAACCTCTTTCCAGGGAAATAAAAGAGGACATCACAGCAGGTAAATAGGTGTAAACCAGGATGATTGTTCTTCTAAAGACAGCCTTGCAGGAAACACAACAGAGCAATTAAAGTCACTAATAGAAAACAAAAGAACAATCGACATTAGAGAATAAAATCGAGATTTCGGTGGGGGGCAAAGACTTTGGAGAAACGAGAACTGAGGCTGGGGACAGAGAAGGTTACAATCGGAGACAGTCATCAAGACCGTGTCTCATAAAAATTTTTAAACTACAAGGGAGAAGACAGAATTCAGCAATCGCCCAAGCAGAAAAGGCAGGTTACAAGGAAAGGGTATGAATCATCGCTGCCTTTTATTTCTTCAATGACCTAACTTCCCAAAGACAAAAGAAATAGATCTATAGGCCCCCGCTCAGCAGAAAGCGATGTGCTCGGAGAATGAGTTACCCAAACGAGTTCGTCATTCACATCTGAGGCTGCAGAAGGTCTCACACCTGCAGAATGTCCGTATATGGCTCTGCGGATCAGCGGATCAGCCCCTAACGGAGCCCGTTACGTATGAGAACCTAACAGGCGCTGAAATGAGCAACACGGAGCGGTGGGGAAATAAATAAAAGGCCTTTGTTACATGGAGTTGGGCTAATTGCACAGGGACGTGGAAATTAATTTAGACCTACATCTGACATCACGCCCTCAAAATAGACTCCAGATGCTTCGAGGAGTTAAATCATTTTAAATATGTGAAATCAGAGGAAAACTTGCTAAAAATAGATTTTAATATTTCAACTTCAGAGAGAGGCTAGCTTCTTCCAAATGGAGTCAATAGAAGAAATTTCAGTGAAAAAAGGATGTGTCTATCTTGTCGAAAATTTAAACCCTGAGTGTAGCAAAAGCCAACAAACCTAAACTCTAAAATCATTTATAACGACACACATTAAGTACATGTTAAGTACCAGGTATGACACTGGGAACTTACACGCCACCCCATTCATCTCTGGGCAGATATGGTTGCCGCTAAGTTTGTTGCAATTTGTCACAGCGGCCAGCGGCCGTAGAAAAAGAATGTACTTGCCCATTTCACAGGAACCTTGGGAGTCACCAAAAGGGCTGCCACTTGAAATGGGAAAGCAAAGCACCCAGCAGCGCCAGGCCTCCCTGTTCTGGGGGCAGCGCCAGGCCTCCCTGTTCTGGGGACCCCAGAGCCTCCGAGAAAGATGCTGTTTGCATCGTGACTTTATCAGTTGGAAGCACAGAGAGGCTATGCATCCCTCCTGACGTCGCACAGCTGCTCCGTGGCGGTTCCGGAGTTCGAGCCCAGGCCGTCTGCCTGCCCAGCTGTGTTCTCGTCCACTAGTTGGTACTGTCTTCTGTACGATAACCTGGCGCCACATAATCTGTGGTAGCGACATACTGGAAACGATCGCATTGTCTAACGATAGGATTAAGTGAATTGTTACAACACATCAACTCAATAGATTTACGGAATACAAAATGGTAAGTACGAGCAACTTGGGAAAATATTCACAAACGATGTGAAATAAAAACAGCAGAATGCAGAACTGTACTCACCGTATGACCACCACGGGCCGAAGCCTTAACAGAATAGAGGAGAAATGGAGAACTTCATAGGGTGGCAGGAATGAGGGGCCCATGTGTCCTTTTGTGTTTTCTTAAAGTAAAGGTGGCATTGAGATCGCAGCATAGGGTGCTGGCAAAACAGGAGATTTGTCATCAGCTGGACAGACTGGCTGCACTGGACACCACCTAAGCTCTGTAACTTCGCAGAGCCGCTGTGGGTCATCTGTAAAGGGGACTAATGCCACCGACTAGGTTCTCAGGCTGCTCTGACATTTGCTAAGCCTTGGTGGCTGCTCACTCAGCGTTAGTGCCCCTTCCTCTCCGTGACTTTTGCATTAACTAAGTTTTTTTTTTATCACCGGTTTATCATGGATCAGAAATGGAGAGGCCTCGGCGCTCCTGACAACTGGCAGAGCTGTCTTCCACTCTCTGAAGGCGGTTGTATATTCATTCTTTCAGCATCCACTAAACTCAAGGTAAGATGCTGGGGACTGAGGGAAGCTAAGGTCTGCTCCTGTGCTCGGAGCTCAGACCTTCGGGGCAGGCCTCCCTGGGAACAACCACACTAGTATGATGTCATTTTCACAGCGGGAAGCCCCGCTCAGTGTGAGAGGACACCAGGAGGCTTCCTGGAAGAGGCCGCATCCCAAAAAGACCAGAGGGGGTCAGATCGAGGATGGCGGAGGCGGGAGATGCAGATTCCAGCGTGAGGGAGGAGAAAGTCCGAAGGACTTGAGGTCGGAGGGCTCGGCACGGTCGGGCTTCGGCATGACCGGTGTCCCCGGGGGCTCTGTGTGGGGCGGCGGTGGGATGAAGACATGAGGCTTTGGGGTGCTGTGGCCCCTCGTGGTAGCAGGTCATGAGTCCCACGTTTTAGAACACACACACGCATGTGCGCACGCGCACGCACACACACGTACACGTGCACACACTTTGTTTTCATTCCAACAGCGGAGAGGAGAAATAATGAAACGAGGCCAGAATGCAGGCCAGTGAGACCAGCCAGGCGACTGCTGCAGGATGCAGGGGGCGCGCGAGGCCTCGGGCCCCAGGCAGCACCCGGTTCGTCGCGTTGCAGAATCAGGTTGTCAGGGTCCGTCCAGCCGCTCACTAGCATTGGGAGGAAATGCTTTCCGGGCTGTTCGTGACATGCACAAGCTGCCCCTGCCACATCTGCCCCAGGACCATCCCCTCGGTGGCCTGAGTGCATCTCAGAAGCTTGTCCTTGCGCCTACACATCGCTGATGGTAGGAGCTTCTCCAGCCCTTCTCTGGCATAGGCCACCGAACCTCAGTGCCATTTCTGGCTGGGATTTGGGCGAGAGGAAGCGTGACGCCAGCTGGTGATGCGGGTCTTTTGATCTTCTTGGCTCAACTCGGGGGCACGTCCTCTCTGTCCTGTATGTTCTCCAGCCCCTTCCTGGTTGTTCTCTTACCAGGTCTTCTAAGGCAGCGGTCCCCAACATTCTTGGCACCAGGGACCGGTGCTCCTCTGAGAATTTAAGGCCTGATGATCTGAGGCGGAGCTGAGGCGGTGATGCTGGTGCTGGGGAGCGGCTGCAGATACAGATGGAGCTTCGCTCGCTGGCCTGCTGCTCACCTCCTGCTGGGCGGCCTGGTTCTGATCAGGCCATGGACCAGTACTGGTCTGTGGCCCAGGGGTTGGGGACCTCTGCTCTAAGGAACCCTCTTGCATGCTTCCAGGCAGGGTTAGGGGCTTCCCAGCCGTGTACCCTCGGCAATGCCGGCCTATACCTCACCTCACTAGGTTGCAGTCTCCTACTCACTGGTCCATCCGTGCCCTCTGCCGGGCTCGCCAGAGGGCAAGAAGAGTATCCAGTTTCTCCCGTAGCTCCACAGCTAGCACAGGGCGGGGCATCAGCTAATGTTTGTTTAGCTTAGCAGGACTCTATTCTGCTGGCTGCTTACCCCAAAAAGCTCACATCAGTGATTCTACGCAGGCTGAGGCTGGGAGAGGTGGCCATAGGGACAGGGCACCTTCTGGATGTGAAAACACTGTTTTATCTGCTCCCTGCTCTGTAGTCCTGTGCTCAGACTTTAAAGGCTTCATTTTAACTTCTCATAGGATTGAGATGGCTCATTGAATCTGGTCTTAGGACCTCAGGATGGAATAAGCAGTGACCGTGAAATGATCACCACAAAGCTGGGGACCCGGTGAACTTATCAGACACTCACCCACTGACAGGCCTTTGCTTGAGCTATTCCTTCCACCAAGACAGACTTCCCCCAGCCTGGTGGCCTGGGACATTCTTCTTCATCTTCCAGACTCTCCCTGACTCTAAGCAGCCTCAGATGCCCCTTCTCTTCTGTTCCCTATGTGGGAGGGGCCGGCAGTGGGTGACAGCCTTCTTCCCGTGGAGACCACCAGGATCTGAAGTGTGGCTCTGCTACCTCCAACCTGCGTGACCCCGGGCAAGTGACGTACCCGCTCTGTGCCTACATCTTCTCACATATGAAATGGGCATGATAACAATAGAACCGATCTCACAGGATCGTTGGAAGGAATTAATGAAATAACGTACGTAAGGCACTTAGCACGGGGCCTGGGAGGCACAGTGAGAGCTCAGGGGCCATCAGTTGTTATTACCCATGCATGTCACTACACTGGGGACTCCTTGGGGGCAGAAACCCTGTGTTATCACTTCGTGCCTAGCAGGAGCATCTTGAGTGGTTGCATAAGAGACGAAGAGGGATGGAACAGACAGAAACTATGGAATCTGGGACATCGGATATACAACTGTGCCTAAAATTACAAGGCAATTTCCCTACCTGAAAGCAAATGTAGAAAATGTCAGAAACAGTTAAGGGCCTTGGCCTTGGTTAATCCTACTGATAGATCACGAAACAATCACGCTCTGCTGTGGGCATTTGGGATTGGAACCAAAAAGAATCTGAATCAATAACTAACAACCAGAGAAAGCGTGGTGGATAGATGGCAGGTGGTTGGAGGTGTG
>NW_024349800.1:60454660-60459742 GCF_902729225.1 Pteropus medius | reverse complement strand
GGCCCAGCTGCTTCTGTGGGCCCTAGGACTCTGAACAGTGTAGGTGAAGGGTCTCAGTGTTGACAAAATAAACCGGGTGCTCAGTAAATGCTCCCCCTCTCCCTAAATAGCCTCCAAACTCTATTTACTATTCAAATTGGGGAATTTAAAAAAGATTTATGAAATTCTTTTTTTTTTTTAAAGCCATTAAGAGATGTGCTCTAGAATAATCCTCAGAGAGTTTCCAGTGAAAGTTACTGACTGTGCAGGTGACCATCGATGGCCTGTGATTGACCCACCCCCAAACCCCTGAAAGTTGTGACAACTTGACTTTGCCCATGGCCGTAAGCACCAGTTATGAATCTAGAAGGAGGCTCCCAGGTCAAGAATAAAGGAACACAGCAGCCCACCTTACACTCAACGTGGTGTGACGCGGGGTGTGCGTGAACTGTCTACCAGCGCCAGGACTGAAAACCAAGAGAAAATTTGCCCAAATTTGGTTTGTTTTAGTAGACCTGAAAATCATCTAGTCCCCATGGAACAAACATCTCATAAACGAATCAGTCAGAATTCTACTTCTCCTCAGTATAAAGATTTAACAAATGTCTTATTAAATAGGATGCTCAAAATGACTTCTAAAATAATCAAATAGAAGTCTGATTGTTTTACATTATTTTTACAAGCGTTGGGGAATACCAGATGGCTTGTAGGAACAACGGATTCTGTAACTACCCTTTTATTCTTGTAAAAAATTGAATTACGAGTATCCATGGATATTCTGGCTCAGAAACGTAAGCTTTCCGGCAGTAATTAAAACTTGTGGCCCTGGCACAGAGACAGAAAAATCCATGGAACAGGACAGTGAATCCAGAAACAGACCTATAAATTATCTATATAGTATATGATAAAGGTATTTCAAATCAGTAGGAAAAGAAAGACAAACCAAAAAAATGGTATCGTTACCATGGGCTATCCATTAAAAAAAAAATTAAGATGGCACTGTACCTCACATCTCACACATAAATGCTGGGTGCATGAGATATCTAAACATGCCTTTAAATCTGGAAGGCAATTGAATGATCTTTAAAAAAAAAGAAAAAGCCAAAATACCCAGTAAGGGTTCAAAACGAGGTCTCTCCGATCTCAGAGCCTATACCTTTCTTTCCCCGCGGGCCTCTACATTGTGTAGTGACGAGTTAAATCATTTCGGTTTTTACCCCCTTGTCCCTCCTCACCAGCGCCACCGCCCACTTTAAGCCAAATAGCACGATGGAAGAGAGGAAATAGGAGTGACTAAGACCTTTGGCGAGAAGGCGATTGTCCAGCCTGGCTTTTCCTGCGGCGTCGGTTCCATCATTGAAACGCGTCAAGATTTTCCGGGTGAAAGGGAAGAGAAAGAAAACCCCGATTGTACCAAAATGAGAAGACATCGCAGATGTGCCTGTTAGACTGAGGCTCGTAACGAACGCAGACACATAACAGAAACCACGTGAATGACCGAAGCTGCTCGAAGGAATCCCCACTGCGCAGGAAGATGAGTGCGAAATAAACCGGCCGCGGGAGCGGCGAGCAAAGGAGAAACGTGCGCGAAGATGGGTGGGGAAGGGCGGGGTTCTTTGCCATCTGAGAGAGAGAAAAAATAACCAACGCTCCGGAACATACCCAACAGATACCAAAGACTCAGAGTAGAACAAGGAAGATGAGCCTTGAAAGAAAATTCCAGGAGAAGTCAGTCGGCGTGAATGGCCAAGTGTTCGATGGGCACCAAGCGCTTTAGATTTGCTGCCTGAGCCGTTGACGCCCTGCCCCGACTCTGCAGGGTCGTCCTTATTCTTTACAGAGCGAGAGAACAAGGCTCCGAAAGTCGGCAGACTTGCCCAAGGTCACACAGCGAACGACGGAGCTGGGACACGGACCCAGAGCTTCTGACTTCGTATGTGGGGCAACTTCTATTGCTTCACAGATGCTTTGTTCAAAATTAAAAGCAGGGCAAAGGTGAAGTCAGGAATCGAAGAGCGGAACCCCGGAGGTCCCAGAGGGACGCCGAGAACCTCCAGACCTCCACTGAGTACAACCAAAGACTATTTCTGGGAATATTTGAAGCAAATATTATGTATTTGCTAGGATGCTGCCTATTTTTTAAAGCAAAGTTTTATGCCGCAAGGCTTGTCATTGAAGTCCACACAAGCCCTATGCATGACGGCCTTCCTCCATCAGGAAAACACCCACTCCTCTGCCTGGGACCAGGGGGTCTCTGAGGCACCACGCAATAGGGACTGGATTTCAAAGAGGCGCTTACGAAAGCAAAGAGCCTCAGCGTTTATTTTTAATGAACTTTTAAATGGCATTCCCAGGACTGAATGCTTCTTCTTTTTAACCAAGCTGCTCCCTACCTATCTGCAGAAGGCAGGCAGGTCCTGCAGAAACAGCTCGCTCACGGGGGGTTGGAGGGCGGGGGGTCGTCTGACCGGGCTCAGACTCTCTGTCCACCCCCAGATTTCAGACCAAACAGCAAGGGAGGAAGTTGCAAGCAATTTCCAAAATCAGAAGTAGGCTCTGTCAGAGGACTGCATTTTAGCTGAGCCCAAAGACAAAGCAGCCACGCTCTGTCGGGATTAGACTGAGACTTGCAAGCTGGGCACTGACACGAAATCCTGCAGGACTCTGGATGGAGCAGCTGGAAACGCTGGAAGAGGACTGGATGTGTGGTCGGACTAACAGGGGTGTAAACTCCAGCCTCGTGCTTGCCAGCACCGTGCTCCTGGGGTGATTATCCGAGACTCGGTGTCTTTTTTGGTAAAACACTGCAAGACTGGCTTCCCAGTTAGAAGAGAGAGAATCAACCACCCCCCGCCCGCCCCCTGCAGAGCTCACAGCCTAGAGCAGAGATGGCTGGTTGGAGTTATCCAGTGTGACAGGAAGCGCGATGCTGGCTGCTCATGGTGCACCTGGAGCTCCAAGGACTTCACACTTCCAACCGCCTGGAGGAGGCTGCGAAGGCTTCAACCCGGAGCAGCGAGAAGAAGCCTGCAGACAGACCGGAAGAGCCAAGAGAGCCTCGAACGCCAGACGGAAGCGTTCCAAGTTTATCCTGAAGCCATCTGTTTTAAGAAAGGGAGTCACATGCTCAGACTTGCACGCCAGAGAGATCTCTCGGTTACCTGCAAGGTGGACTGAAGAGAAACAAGATTAACTAAGAGGCTGTTACCACAGGCTGAGTGACAGGAGGTGAAGCTGTGGAATCCTTCCAGAGGAGCCCCGAGAAAGTTTGGGGTGGGGCAAAGGCAGGAGCAGCAGGTGGACCCCGGCACCCCCAAATTGCCCAAACGCTGAGGAACGGCAGTTAACCAAGGGCAGCTCAGTGAGTGCACAGAGCTTTGTCATCCGATAGCTCACCCAGGCTTCGGGGCAATAGGGTCAGGTGGACGAACAGGTGTGAATGTCCCCACGTGGAGAGAGGCTGGGGTGTCAAGAAAAACAACTCACTTAAACCACACAGCAAGTCAGCAGCAGAGTGGAGCTGAAACCTCGGCCTCCTGACTGTCTGGTGCTCTTCCCAGGCCCACCCCCTCCCTGGCCCTGGGCCACTCTCTGCCAGAAAGTGCTAGAAGGTGGACGTGACATGCACCCACCCCCCGCCACCCACCTGGGACGTGAGATCTCAGCAAATCAGTGAAGACATTTCTGCCCTCATGGAGGAAATGGTATCCATACATTTAAACTGGAATCTTTATAATCAGCTTAAAAGCTTTTTATTTTAATATAGCAGCTGAGAGGCAAAATCAGGTCCCACTTCAAGTGCTACTAAAATCTGCTGTGTGGGCAGCTCTCCGATGTGGAAATGAGGCACCCTTAACAGCCACCCACACGGCAGCCTAATTTTCACTCAAGAGTCGCTATTGAAAAAAAGGGGGAAAAAAGGTGACTCAAAACCACCAGCAACTTTGAATTTAACTTCTGAAAATCTACTGATGGAGCAGGGACTCATCCAGGAAGTCAGAGTGAAGACCCAGAGCGGGGGCTGCACTCCGGCCTTGGACCTGGTCGAGGTCTCGCACCTGGGTGTCCTGCCGTCCACGCTACCCCTCCCCCGGTCACCATGCTCGGGCAATGGCGGGCACGGCCAGGCTCAGGCTCAGGCTCACGTGCACACCTGACCCTTGACCCGCAGTTGTAAAGGCGTCATTCGCGAGGCAGCCGTGGGGGGTCCCGGAGGAGGGAAGTGGGGGTCTCATAGATCCAAGGGAATCTCGATTCCTTCTGGGCCACGCTGCCGCCCTCCCTCTGCAGGCCTCGTCACTTCCTGTGCCACTGCGACCGGCTGGTCTCCCGCTCCAGTTGGCCCTGCCAGTCTCTGCTTCTCTGGGATGCTGGGTCTGTGTCTGGTAGAATTCTCGTCTCTCCCTGCCCACAGCGAGTCCCTGTGAGGACGCTGGGTTCCATGGGGCTGGCCCCTGTCCCTCCCTGACTCCCCGCAGTGGCCTCTGGCCTCACGCTTGGCCACCCGGGAACAACTTCTCGGGGCCACATGGTCTAAGAGCCAGACCCATGCCGTAAGCTGTGCAAATGGGATCCGCAGCTCTCGGAAGGAAGGAAGCGGATAACCAGGACAGACCGTAAGGAACCTCTCCCCAAAGCTTTGCAAACGGGCCACGGATGATGCTGCTTCTCCCCCGACTGATGGCCTTGGAGAAGACGGTTCCAGCGTAGACCGTAAGAGACGGGGGACACGTGCCACCACGCAGGCCAGTAAGGGTCCCCAAGCCGGGGCGCTGTCCTCGGATGGGGTAGGACGTGCACACAGACCGACAGAACTCAGAAGTAGAAAATACTCCTGAGCCGGCTTTGTAACACACACACTGTCAGCAAGAGCCACCCCCACACCTCCCTGGGGACCGCATGTCCACCTAAAGGGTTTTCTGCTTTGTCACCTGGCGTGTTCTCCCTCTGCAGCTCCATCCGCACATCGCCACGTTTCGAGAAGCCCAGTTTTGAAAGGGAACAGCTGCTTTTTATTTTTCAACATCCTCAGAGTGTTTGGATAAGTGAGAGAAAGAATTAGCGGAGGGCGGGGGGAGGAGAGATTCACGGCAGGTTAAAAAA
>NW_024349800.1:60452333-60454649 GCF_902729225.1 Pteropus medius | reverse complement strand
GGCGGGGGGAAGAGAGATTCATGGCAGGTTAAAAAAATTAAACGACCAGGAACAGTGTCTGAAAATTTAAATGTCCCCCATCTCGCTCCATCACCTAGTCTCGGCCCCCCGACCATATATAGATACCTCTGTTTTGCAATTCGACTCCCCACTCTGTAGAAGAAACATTCAGCTCACGCTCTCTCCCACCTCGCTTATCTTCCTTCCAGAATTTTCTAAGTTATAACAATAGTTTTTGTTTGATTAATTTAATATACTTAACTAAAAGATACAGAGACCTCTGTTTCTCGTTCCAACAACTATGTCCAGTATTCCTTCATTTTCTGTAGCACAGGATGAAGGAAATATTTCTCCCACCCCCTTCCTCCCCAGTTTGCTCAGCCTCCCAATTTCATAAGTTCCAGCATTACTTTGAATTTATCGGGCCTTATAATATTAATATTTTGTCCAGTATCTGTCATCCTCCTTTTAAGGAGGCCCAGTGGACATGGGTGGTGAGCAGCTGGTTGGTGGCAGAGCCAAGCCGTAGAGGAGGGCCTGCCGGCCGCTCAAACTCACCTCGCTGACCGGATGTTGCACGGGGAGAAATCCCCTCGGTTCCCGACATGCCACCTGCAGGGGAGGGCGGACGGAGGAGCTAGAGCCCCACTGCTGGGAAGGAGAATGGGCCTCCTCGCCCGCAGGCAGTAGGAGGTGCCCGGGCCAGGGGACGCAGCCAAACCAGAGACTGTGGGTCAGCGCTGAGGGGCTGGCATGGGGCTGAGGTCGAGATGGTGACGGCGACCCTGGCCTGTGGGGTCTCAGCACCGCTGAGCTAACAGGAAAGGCATCTGCATTGCTAAGGACTTTGTCCCCGGAGCAGAGGAGACTTGAGAGCCATTGCTACGGACTGAACCATGTCACCTGCCAAATTTGTATGTTGAAGCCTTAACCCCAAATGTGATTTTCTTTGAAGAAAAGGCTTTTAGGAGGTAACTAAAGTTAAATGATGTTGAAAGGGATGAGTCTTAATCCAACAGAATTGATGGCCTTATAAGAAAAGGAAGAGAGAGAGAGATTTCTCTCTTTCCACGTGCATGCACCAAAAAAAAAGCCACATAGAGACACCATGTGAAGGTGGCATCTGCAAGCCAGGTAGCGTCCTCCCCAGAAACTGGGCTGGTTGGCATCTCGATCTTGGACTTCCAGCCCCCAGAACTGTGGAAGACCCCCAGTCTGCGGGATTTTGTTACGGCAGCCTGAGCCCACTAAGACAGTGGTGTGGAGAGGGTGTCTGCACAGACTCGCACGCTCGTGACACCCCTTCGCACGCTGGCTGGGCAACCGGAGACAGCTTCCTGGAGGAGGGGGGCTTTGGCTGAGAAGTGGGGGTTCAGGAAGTGCTGGCAGAGGAAGCTCCCCAGGAAAATGGTGGTCGAAAAGGCACAGGCGCCTTCTCAAAATATGTTCTGGGAAGATGCCATGCTCTTTTCTGTGGTTAAATCTCCACGTCATGTCGAGAAGATTTATATTTCCATATTAAAAAAAGAATCATCCCAGGCATTTTAAAAACCTTTTAAAAATAGAAAACGAGGAGAAACGAGTGGCTGAAGAAGAGAAAACGTGACACCCTGTGCGTACTGCTTTAGAACAGAGGAAGAGCAGGGGCCACGTTCTCGGGTGTCCCCTTCTTCCTGTCCCAAACCCACGCCCCAGAGATACAGCGCCCACACCTGTCGACAGAGGAAGCCCCCCGCAGTGTGATGACAGGCCAGAAAGCCTGTCCTTTCCTGTTTGGAAAACACTGATTACCAGGGGAATTGGTCATAAAAAGAAAGGATGTGAAGAGAATACCTGTTTTCTAATTTTGCCCCAAAGTAATTCTCCGGCCTCGCTTTATGGAGAGGGGTACAGTCTGATTCTGTTCTGCGTTGGGAGTCACGCAAAGCTGCCACCAGGTAGAAAGAGACCAGGGTCTGAGCAAAACCCTAGACAGATTCATGGGCCCCAGCCAAGGAGGCCCGGGGCTGGCTTCTGGCCTAGTGTCCCAGAGGCAGGAGGACACAGAGAGGGCCAGCTACTCCTAGAGTTAAAAATGCCACCATCACAGAGAGCGCCGTGGCCCCAAAGAGCGTAGTGGCCCTACAGGGTGGGACGATTCCCAGGGCAGCCTGGCCCCAGCGAGTGTGGGGGAGGGAGGACACAGCAGCTGTGTGGGGCAGGCGCGAAGAGCCGGTGGCCAACGGCCGGACAGCGGACTCGTGAGGACGCGGTGCTGCGTGCTAAACACTTTGACCCGGCGTAAGCTACCCCGGGAGAAAGATGCGACCTCCAACT
>NW_024349800.1:60444441-60452199 GCF_902729225.1 Pteropus medius | reverse complement strand
AAAAAAAGCTATTCTAAGTTCCTACTGGGAAGGGGAGTCCATCTGGAAAGAACAGTGACACAGATACTCACGGTCTGTTTCCTGACCTGGAGCTGGGGCCGATGAGAGGAGTCGTTTCTAGACTAAGAGTGACAGGTGGGGGAGGGGAAAAATGTGCACCTCGGGTGGGGCGTCCACCGATGCCCCTCGGTCGGCTCTCGTGTGCCATGGGAGTGCCGAGGGCTCTACGAGAAGCCTGGACTGCGACCTCGTTGCCGGGTGAGTGACGCCTCATCCCCCCCACACCCCAACCCTTTTGCCCGTTAGACGTTTGAGGTCGGAGGCTGTGCTTTTCCTTCTCTTCAGGTCCGTGTGATACGGAGCGTGGAACAGGGTCAGGCGTCATCCAGTGAGTGTCATCGACTGTGTTTGGGGAGAGGGCGGCAGAAAGCAGCGTCGCGATTGCTCAGGAAGAGAGACAGATGGAAGCGACCGTTTCTGGAACGCCACGCGACACTGCTGTGGGTCCTTCCATACAGCAGGTCTGCAGACTCGGCACCCCAACGTCGATGCGCTATCTGCATTTCGTAGATGAGGGAACCTACCCAGGGAGGTTAAGTAATCTCCCCAAAGTCACTCAGGCAGGAATCACATGAACTGGCTCTGCCTTTCTCTGAAACTTAAGCTCCTTCCACGAACTGGCGGCCTGTGACAGCCGTAAATGAACCCTTGTGGGGTTGCAGAGCCACTCATTTGCCCTTTGGAAAATCACACCCCCTTTTACAGGCTTGCCTCACGGAATGCGGAATGCGTAATGTGTACCTGCCCAACATCTCCCCAGGTGCTGCGGGAGCCACCACAGAGGAGGCACAGCCCCTGCCCTCCGCTGCTTCCTCTAGTCAGGCTGTAGGAGCAGCCCCCACTCAATCAACGAGTCTTAGTTTCAGTGAAAATCGTCAAATAGGATCTAGTTAAATTAGCATAAAAGCAATTACCAAGCTGTCAAGTCACAGCAGAGGCCCAGGAATTTCAATAACTATCAAGACATCTTTTTAAAATATTTAATTCCACTTATACCGTTCCAGCTGGGGGACCAAATTACTTCTTCTTGGATAGAGATGTTCTTCAGGGGAAAGCATTAAACATGCCAAAAGGTTCCCCCCGCCCCCATCCCACATAATGAGCAAACACACAGAGAACACAGAGTATGTTCTAGTGCAAATGGATTTTGTAATATTTGCTTCGTTACCCCGAGAATTAATATTGGTTCTTAGTGTGTGAGTTTGAGGTTTTACAGTGTGCGTTAGAGATTTCGATGGACTAACAAAGCGTTTTTACCCAGCTAGCCAAAGACAACATGAACTTTAATTAAATAAGTATAAGATGAAAAATCCAACACATCCAAATTTCTCAGATAATTAATAACATTTGCCATCTGTAGACTTAATGGCATAATGTCTCAGGATCTCCCCCTTTTCACACTGACATTTCTGAGTGAGGACTCCACGGACAGGCAGGAACAGTTCTTTGTGCTCCGGGGGGCGGGGGGATCAGCTCTCTCTCAGCATCCTTCTCTCTGACGATATTCCCATGATCTCCCTCTGACAAGTGTTCCCAGCATCCCTCTCTCTGGATGGTCCTAGTGTCCCTTTCTCTGCCAGGTGTTCCCAAGGTCAAGGTCTCTCTCTCTCTCTCTCTCTCTCTCCCTTCTTCCCCTTTAAAATATAAATGGAATCATACAGTAAGTAACCTTTAGAACTGACTTTTTTAAATGCATCTTTTCCCCCCACTACTTGGTCTCAGTTGTCTGACCAACAGATGATATAGGGACTGGCTGAAGCTGTACCAGCGTGGACTAGTGTGTGCTTCCCAGATATCCTGAAATTCCCTGAGCCAACCTTGTCTCCTGCATCACTACCTGTGAGTTTTCTTAATTGGCGCAATCTACAATGAACTATCTGTGGCTCTCTGCAAGCAAAGCAAAAAGAGGGGTGTTTTCATTTTTCTAAACTCCTATTTATCTTTTATTCAATTACAGTGTCCTGCCTTTTGGCAACCATTGTCTTATTCTCTATATCTTTGGGTCTGTTTCTGTTTCGTTTTGTTTATTCACTTGTTTTGTTTTTAGATTCCATGTATTTGTCTTTCTCTGTCTGACTTATTTCACTTAGCATAATACCATCTAGGTCCATCCATATTGTCATAAATAGCAAGTTTCCTTTTTTTATTGCTGAATAATATTTTATTGCATATATTCACCGTACTTCTTCATTCATTCATCTATTGATGGGCATCTAGGTTGTTTCCATATCTTGGCTATTACTAGTCACATTGCAACGAACATAAGGGTACGTGTATCTTTTCGAGTTAGGCTTTCTGTTTTCTTCGGATAAATATCCAGAAGTGCAATTGCTGGATTGTATGGCAGCTCTGCTTTTATTTTTTTTGGCATCTCCATAGTATTTTCCATAGTGGCTGCACGAATCTGCAATCCCACGAATGGTGTACGAGGGCTCCTTCTTCCCCACGTTCTCGCCAGCACTTGCTGTTTGTTGATTCACTGATGCTGGCCGGTCTGACAGATGTGAGGTCACGTTTCATCGTGGTTTTAATCTGCATTTCCTTGATGATTAATGATGTTGAGGATCTTTTCATATGTTTGCTGGCCATCCGGATGTCCTCTTTGGAGGGATGTCTATTCAGATCCAGGGTCCTTCTTTCCGAAAGCATGTTCCCAGGTTCCTAACGTGACACGGCCAGCCTCAGACAGCCTTATAGTGCCTTCTTCTAAATGGAAATCAACTTCTCATTTCAAAGAGTCTTTTCCAGTCCATCCCAGCCATGGTGTCCCCAAAAACTGACCACGAGGACAGCAATGGCCAGGTATTCAAAAATTTAGGTATTCTCTGTCTTCAAATTTTTCTGATAGTGAACATATATACAAAGATTTTTCAGAGTATTGGACATGAACAAAAACTTCTTAGTTCCTTTTATATGAGGCAAGTATATCATTAATACCTGAGCCTGATAAAGATAACACTGTAAGAAAACTATAGACCGATGTCACCCATGAATATCGATCGATGCAAAAGTGCTGAATAAAATACTGATCGGCAGAATCCAATGCCACTCTAAGAAAATATTTAAGAAATAAATACGCGGACTTCATTCCGGCAATGCATTGCTTATAACACACGGGTCTACGCAAATTAACTATGGGGTTCTTTCTCATAGAGTTTGCCAAGGCATTGTGAATACAGTAGAAAATCGTGTGTCAAATGAAAGGATGAATATCAACTATATAACGCAAAACCCACCCAGACAGGATGCAAAGCTTTTAGAAGGAGAAGATATTTGTTAAAATTTAATTAGTGCAAATACTTGCACAATCAAAAGTACTTTTAAGACAAGGCTTCGACTCTTGCTGGATGAGTTTCAAACACCTTTGTCCTTCACATTAACCCTGCCTCCTTCTCTGAACCGTCATCGGACATAGATGTTCTTGTGGTCCTAACGCCAGATCAGGGTCCAACCACCCCAGTCTGGTCCCGGCAGCTGCTCTGCCCAGGCCCCGGTCTCCTGTGACCTGTTTGGAGCAGCATTTGTCTGTAGACTGAGTTCCCCTGCTAGGCTCGGTCCCCTCCCGCCCCTGCTGCCCGCTCTCTCATCGAGCTCACCCTGGTTTCAGTGAACACGGCATTAGGTGGCAGGGGAAAGGGACCAGAGGCTTAGAGCTCAAGCCCAGCGGTACCACTTAGTAGGTGGGAGACTTCGGACAATTCATGTAATGTTCTTCTCCTTCCATTTTTCGTCTGTAGAATAGGTCTTCATCTTTAACGGGGTTGTCATGAGGATGAACTAATCTAGTTCTTTGAAAGGAAGAAAGAGCCACACAGAAAACGTGCACATGGTCCTGGCTGAGCAAGGAAAGAAGAAGTCAAGTCCCCATAGCAAGCTTTTGGCCAGGAAGCCCTGAGCTCATTACCGTCTCATCAAGCGCACAGCCTACTTCTTCTCTCCAGGTCTAACCTTACGATTTAACAATAACTGCTCGACCCAAGAAGCTCTAGGAGCTGTCGTCCAATCGAGTCAAATAAATGTCTCATTACACGCATCCCTTCCAAACAGAGAAGATACCTGTGAACAATTACAGGAAGAAAACATGTGACGAGACATTTCTCCTGTGACTAATCCTGTGGAATCCCTGTCCATCTCCCCCGTCGGGTTCCAGACCAATCTACCCACTGAGAACAAAGCCAACTGGCATACTCCTCCCTGCTCAGAGAACACACAGGCTCGTTCCCCAAGCTCCAACACCCACCATCTCTCCAACAAACAAAAGCCTGACATTTGTGCAGGCGCTTTTTTTTTTAAGGTCAAAATACCAAGTAAAGATCGCAGAAATTTGAATTTTAAATATTCAAATCCCTGATATTTTAAACCAGGATCTCTGCCTGGGACCATGAAAGAGCATTCAAGTCCTCAGACGTACATCTGTGGTGTGGGCTAGGCTCCCGTCCCCCTCAAGTGTCCTCGTGGAAAGAGACTCTGCATAAGGTGAACTCCTTCCTGCTCTGGGATTGACTGGGTTCCAACAAAATTTCCTCATTCATTTATTCATTCAAAAAATAGTGTTCATCGAGTTCCAGGCTGTGTGCCAAGAACCTGGGGCAGGCCACACAGATCGGGTCACTGCCTGCAGGGACCTGACAGGCCAGCCTGCCAGACTCACACGTCAATCAAATCATCACAGAAACACGGTATTGCCATCCGTGATGATATCAGCAAAGGAAAAGACCAGGAACAGCTCTGTTCGCAGCCTCAGCGATCGGAATTGATCTTCCCTGAATTCTGGGGGTGGGGTGGACATGTAGACCAAATCAGCCAAGATGAAGGAGATACAGATTTGAAATGAGGAGCCAGCTGCCCGTTCCAACCACCTCTTCTCTCCCCCGGGACCGTTTCATTTTTAGTCGCCATGAGCGAGGAGTTTGAATCCAACAACGCGGTCATGACAAAGGAATTTTGCTGCACCAAGAAAATCGGTGTGTCCTGTGGAGTTTATTATAATGGATTTAAATTCCGTTTCATTTTATTGAAAAGTCGTATTCAAAACTCACCATTTTTCTACCCCCAGGGGCCTCCGCTGTTCTGATTCACACCACCAGTAAGAACTCCTAAAAGCCTGTCGGAGCATATACATGAAAATGAGAACAAGAGAGATTTCTGTGCTATTTGTCCTTCATATCCCGGGGCAGGACTTGGGTTTATTTATTTGGAACAATATTGTGGCTTGCAAAGCCTGGGAAAGCTCCCAGTGCTATAAAAACATCTAATAAATGCAGCTCTTGAAAACAAACTTCTTGCAGGAACTGAGTTTCTTTGTTATTCCGTAGCTTAAAACACGCTAACAAATAAAAGAATAGTGTGATAGCTCTAACTTTACAGCATCAGATAGGGTCGGTATCCGCGCTGCAGCATAAGATGCTGTTACACCGAATTGGCAAATACAGTGACAACTGCCCGCTTTATAAGAGCATTTGGCGCGATAATGTGAAAATACACATTATCCAAGGATGCTTTGTCGTCTCCTTCTACCTATAAAGTGTTGGCTTTAGTTTACTGATAAACACCCTTCCCTGGCCCCCTGGCCCCTTCGTGGTGATGTCCACAAGGGCCTAGGCGATGATGCTCCCCCTTCGGGGCTCATCACTCACTCTCCCTTAAGCCTCAAACCCGCCCACACACCTTGTCCGCCAGAGTCAGATGTGGTTTCTCTGGACACTGTATATTTTGTTGAAAAGTCATATTCAAAACTCACCTCTGTTCCTCTGAATAAATTTTCCCTCTGTCTAAAATACCCTCCCCTTCACCCCTCCCTTCTTTGCCTAGATAATTCCCCCTTGTCTCTGAAGCCCTCTGCAAATCCTGCTTCTTAGCCTCCAGGAACACGTCCCTAATTCCCACCCCTATTGCCATCGACCGTGTGCTTGGACCCTTGATGACTCCTCCATGCCCTGGATGACACCTCACTGCACCTCAGGTAAGTCAGCTTTGCCTGTGGACGCTGCCCTGGGCCCCACACGTTAGAGGTGTCTTCCCCGTGGTTGGAGTTTGGGGACATGTGCCCACCTGGAGCCCATAGCCCTCCCCGCTCCAGGCCCCGCTCCAGATGCCCTGGCTCCCAGAATTCCCACCCGATGGCCTCATGTCTGCTCCAGGCCCGCCCTCCCTAAGGGGGCCCAGGCTGTGGTGTAGGCCCCCAGGGCTGACGAGTGGCTGAGTGGCGGCTGTCACTGAGGCCATGGGCCTGAGGCTTTTCCCCCACAGGCTGCACGGGAGAGTCACGGGGGTGAACCTTGGACCACGGGGAGGGCCATGGGGCAGGCTGGCATCCTGCGGTCACCCTTCCACGTGAAACCCCGAATTGCACAAGCATTCTAAGAGCAAACCTCACCTTCCAGGGACATGTGGCAAAGAAGAAGAGCAGTGTACGGTTTATCGGCAGTCCGTGCTAGGTGATGGCCTGTGGGCCTCCACTCGCGCTCTGCCCTGGCCTTGCAAACGTTGGGGGCAGGTCTGGGTACTGCGCACTCCAGTGACGCCTGGTGCGATCGACAATCAGGAGCATTGTTAGCGTGGGTCACCCTCCAGATTTGGGGGGTCCGGCCGAGGTGGCCCTTACCGGGCGGAGACCATCAGAGTAGCTGGCAGCTTCTTCGGGGGTCACCGACCCCCTAAAGAGCCTTTCTCTGTGAACTTACAGTGTTAACAAAGCACCACAAAAACCAGGTTGGGGTTCAAGACAAATTGTTTCTGTTTGAAATTTACTTCCTGGTCATAACTTACGTTTCGGTTTTTGAGAGTATATTCAATTTTGAGGAAATTTTATTCTCCAGCGATCGATTCTGTGGAAGAGTTTCTCGCAGTGAGACAATGCCACGATAGGACCAGCTACCTGCTGAATGTCGCCCCTGTGCGGTGCCCACTTACAGACGTGTCCGGTGTCACATTTTCGGATCTGAACCAGCAGATCCCAAAAGCTGACACATGACCGACTGCACAGAATCATAAAAATCAGTCCCGGCAGAGATTGTGTTGGCCAGGATTTTGTGTGTTTGGAATTTTTGTGTGTGTTATTTATTTATTTATCTATCTATTTATTTATTTATTTGTGTTTGTTTATTTATTTATTAGTTTCCCAGATGCTTCCAAGGGCCTTTGTGTGGGGCTGTAGCCCTAAAGCAGAAATGGGCACAGGTTTTAATTCACTGAACCCTTACAACATGCCGAGCAACGTGCTATTGGAAAACCGAGAGATGAGAGGGTCTGGTGATCCACTCAAGTTCACAGAGCATGTTAATGGTGAATCTTGGGCTCAATGAAAGACTCTGGCCCTGTGCCCAGCAGCCTTCCATGGGGCCACTGGCAAATGGCAGGCTGGAGAAATTACTCTTGTTGCTCAGAGAGTTAGCAAAAAGGCTCACAGCTTAGCACTCTTTTTCTCAAAGACGTCAGTTTGTCAGGATAATTCCAAGCGGCTGTGCATTTTCTACATTTAAGAAAAAGTCTGGCAATAGCACTTAGAAATTCAGGTGGCTCCGTCAATAATGGAATCAGGGCTGGCAAAGAAAAACCGAGGTATTTCTAAAGATGTCAGCTTCTGAAGCGATAAAAGACCATTATTGGAGGAAAAAAGCTCTGATTCCATTAACAACACTGTTTAATGCAAGAGCATAAAAAAGCTTTTAAAGCTAAAAGTGCAAATACATGAATTTT
>NW_024349800.1:60414445-60443995 GCF_902729225.1 Pteropus medius | reverse complement strand
GTCATAAAAGCATCAGCTTGTTCCCCACTGTCCCTCCGGGAAAGCTAGCACACAAACACCGTCTGTTCAAAGATAAGTCGAGAAACAAAATCTGCTCTTAGAGATTGCTCTAATCCACCCCCCAAATTGCTGCTTCTTTCCTGCAGAGAGAACTCGGGACTTGCCCAATTCGCCTCTTGTTTCCATATCTCCTCCTGGGGTCTCCCTTCTCCCCTTCTTCTGAATCCCAAGCTCACTGGCACCCCTCACCCCTTTCTCATTATTCTGTAAAATGAACTTTTTTCCTGGATTCTTTTCTCCCTAGATACCCTGATTTCCAGTCACCCTATTATTTCTGTGGAACGAATGGAAGGGTCGCCATTATTAAATTTCAGCTCTCAACCTAAAGATATCTTTGGGTCTCCCAGTTCTCATCCCCCAAAAGTAGCCAGTGTCACCCCTTTCTTGGGGGCACCTTCAGACAGAATCTGCATGGATAAACATACCTAGGTAGATATATACTTTTTATACACAAATGTTTACAAACCATATAACTAGTCCTACACTATGCTTCTCATTTATATATATAAGGGGTATCGATTTATACATACTAATATTTTTTACACAGCTGCATTTCTGAATTACCTAATATTTACATAGGGTGTTTTGTTGTTGGTTCTTTTGGGTTTTTCAGCTAAACATGATAACATTTGACAATAATGATCATTTTACCTCTTCCTTTCTAATTTATATGCTTCATTTCTCTTTCTCATCTAATTGACATTGGCCATTAAACAATGTTACATAATAGTGTGATAGATAGAATATTCTTAAAAATTAATCATATCTTAGGCCACACAGAAAAATTACAGTAAATTTCTAAGAATTAAAATCGTACAGAAAATACCCTCTGGCTGTAATATAATAAGAGCAGTAGTAAAATAATAAAGTAATAAAATAATGAGTAATAATAAAATAAATGAAGAAAAACCCTTCTCCCCAAAATTAAAATACATGCGATTTATATTGTTGGTCAGAGTTTGTGTAGTATTATTCTGAAACTATTGTGCATGTTTTATAGGATAGAAAAATAAACAATTATGTTGGAGTCCATAAAACTGGGATTTGGGGAACGAGAGAAGAAAGAATAGTATAAAATCAACAAGCCTAACAGAAGCTGCGTAGGTCTGTGATTTGCTGGAGTTGGCCACGGAAAAACCTGAAAACAATGACTAAATTAGGTGCTTCTTACACCCCTCGCATCCAATCGTGGTCATCAACACCGATCCCACTAAAAGGAGTAATCGACTCCAGGTCCAGGGGATGCAAAGTGAAGGGGAGCCTGAACCGTCGTGTCGTGCCAGAAGCCGAGTTAGTTATCAAAGATGACCAGAGTCCTGGCAAACGAATTGAGAGTAAACTTGAAGAGAATCCCACGGCCAAAATTTGGATAATTTCAGCATCAAGAGAAAGTCACTCATCTCAAAGGATCGACACACATTAAATATGTTTAAATTAGTAAATTTACCATGACATAGAAAAAAAATCCTCATTGGTCACCTTTGGGACACACTGAAAACCAACTCTATTTGGAGAACTGGCAAATTAAGAGAAAGAATCAAGCATTTTTATCACCTTTCTTATACGAATTGTACCTCGAGATAGCTGTTGTGGCGCGATCAATTCTAAGACCCACGGAGCCAATCGAGATGAATTATGAGCCTTTATTAGCTGGCCGATCAATTTAAGACCCACGGAGCCAACTGAGATGAATTATGAGCCTTTATTAGCTGGCCGGAGACTGACTCTCTACCACGCAGGGTTCGAGATCAGCCTCGAGCTCCCAAAAGAGGCAGTTTATAAAGTCTAGCCACACCCTAGTTAACATCAAACAAGCAAGCAGATTACAGAAGCAGAAGTTGGCCGTTAGCATATCGTTGCCCAGAACCACACCCTTAACAACAGCCAAATAGTTGATGAAGAAAATGTTCTTTTTAATGAAGGATGCCAACTGAAGAAGAAACAGTAGAATCAGAATATTACCATTTAGCAACCTCTAATGAATTAAGAGATCTCGGCAAAAATCATCAAAGCCAGCTAATCTCACACGAAGAGAGACAAGCAGATAGCACATGCCTCCTGATGGACATATCTAACTCTCCCAAGAAGCAGGCTCTCCCTCCATATTAAATCTAGGTCGGATTACGTCTTCAGATCTAACTACCAATTTACAAGAAATACCGTGGACAAGAACTTGTCAAATGACACCATAGAGATGTAATCGGCAAAACTTACACCATGGGACATTGAACAAGACTAAAAGCTTAGTGTCTTCCACAATAATGAAGAGTGGGAGGGGAGGGAACAGGTACAGACAAAAAGAGTCCCAAGATGATTAGATTAAGAGTCATATCAGCTGCTTCCAATGTAAATTTTATTTTCCTATGAATTGGAACAGTTTCAATAACATTTGAGTTTTCTGCCCTTTAAAGTCCCAGTAGCATTATCCTGTGAAACCATCTGGACCTGGTATTATTTGTTTAGGGAGTGGCTCTACGACAATTTTTCTTTTCATTCCATGTTAATCCACCTATTTTAGATGCTCTAGCTCCTCTGGGGTCATTTTCAGTCATTTGTACTTTCAGAGACTATTGCTAATTTTATCCGGTTTCTTAAATTTATTTGCAGAGAGTTGAGCATAGTAGTAGGCTGAACCATATAAACTGCCACCAGCGATTTACATTCTTCATATCCAGTCTCTACATATAACCTTTAACGTTGTAGATAGTTTGCAATTTCAGACTTTCAAATTTCGCTCTCCACAGAGAGGAACCCACATCCCTTGAAGAAATCACTGACTCTGGGGTTGAAACAGAATGTGGGGGAGCAGGCCGCAGCCCCTTGCTAAAGAGATTCATGGTTTCCTGTGATCAGTCGAAGAGTGTGAACTGCAGGGTTAGAAGAACAGCTGCCCTTAAATTCACAGGAATGCATTTGACTTATTAAGTTAAAATTGGCATTTTATTACTGTAACATATCGAGTAATCTAATTAGAAAAAGAAATAACCTTCTTCTATGTCCCTCACCCCATTACTGTCCCCCCACTGCTGACGGAGCAAGGATGTTGTTACCTGACTGCATAATTTTCCTTCTTTCTCCATGGTCATCCTAACTCATACACATGTGTCGGTTTTGAGTCTGTGTGGTTTTTAAAAACTGGGCAATACCAAATAATCTTGTTTGCAACTAGCTTTTCCCACTTCAGAGTATCTTGGAGGTCGATCAACCAGGTTAACTGAAAAAAAATCTAAATTCTTTCTACGAGAAGTAGGCCATCTCATAGGACACAGGAGCCACCATTCATTCGGACATTCTGTATCGAAGAGCTCTCAGGAGTTCTGCTTTCCACCATAAACATGATAAACATCATTGTACATTGAAAAAAAGAGGCAGTTAAGAGAACCCAAAAGAACTCAGGCTGGAAGATGGGTCCTGTGAGGAACTGTTCTCAGACTTTTTGCATCTTTAAGGAAGAGACACATGAGGGTTTTAAATCCGTGAAAGTTTATATGTCCATAAATAGCTGTAGCTTGAAGTAAAAAAGTCAGGCCATGTTTTTCAACTGCAGAAAACACGACGGTTGGACTTGAGGACGAACCCTAGACAATGGGCTTCCAGAGCCATCTCGGGGGCGTGGCACCTGCTACTGCCACTTAGCTGTGCTCGACCCCCTCTCCCCATCACTCCTTCCTGAAAAGGAAAAATGAAAGAGAGACGAGAGCCTAAAAGAGCTCGTTCGTTCGGACAGGTGTGCTGACGTCGCCCCCTGGGCTCTTCCGCCGGAGGGAAAGCGAGCTGCCCCGGCTCTCACTCCCTCTGGGCCACCGTCTGCGGCTGGCGCACTCTCTCTCCTAAAACATAGTCCCGCTGTTCTCGTTTCTATTTGTCTCGCTCTGACCCAGTGTGAAATCTGCAACGGCACAAACAATGGATGATTGCGCCCTCAGAGGGCAGCGGCATAGGACAATGGCAAAAAAATGGAGCTGCTGCATCTAGGAGCAGAGGTGTGGTGGTCCCAGCTCTGTCTCCAGCCGTGTTGTGTCACTCACCTCCCTCGGGACCTCAGATGTCTCGCCTGTAGCAGGCCGATAAGGACCAAGCCAGGAGTCCCTCGCACAGTTGCTAAGCGAATGACTTGGGATAATGCCTTCATGGGCTCCATCTCCCCTCCCTATGGGCCTGAGCTGCAGTGGGCAAGATGGGGTAGCCTAGTCAGAAGAGGAAGCGGCCTGGGGATTGGTGAGAGATGGCATCCAAAGAGGCAGCTAGGAGCTCCAGAGGTCTCTTCTTCTTTCATTACATAATCTTGATTTTTTAGCTGGCACATGGCCACCTAAGAATAAAGACTACCTTTCCAGCTCCCCTTGCAACCAGGCATGGCCATGGGACCAAGTTCTGGCCAGTGAGACCTAAGCGGAAGCGTCGGGTTGGACTTCCTGGAGTGCTTCATAAAGTTGACTAAGCCCTGCCTCCTCCCTTTCTTCTTTCTGCTGCTTCAACTGTAATGGACGTAATGGCTGGAGCTCCAGCAGCCATTTTAGATTATGAGGGTGCCTTGAGCTTGGAAGCGATGCACAGCAAAAGAGAAGACAGAGGAAGCCAGTCCCTGATGACCTCATGGAGCCAGCACACAGAGTCAGCCCCGGGTTCCCTAATGTCTTGGCCTGTTTGGGCTGCTCTAGCAGAATACCACAGACTAAATGCCGTAAACAACAGAAATTTATTTCTTGTAGTTCTGAAGGCTGGCGAGTCCCAGATCAACATGCCTGCAGATTTGGTGTCTGGTGAGAGCTCGCTTCCTGGTTCACGGATGGCCGTCCCCTCGCAGTGTCCTCACGTGCCAGCAGGGGCGATGGAGCTTTCCCCTAGTCACCTCTCAAAGGCCCCACCTTCGAATTCCGACACGGGAATTAGGTTTCGACACATAAATTTTGGAGGAGACACATTCAATCCGTGGCACCCACTCTGGACTTCCATGTGAGGTGACAAGCCTTTCTGTATTGAAGCCTCTGCCGTTGGCCTGTGTCACCAGCGGCAAACAGAATCCTAAGCGACTTAGTCTTTGCCAGTCCCCGACTGCTCTGTCACGAGGAGAGGCCATTTGCATCTTTTGTTCTATCCGTGTTCTCATCCTGAATGCGACATCCTGGTAACCAGTTGTACGATGTTTTATTGGACTTCGTTATTTTTCTCCTTTAAAAGTGATTAAAGCGTGAGTGAGTCTTTAAGAACATAATATCAGCCATCGCCATCTTCAGAAAGCTAAAGATTTCAGAAGTAAGAAGGCTCTTTCTGACCCCGGTACTGGGGATGCTAAGTGTCAAGTGGTCATGAGCAGCCGTCTGGCTGCACGTCTGGGACCGACCAAGTCCCCTGGCTGCTGGTCTAACCCCCGACCCACTTGTCAGTGGGAAGTGACACCCGCTGTCCCATGGAGAGTGGGGGCCAGCAGAGGAGTCAGGAGCACACGATCGGGTCCCGGCTGTGATAAATAACTCCCGGCCGCAGGGCGTTGGCACGTCCCATTGCTTCCCTGGGCCTCAGTTTCCTCCCCCGTCAGGGGAGGGAGCCTTGGGTCCCTCTGAGGCCTAATGCTCAGCGGCCTCATGGGCAGATAGCAGCAACACAAATGCCATGACTCAAACCACACTTTCACTCAAGTCTATTGCGGGTCGAGAGGAGAGCCGGGGGTGAGGTGTGGCCCGGCGAAGGGACACCAGACCTCGCTAACCCAGGAGGTCAGCGGCCTCAGTCTTGCAGGGCCCCTTGCCATACCTCGAGATGAACTGAGCGGTCACCTCGACTGTCCCCGTGGCAACCAGAGGGTTGCTTTGTGGGGCTGGTCGTTTACGAGCAAACAGATTTTCTACTCAGTGTGTGTTAGCAGCTGATGAGCGTTTAACAGAATCCGGGAAATAACCTACTCTTCGTTTCTTCCATATTCTCCCCCAGATTCCCTCCTAAACCCGGAGTCAAAGAGGAGGGCTGGTAAACCGTTCCGCCATGTCCTCAGGGCACCGGCGGCAGAGAGGCCTGGCCTCGGGCCCAAGGGCGATGGTCGCACCCAAGCCTGATCAGTGAGCAGGGCTGTCTGGGCCCCTTTTAAAACCAGCTCAGTGGTGTATACAGAACACAATGGAATATTATACAGCTGTAGAAAGGAATGGAATTTTGATATATGCCGCAACAGGGATGGACCTTGAAAACATGGTAAGTAAAATAGGTCAGTCACAGAAAGACAAATATTGTATGATTCCATTTATATGAGGTACTTAGAGTAGGCAAATTCATAGGGACGCGAAGTAGAATAGAGGTTGCCAGGGGCTGGGGGAGGGCAGAGTCATTGTTTAATGGGCACAGAGTCTATGTTGGGATGATAAAAACATCTTGGGAGTAGAGATGGTGATGATGGTCGAGCAACATTGTGAATATATTTACTTCCATTGACTCGTAAACTTATAATAAATGGTTAAATTGATAAATATCATGTTATGTATATTTTTACCACAATTAAAAAATAAAAACCTATGGGGCCAAGAATGGGTGCTTTTCGTTGGCATCAGAAATGAGCAGAGGGGTAGGTAGGGAGAGCAGTTAGCTGCGGGGGGCGGGGGCTGGAGTGGGAAGGTCAAGTCCAGGCTTCGCACACAGTAGAGTGCAGACACCTGGGCCAGGCCAGGGTGTCGAGGAGACCCTTGGAAGCCGTGCCTCTGGGAGCAGTGCCGTGGGCTTTGCCGTTGACCAAATGTGGCCTCCAGGTACCCCCCGGGGCCTCTGGGGAGCTTACAGGGCTCGTCCTTATCTTCAGCAGGTCAGGCAAATGCACAACGCCAACCCATTCCTCTGCCACCAGCGGGTGAGAAATGACCATTATTAAGGCCGAAAGCATGGTCCGTTTGTCATTTTTGACATTAGAAGTCCAGACGGTCTTGTCGAGCTTGGAGTTCCCTTCCTTCTGGATGTGACAGGCCATTTGCAAAGCCAGCACTGGGAGCTTTCAGAGTCATGCAATTTGCATGAAGCAAGCACAGCTTAGGGATTGGAGCAATATAATTTTAACACTTAATTACTTTGCTTCCTCATTGACAAGACAGCTGCATCCGATGCAATTTGTCATTTCATTAAGCAATAAATATTGAAAACAGCAAACAAACCAATGTGTGTGTAAGCAGCGCTTCAGCCCAGCCGCAGCTGACAAAGGGGCTGCAGGCCACCTGGGACCTCGCCCCTCACTGTTCCTAGCAATCAGATGAGACTGCCTGTATGTGTCACGTCAGCTTCCACCGTCATTTTCAATCCGCAGGTACACGAGGAGATCTTGACACCGAATCATTGGTCCTTTATTATAAAGGCACAGAGACCCCGCTTCTCAGGTCCCTGGCGGACGATCCAGTCAAAAAGCAGAATTGTTTCCCTGCCCCCCTGTTTGCAGGCGGAAACCATCCTCACTTGGTGCCAATGCAGTGATGCTCAGAGCACCTCCTGTGACGAGCAGGAGGCAGGATGCGGCTGTGACTGAGGAGAGAGCCTGGGGGGTGTGGGACGAGGGAGCACGAGAATGCTGGTGCTGCCGGGGCACGCGGGCTGGGAGAGGGTGGCGGGAGGCGGAAGGTCAGTCCAGACCAGGAGAACAACGAGCCAGGTGAGGAGAAGCCATGGCACGGTGCTGGGGCAGCCAGGAGACTCACCGACCAGCGATGCTGCTGGGGCCAGGTCCCTGAGGGAAGCCGGACTGGATTAGGTGGGGTCTCGAGGGTCCGTGGAGGGCCAGAACTGGAGCTGCTCCTGGAGGAGAGTCTGCTGGGCACCTCTCCAGACAGGTTCAGTGAAAGAGATGACCCCAAATTCCCTTCCTGCTCTCAGGCTCCTTCTGGTGTCCATCTGGTCATCATGTTTTGATCCTCGGTTCTACTCGGTGACCGTTTACTGTGCTAAACACTGCAGGGGGCGCTTCCCAAGCACCGTCTCTCAGTCCTCTCTCTCTCACACACACGCTCACTCACACTCACGCTCACGCTCACACTCACACACTCACGCTCACGCTCACACATTCTCTGACACTCAGCTCCACTCACGCTCTCACAGCCGGTGGGGGTGACGGAGACAGAAACAGTGGGGGGCAGGCCCCTGTCGGGCTCCTGTGGGCTGAGGAAGGTGAGCCGGGGGTCGCCCGCTCTGCCTTCCGGGGGGAGGGGGGCGACGTGCCGTCCACTCTGCGAGCATCCTGGATGCGAAGGGCTGGACAAGCGCTGCATGGTGCCCACCGAGCTCCTGCCCTGTGCTGGGCACACACACGTGTTCACGTTTCACTCTGAAATGGCCACGTAAGGGTCACCTTCACCCCCAGAGAAGTTAAGTCACCTGTCCAAAGTTACTCAACCCGTAAATGACACGGTCGAGCCTCGAACCCAGATCTATACTCTTTCTCCCTCCCGGCTCCACCTGTCGGCAGCAGCACCGTTTTGGTGACTGCGTGTTTTCAGGTCAGCACCCCAGAACCTTCTCGGTTAGGATCCAGAATGGACTGTCTTGTTGGAAACTGCGAGTGAGCACGCCAGATGAAGCGGGGGCACGGAGCGGGGCGCCGAGGCAAAGGGAGTTTCCAAATGACCAGGAGCTGGACCTCGATTCTTGACTTAGAAAACCCCGATCCTCGTCTGATGGTCGCCTCCTGGCAGGGGTCCCTGGAGGAGCAGTGGGGACAGGCTAAGTCTCTGACTGCCCGGTGAAGCAGGGTTGCTCTGGGGCTTAGGATTTCAACATAGGACCGTGGGACAGACACAAACCTTCAGCCTACAAGACCGATGAATGCCTCTGGGCTTTTGAATATTTTTGCTAAGAACTTACTCTCATATCTGATCTTCTTTTAATCCCTAAAAATTCCCCCAAGTTATCCAAGATGTCATGTCATGCCCAGGCAAAGAACACTGACTACACTTATTAACGGCAACTTTAATTCATTTCCTCAAGACCCTTTTCACAACTTACTAATGAAGTTACGAAATGTCAGCATCGATTTCAGTTAGCCTGCTGAAAATTCCAGATCTTCGTGCAAGAGAGCGGACTCAAAGTTTAAAGAAAAAAAGGTGCAAATATCAAACTGGATTGTCTTTTCTGTGCAACTCTTGAAACGTACAATGGACGAAGAAGCATTTTCCCGACGACGAACTCTAAACGTTCTTCTCCGTTTCTTTCTTTTTTTCCCTTGCTCCATAGAAATTTATGGATTCCACAATCGGAAAATACCTGTCTTAGTATATAACGGGCCCCCAAACGGGCTGGGTAGACGTCAGCTCTTAGAGCGATGTTTCTGCCATGTTTGTTTGACTTCTCTCTTACTGCTCCCAATCGTCTCTTGATCATTACAACTTGCCTTTTGTTGGTTCATCTGGCGCATCTCTCGCCATCACCCTAAGCAGTATTTTGTGTCGTTGTTGTTTTTTTTCAAACTGTCCAGGCACAGAAGAGCCTCTCAAATGGATAATTAAGGAAATGACAAGCTTGTATTTTTTCAGTAATGGTTTCTCAGATCCGTAGAAGTGTAAGCACTATAATAAATTCACTATTCCCAGGGCATCGCTTTGACAATTACCAAAGGAATGAATCCAATTTACCACTGCTTTCCTCGGAGTTGGGTATATAGGGAAGAGACAGCTGCTCTGTTTTAAACAGCACAGAATCCCTGATACAAAAGCTCCAGGCATGCTGGAGCAAATAGATTGCTGGTTTTTTTTTGTTTTTGTTTTTGTTTTGTTTTTTTGACAGGAGCAAGATAGAATTTCAAAGGCTTAATAATAATGAATTTTTAAAGCACATTTCTGCCCATTTAACTACACCGAGAACGTCTCCCTTCAAAAAAGATTGCAAAATTGCGTTTGTAATGGATAAGCTCTACAGACACATTTTTTGGTTCATAACATAAATTACCCGGAAAACAAGATTTCACCTCGCCGCCCTGTCCTCCCCCGCTAAAACATCCATTGTTCGCAGTTTGGCTGAAATAAAATGAGATGAGTAACGGCACATTCCACAGGTTCCACGGTGCCATGACCCTTCTTTGTGTCACCAGTGGGACTTCTGCCAAATTCCCGTCGATGATTTTTTTCCATTTTTTTAATTGTGGTAAAAATACACATGACATAAAATATACCATTCTGACCGCTTTTAAGTGTCCAGTTCGGAGGTGTGCCATACCTCCACGCTGCGGTCCTGCCATGCCCGCCATCCATCTCCAGACTCTCTTCTCTCGTGAAACCGAGACTCAGTCCCCGTCCATCACTGACGCCCCATCCCCCTCCATCAGCCCGACACCCCCACTCCACTTGCTGTCTCTGTGAGCTTGACTACTCTAGGTACCTCCTATGAGTGGACTCCTATATTATTTGTCTTTTCGTGACTGACTCATTTCGCTTAGCCTTTAAGATTCATCCGTGTTGTAATATATTATTGCGGAAATTCTTTCCTTTTTGAGGCTGAATAATATCCCATTGACCGTATATACCACATTTGGCTTATCCCTCCATTCGTCGATGGACCCTGGGATGGCTTCTGTTTTGGCTATTGTGAAGAACGCTGCTATGAACATGGGTGTATATTCGTATCACGGAAAAATAGAAAGGGGAGAAGTACTGGCACTGGCACAGGCTACAACACGGATGAGCCTCGAGAAGATTTTGCCAAGAGAAAGAAGCCAGAAGCAAAGAGCCACACGTTGGGTGATCGCATTTACAGGAAATGTTCAAACTAGGCAAATGCGTAGAGACAGGAAAATCGGTGGTTGCTGTGGGGAGTGGGTGGGCTGGAGGAGTGGGGATGACTACTAACAGCTACAGAACTTCTTCAGGGGGTGAAAATGTTCTGAGGTTAGATGTGGTGATGGTTGCTCAAGTTTGTGAATATACTTAAACCCGCTGAATTGTACACTTGAAATGGGTGAATCTTATGATTAGTATATTATAGCTCAATTAAAAAGTGGGGGGGGGGCATCACCTCTCCCTCAGCACAGGCTGGGAAGAGCTCTCCTGGGCCCATGGCACCAAGGGAGAGAAGAATGTAGGGGATGTGACTGCAAACTGCTGGCCAACGAGGACATCATTCTTCACATCTGTGTCTCAGGGAGAAAGGGCCAAAACATCGGAGGAGCCGGAGCAGATGCCACGCCAGGGGCAAGCCTGGCAGGTGACGGATGATGTGCCAGTGGAGCCTGGGGGTGGGGGATGGAACAAGGCATCTTGGCACGCAGCCAGCACCCAGGCCAGCAGAGCTGATGGCCTCATGCCTGGGCGAATGCCAAGAGACCGTCCTGAGCCTGTGGCATGCTCCACTCCACGCGACCAATGGGAGCCTAAAATCTGAAAACTCAATCAATTGAATCTTGCTTGAAATGTTCTGAAGAGCCAACTACCTAAGGGAATCCAGAGAGAAAGAGATCGTATTATAAATCAGAGTCACCCAACCATCCTCTGTTGGATAAAACTAAATTTTTATGACAGAGTTTATGGAACACCTGGGTTAGTCATCTGAAGCAACAGTGATTGTGTTAAGGGTAGAAAATGTTCAAGTGAGCCAACTAGCTAAGTCAGCTACAGGGAAGAAATATCTTTAGATGCCAGAAGTTGTCCTACTTGCTTGGGTGTGGTTTAGGAGGTGTATTGTATAAGATATGAAGATGGCCAATGTCTGCTTCTGTAATCCACTTACTTGTTAGCCAGGGTGTGGTACTAGGTGATGTATTGTGCTAATGGCCAACTTCTGCTTCTGTAACCTGCTTGCTTGTTCTAGGCTTTATAACTGCCTCACTCTCAAACCCCGGGGCTGATCTCCTCTAACCCTGGGAGGTAGAGAGTCAGTCGTCAGCCAGCTAATAAAGGCTCATAATTAATCTCAATTGGCTCTGTGGGTCTCAGAATCATTCGCGCCATAACAATTGTTAATTGCACGCTGAGTGCCAGACGTCTTGCTAGTTCATTCATTCACCCCGGAGCCATCACCGTGGGGGCAGGCAACATTCTAGACGGGCCCTGCCCTCCCAGAGCACACCCCTTTGCCTGAATAACCATCAGGCGGTGACTCTAAGCGCCAATCATGCTCAAGTTATGCCGGTGGCCTAACGGCTCCCCATCTCAAAGGGTGGTTTCAGACAAGCTCATTAGAAACGCAGGCTCTCAAGCTCCAGCTGAGACCTGCTGAGTCAGCATCTGAAATTCAACGAGATCCCTAAGCGATTCCTGTGGACACCAAAGTTCGGGAAGTGCTGGCCTGAGCCCTGGGCGTCCCGATGGCTCCAAGGCACATGGGCGCATTGCCCCAGCCGAGCTTCTGGGTCACACGCGGCCCTAACAGATGAAAACCACACACAGGTTCTGTCCACTACACAGGCAGTTCTCAAATGGACTGCTTTCCGCGGGGCTGGCGAGCTCTGTGATTTGGAGGGTCTGAGATTTATTGAGTATTTACTACGCGCCAGGCTCTGAGTGAGGGGCTGTCACACACATCATCTTCCCTAATCCCCACACAAGCCTCTGGGCAGGTTGCTATTGTTACCAGCTTTCCAGATGGTTGAAGTCCACGAACAGACAGCAGGGCTTACTGGGTCTAATGGCACGTTGAGCAATCAGGGAGCCAAGAGAAAAGATAATTCAATTAAACAGGGATTTTTCCCTCATAATTGAAATATTTCTTTTAAAACCCACCTAACTGGAACTCATGGACTGCAGTTAGAGACATGGGCTGAGGCTCCTTCTGGAACATAATTAGAACATGGGTGTCTGTTATTTCTGACGAGAGCGAGAAGTGTGTTTTCTGCACTCTCTTTGGGAATAAACTTCAGCCTTAGGTTCCAACCAACTAGGTTACCATTTAAAGGGTAATTCCGTCAGGTCCCCACACACTGCCTCCTCGCTCCCAGAGCTGGGCAGAGCTGACCAGAATAATCAGAGACAGAAACCTGTCCTCTTTGCAATGTTGTGGAAAGCTGGCTTCGAGATTTGGATACTGAATTAGCTGAAAGGTGGTCATTGCTGAATGGGGAGGAGCCACATGAGTCTCAGCCCCTGAGCCAGGGGGAGGGCGGCACCCCCTTCCTTTCCCCATCCTCAACCGGACGGAGGGAGGAAGGGAGTGCAATGAAGGCTCTTTGGACATCTCCAAGCATTCCAGCCCCGGAGCCCACAGATGGGCCTTCACAAAGAAGGGACCACACATCTGTGCCCTCGGCCAAGTCACTCCATCTCGGGGCTCCAAAGTCCCCCGGCACCAGCCAGTGTTCAGTGGTCGCAGTGACAGCTCCTAAGCACCAGCCCCATGCCAGGCCTTGTGCTAAGCTTGTAAACCTCCAGAACCACCGTGAGGAATGTCGGGGTTCTCGGAGGGCAGCGTCCACCAGAATCCCCTTGACACACACATTCCACGGCTGCAGACTTAGCAAATGAAAATACAGGACATCTAATTACATTTGCGTTTCAGATAAACAGCAAATAATGTTTTAATATAAGGTACTCATTATCTGTCTGAAATTTAAATTTACCTGGATCTCCTGTAGTTTATCTGGCAACCCCACCCCCGGCGTTTCTGAAACAGCAGGTCCGAGGTGGCCAATAAGTTGCAGGTGACACGGATGCTGCCGGCCCCGGAGCCACACTCGGAGAACCACTGAGGAAGGAAGGTTACTGTCCTGGTTTTACAGGTGAGTAAAGTGGAGCACAGAGAGGTTCAGCGACTCGTCCCGGACCACACAGCCATGACCGGGACCCAGCCCCTGCCCAGGCCACCCATGCTCCATCATTCCAGCGAGAGGCCCTTGTCCAAAGAAGTGCAGTGGCCTCTGTCTCCTTACACAGTTGGCCCTCTAAACGTATTCTCCGCACAAAACCAGAATGGTTCTTTTAAAGCGGAAGCTGAATCATGCCTCCCCTCTGCTCAAACCCGTACGCCGTCTTCTGTCTTCCTGAGTGAAATCCACGACCGGGCTGTGGCCCTCGAGGCCATCTGACCTGGCCCTGGCATCCCCGCTGATCTCATCGCCATGCCCCCTCCCCGGTTCGCTCTCGGGGACACTGGCCTTCTTGCTGACCTCGGGCCCGCCAAGCAGACTGCTGCCTCAGGGCCTTTGCACTTGCTCTTCCTGCCCACTGAACGCTCCTTCGCAGTCTATCCCAGCATCCCCTCATCTCTTTCGAGTCTCTGCGGCAATGTCGTTCCATCAAACTCTTCCCCGGCCACCCTGCCTGAGACGGCACCCTCCGTCATTCTCTAACCCTCATCCTGACTTCTATTTCTGGGCAGCCCTTGTCACCGTCTGGTGTCTCGTGAGTATTACGTACTTAGATGCATATCTGGTTATTGTCTGCCTTCTTTGTCTCCACCCACTAAAAAGTAAGCTCCATGAAAGCAAGTGCTCAGTGCCATTCACTTCCTAGAACGGTGCCTGGCTCGGGGTGGGTACTCGAGAAAGAATATTAAATAAACAGATTATGAGTGTCCATCCTGTCATTACCCCACCCGCCGACACCAGTGACCGGTGCCAAATCTGCCACGCAAATTAAGTTAGACATCGTATGCGAAAGCGCCGTTCAAAGTAACTGTCGGAAGTGTCTGAAAAATACTGATCAGCGTGTTAACTCAGCTCCGGGAAATAAACACAGGACTGAAATATCTCGAGGGGCATACATCCCAGCCCCTCTTACAAAAAGATGGTCTCTTACTATGTCACCGCTCGCTCAGACCTCACGCATTAACGCGCGCAGACTGCTCTGTAGCGGCCCGGCTCTCAAGCAGAGGCCTGGAATTAAAACGTCTCTGCTTTTCCTTAGCCAAATGGAACTTCTAATTATAGCATTCATGCTGGCGTGCGTGTTTATTTACTCATCTCTTGCTTTGGCTTATAATTAAGAGTTAGTGCCTTCTACTTTGGACATGGATGACAAATTATTACAGTGTGTTCTGGGCTGTGTACAATTAGAGCAGGGTGATTAAGGAAGCTTGGGGTGTCACCATCCTATGACATCGAATGTGTGTGGCCAGGACCTCGGCACACGCACAAGGAATGAAGCTGCTGGTCTAGATTCCATGGAAAATACAGCAGGTTCCTCCATGGAAACACCGAAGGGCAGGAGCTGGAAGTCTCCATTCTGGCCCTGGCCCTGCCCTTACTGGCTGGTGGCCCCAGAGAAGCCATTTAGCATCTGGCTGGGGAGCTCATGACACCTGCTTTGTGAGCCTTTATTTGGCCTTCGGTATAGCAAATAGCGGGTCCTCGGTAAATATTTGTAAAATGAAGGACGTGTTGAAGAAATGAATTAACAAACGAGCAGCATGGAGCCCGCTTTGAATTTTAATTTCTGACAGCTCGTGTATTGCGATGGCACGAAGCCCCCGGGAGGGAGGCAGCGGGTTCGGCACCACAGGCTACTTACACCCCTGCCCCGCCAAGTTCAAATCAGACGGGCTCTGGGCACTTGGAGGAGAGTCTGCATAGGAAGAAAGCAAGGGCAGAGAACGTTCTCTCTGAGGCCGTTTGCACAGGACCCTTAGGGGCACGGGCCAGCAGGAGGCCACTGTGAGCCACAGGACACTCTGTCCTGCTCACAGGTCCAGGCGCCCAGTGGGGAGCTGAGCGCTTACTTGTCCTGCCAGGCTGCCAAGCATGCGCTGAGCCTGTGTGGGTGGGAGCGTGGGGGGCCGTTGGGTTTGGGGGTGGGGGGGCTGCCGTCTGTGAGAGAGACACTTACCCCAGAGTGTGCGGGAACACCGCTGCCCACGCGGCCAGCAGGTTAGAAACGCTCTCTGAGCTGGAGTGGTGGCCGGTGGTGACGGGCACTGGCCGGGGTCAGGAAGCTGGCCTGGATGAGCTGGGCGGAACTGAGCAGGACGCCTCCACCAGGATCGCAGGGGAGCTGCGGTTACGGCTGGGGTGGCCTGCAACTGGTCCCGAGCAAACACGGGTGGCCAGGCCTCTCGTGGCCGCAGCAGTCAGTGAGACAGGCTGCCCCTGGGGAGGGTGTGGGCTTGGCGGGCCAGGGTGTGATTCCTGGGAGCGGACTCAGGTGCTGGCCACCTGCAGACGGACTTTCTGGCAGGGGATAAGTGCCTCTGTCCAGAAGGAGGGGTCACAGTGGACACCTCTAAGGTCCCTTCTCGCATAAACGACCTCTGACTCCTCGATTTAGTCTATAGCGCTTAAAAGCACTGGGAAGAAAACAGACGTGCTCTAATGGGTTCGAATGGAGTGTTTGGGCTCAGCCCCCGCGCCTTGTCTTTCTGAACCAACAGGAAGCCCATCGCTCTCCACAGGCGGAGCAGATCTAAATGCCGGCGCTGGCAGCAGACGCGTCCACATTCACAGGCGTGGCAGGGTTAGGACTTCACCGTGTCTTTGGGGGGGACACCATTGAGCCCTTGACATGCCCCTTCCTCGAGGACAGCCCGCATCTAGTGATGGTCAGTCAACACAGGGGTGGAAAGGCCTGGACCCTCGGGACAGCTTGGGATAGCTCTGAACGGCTGTCGCAGCCATGGAGCTTCCCGAGATGGGCCAGGACCTCTGCTGATGGCGCCGCTGCCCGGCTTCTCCATCTGTGCTGCCTTCGCTGCTCCCACGGGTGTCGATCTCAGGACACTGCCCCGACAAAACTTCCTGAACCTTATTCTGTGTCTCAGCGTGAGCCTCCTGGGGGACCCAACCTGTATCAGGGACCCACCTGTGTGGGAAGGTGGCCCCACCACACATGAGGGTCCCGCTCACAGCCATGTGGTGAAAGCACAAGCTGTTCCAAGGATGATGACCTTGCACAGAACATTCCGGAAATAGCCCCCAGGGTAGCCGCCTCCAGATTCCGTTTATGAGCAGACTGGGAACTTCTTCCCGCTGTCATAGTCCATCCCAGTTTGGTGAGCTCCTGGTGTACAAACCTTGGCCTGGGTGACTTGTAGCCATTTTCAGTTACTCATTCATTTCTACACCAGCAAGGGAGACTTGCCGGGCCTCAGCTCTATGCTCGTGCAAGGCGCCAGGGAGCCCCGGAACTCGGGACCACAGCCCCCTCGACCTCGAGCAGCTCAGATTCAGGCGGGGAGAAAGACAGACAAGCAGATGGCTGCAATACAGAGTGACAGTGTGACAGAGGCCATCCCAGGCTGCTGGGTGGGGGCCAGAGGAGGGAGCCCAGATGTGGGGGTCCAGGCAGACTCTCCAGCGACAGTGATAGCCTGAGTCCCGGAGCACGGTGCTCATTCTGGGAAGGGGACGCGACAGGCACTCCCGACACATTCCTGGGAATGACAAGTGGTTTGGTGTGGCTACGGCAAAGGGCAGACAGATGTGAAGCAGCGAGGAGGTCAGCAGGGAGGGCAGGCATCCAACTGTGACGGGCACGAGGCGCAAGCCGAGCTGCGGGCTGCCGCAGGCTCCGGCGCGGCGGGGCACTGCGTGCCACGTGGTTGGGTCGGGCAGGGAGGTCACTGGCGCTGGGGGTGGGAGGGTGAATGAAAGGGACTCGGAGTGTAATGAAGAGACGGGGCCACGGAGGAAGGAGATGTGCCCCCAAGCCTGGTGCCAGCTCTGAAGATGGTCCTCAATCCACGCTTTGTGTCCCTTACGGTGAAGGCGCCCTTGGAGACAGCCCCGGACGAGTGCCCCTAGGAGGACACAGTGCCTTACGGGGACCCTCTGGTGCTCGCCATTGTTTCATAGTCACCACCACACATCCCGAGCCAAAGCAAATCCCATCTGTGAACGGTGATGGGAAATTCCATGTCAAAATGTGCCGCAGATTGTCTGTCACTCTGCCTCGCTTCAGCGACTCAGCGTCAGAGCCTCTAACAGCTGTCTGCACTCTCAACTAAAATATTAAAAGAAATATTTTCCTGTTGTGGAATTTCAGTCTCTGCTTTGCCAGAATCTTGCTGTTCATTTGCAACAATTTCCTGGGCTCCTCAAGAGGCTCAAGAATCATCCTAGAAGGTGAGTTTGCAAAAGGACCAGGGCAGCGTTACTGACCGATGCACGAGCAGCCGAGCTGCACCTGTGACTCGGTGGCTGCTCCCTGTCCCCACAACTCTGCCATCTCGGTTTAAAAGAAAATGTGCGTGTGAGCCCAACTTCGAGATAGGGGACAATCAGCGACAGTGCCTACTCCGTCTCCACTGAGAGCACAGAAGTCGGAGCCCTCGCTGACCGGGGCCGCCTTCTGTCCACCGGGGCCGCCTTCTGTCCACCGGGGCCGCCTTCTGTCCGGCCTCAGTTTCTCCGACGTCACTGCAGCTGGAATCATAGATCCCATTTAGTCTAACCCTTCACTTCATTTTACAGATGCAAACGCCAAACCGGAAGGGGCAGGTACCCTGTACACTGTAAGCAATAAAAATAAAATAAAAGATTCTCCAAAGATTGATGAGTGCATAGATAACGGTAATGAATAAATAATTCTATGAACTAGTCTCGCTCAGGCCACACTACGGCATCTGACGCTTCTGGTGGCTGTGGGGTCGGTGGAAGTGTCTGGCTTGCCACCTTGGAAATGAGTGGGTTAAATAACTTATAGTTCCTGCCCCTCTCTCCTTTCCCGTTTCCTGGCCCAGAGGTTTCACCCAAATCCTATTCATTTTGTGGGGTGGGGCTTATTTTTTATTTTCGCCATTTGCTCAGTCCTTAACCTTCCCTGGATGACCTGACTGGTCTCCTGATGGAACTTCAAATCTGATCTGTACTTTCTATTACCAGGCTTCTCGCATCTGAGGGACGGCCAAGTCCAGGCAAGAGAGAAATGGTAAAAAAAAAAAACTTTTCTGGTCACATTAACTCATCTTACGAGAAAGTGGAAGAACTGGAAGGCCTTGTCGCAGATCGAACGCAAGACCGTGTAAGAAATCGTGTAAGAAACCAAGACAGGAAGGAAGAGGTCAGAAGCCCGAAGGCAGGGAAATGCCATCCAGTTGGCAAGAATGGGGAAAAGGTGAGTTCTAGAAACAAACGAGCAAGACTGATGAATTTTGAGAAAAATTCCAGTGTGGAGAAATTTTTAAACAACTAGCGAAAAAGGAGAGAGCTCATTGCTGGGAGCCGATGTGAGGTCGCTGGGGATTGATCTCATTTCGCTTTGATGAGGTCAGTAGGTCGATGGCTCTGGAGAAGACACGGAGCCAAATCATGCTTATCTTAGCAAGGAAATTGTCCACGTCTTTCCATGATATTTCTTTTCCCCCACGATATTTTGTCAAAGCAGAAGTAGCCACAGCATCTAGAGCTAAACAGTGACAAATGGCAATGGATGCTCTCAGTGTGACAATAATGGAGGCAAAGAGTTGAGGGAAAATATGAAAGGAAAGTTAGGAGAGACACAGAGGAGGATGAAAGACCTATACGCATATATCTAATAGTTTCTGGAAAGAAAAACTAGAGGAAATTAAGGACGGCTGACACGCAAAGGGCTAATGACAGACCCCTCAGACAGAAACGCGATCTCAAGCAGGATGCCACATCTCGACACGCCCCAGTAATAGGATGAAAGACCAAAGGCAAAGAGATCTGAAAAGCAACAAGAGAGACAGGGCAGACCCCTTCAGAGCACCGAGCGACAGGCAGAAAGCTGAAGCCAGAATACGATGGAATATAGCAATACGACAGGCTAAGAAAAAATGGCTCAGAAGCGGGACGGTACGCCTAGCGAAACCATCACGTGAAAATGATGAAAAAAATCTATTTACAGACAGAAAGAAACGAGTGATTTTTCGAATGGATCTGCAGTAAAGGAAGTGTTTCAAGAAAGAAGAAAATGGAATCCAGAAGGAAGAGCTGAAATAAGCAACAAAAGGAATAAATATGCCAGGGGAGCCGAACGAGCAGTCGCTAAATAAAAGTTACGATTAATGGGAGGGGTAATAAAATGAGGCGAGACTGAAATGTCGGGCAAAAATACCGTGTCGGATTGGATGAGTGATAACAGTGAAAGTGTTCTAAAATTTTTAATATTTTATACGAAACGTTTGGGGAAAGGATAGAAAAACTGTAGAATTTTCGAAACTGAGTTAAGTATGTATGTTAGAATTTTAAGGACAACCACTAAAAACTAGGCAGTTTTCAAAGAGTTAAAGGGAAAGTTTAATTCAAAATAATAGAGGAAATGGAAATTTCAAAAAAGGGATAAACAGAAAATCTCAAATAAGATTGTAAACTAGTTCAAAATGTCAATAACTAAAGATAAATGAACTAAACTTGCTAGTTAAAAGCTGAAAGTTGTCAGATTGGATTTTTTTTTTTAATTAAAGATAGCCTGATGCTACTTATGAGACATACCTAAAACACAAGGACTTATATTTAAAATAAATGGATAGAGAAAGAAGTAGCAAGCAAATATTTACCAAAAGAAAATGAAGATAGCTTCATTAATAGGGATAAAAGACTACTTTATAAGACATCGAACTTACTAACAATGAAAGGTATAGAGTTTTGAACCTGGTGCACCTAACAACACAGCCTCAAAACTGATTAAAGCTCCCCTGTTGGGACCATCATCTCATTCACAGAAAGAGAATAAGACACACTAAGGAAACAGCGTTGTGGGCATTCGGGGAAATGCTGAACGTGAAAGCTCGTCACGAAAATAGAAAACGCTCCCAGGAGCGGGTGGCGATTATTCGAGAGAAGGACATCCACCGTGCGCCACGGAGAACAGGTCGGGCCTGACCATCTGATCCAGCAGGGCTTCTGGAAGCTTCTGGATCGCTCTGAGGTCAAAGATGCTTTGAAAAGCTGATGAAACCTACAGACCCTCTCCCCATCCCAAACTGCACACCTGCAGAGAACTTTACAAATGGTATCAGGGGTTTGGCAGGGTGCCCCGAAGGACGCCCCTGACATGTTAGGGTCCCTGATAGGCAGAGACCATAAGGAGTGGAGCTCCAGCTCGCTAAGTAACATCTCTGCAACGGAAAGGGGCCCCAGAGGAGAGGCGAGGACCCTGCGGAAAGGGCCCCTCCCTCCAGAGGGATGCTAGATCCCGCGACCTCAGGCTCTCCTTCCGAGCCCCTGGAACCTGACGGGGCAGTCGGGGAAGGATCGCGCGTGGGGACAGTCCTGCCTTCCTCCCTCCTTCCTGCCACAACCGCTTACTGAGCCCCTACTGCAGGCCAAGCCCCGTGCTAGCCGGAGATGCATCGGTGGCATTTTTACCGCTAGCGAGGGACTCAGACAAGGAACAGGAGAGAGATAAATAAAATGCTGAGACAAAAATAGAGGGAGGAGCCGGACGCTGCCGGAGAGCTGAGCGGGGAGCTCAGGAGTAGGGGTCATGGAAGGGACGATTTGTGAGCCGAGACCGGAATGGCATGGAGGAGCTGAGTGCAGACGAGCGAGTTCCCGAGTTCCCGAGTGCCCCGAGCAGGACAAGTGAGGCAGGGCCAGCCTGGTGGGGCGGTGCGGGCTTGAGGCAGAGGGACGGACGGCTTTGCTGCTTTCTGTTGGCTTAAGTGAGCCCCGAGGCTTCAAGAGCTGAGATCCATATAATCACTGAGAAAGTGAAAATTAGTCCCGCTGGCAGGCAAACTGAGATAAACAAGGTTTCCAAGGGGACGTGATTATGCTAACACGGCAGAGACACAAAGACACCCTGGCAAGGCCACGCTGCAGCTGCGAACGTGTCTGACCCTCCTTCTGACGGTCGTCCCAGCACGAGCTGGGCACCGACCAGGCTTCTTTCCAGCACGGCCTCGGTCCCCCGGTGGCAGTGTGCCCCCTCGCTGTCGCCAGGCAAGCAAACGCAGCAGCGGAGACTACAGGAACGTTTCGGGGGTCACTCTCTCTGGTGGATGCAGCGTAGCCATCTAAATCCTAGGCAGCCTCGTTCTGACTAGCTTCCGGGCTGCCCACCGAGAGCTTCATACTTAATTTGTGACGTTTCGTGTTCGACGTAAGCCTGTACGACGACTGTCACGTTTGCCACCGTCTTGCAAAGGAGAGAGACTGAGACTCGGGGAGGAAGCAGCAGGCCAGGGATGTAGCCAGACCCCCCACCCCCACCCCCCACCGCCAGGCTGCACAGCTCCCCGCCAGCAGAGGCCCTGGCAAGCCAGCTGCTCTCAGCGTGGTGAGCGCCAGTGAGGGCAAGAGCGAGCACTTTCACCCAGGTCAGACCCGCGAGCGCTTGCCCTTAGTCTCTGTGTTTTACCGCCTTTCTGTGTTATAAAGTCACTAAGTGAATTTATTCAGATTCAAAACGCAAGAGGCATCGCATCCTAGGACGGTTGTTCCCAGGAGGACGGGCGAGATGCAAATGCAAACACATTCCCCCTCCCAGCGGGCACTGACCGCTGATGACAGGGGCCATAATGCAGACATGCCATTAGAGGTGGTGACCTGGAGCCAACATCCTCCTGGGCTGAGCAACTGTGACATTTTAAGGGACTCCCGTGGGGCCCGGCTGGGGGTGTGGAGTCCCCTGGAACCACGCCCTCCCCCACCCCCGTGTAAGGTTTCCTCCCTAATGTGTAGAACCCTCCGTGTCTGAGGCAGCTGTTGTCCTTTGCATTCGTCAAAACAAGGCTGATATTGGCAAAATGATAAGCAGGAAATTGTGAAAGGTCCATCAGTAAACAAAATATTCTTCCACTCAGTTTGGTTTTGACGCCCTAAAGCTGACCCTTGCGCCCCCACCATTCGCTCCAAAGATTACTTCCCCCCGCAAATCACTGTCTGAGATTATCCTTCATCAAGTCCTCTCTCCGTCCCTCAATTAGAAAGATCGGAAGAGTCCCCCCTGGGAAGGGAGTGAAGCACTGTGGGCAGAGCTGGGCTCTCTCCTGCTGCGGGGCGGGCTCCAAGCCGCGTGACTGTCCAGCCTTGAGATCGTAGGTGGGTCCGTTAAGCTCTCTGAGCCTCTGTTTCTTCATCCATAAATTGAGGTGAAGACAAATGATACAACAGCCTGAAATCGCCCAGTCTGGTGTTAACACATGGGTGGAGAAGGCCATGTCCTGTCATTTGCCATGCAGGCTGCATCTGTCCCAGCCTCGTCACCCACCCCACCTGGGAACACAGACATCTCTGTCCCTCCTTCTCTGAGAGGACGGATTCCCTCCGTCCTTTCCTCTTCCCCAGCCCCCAAACCTAGTCCCCAGAGGTGACAGCTCTCTGGGGTCCTTGGGCATCCGCTCCTCCAGGCTCAGGCATCTCACTGGGAGGCTGTGGAGATGTGCGCAGACCCAGACCCCACGGACAGCCGAGCACAGTGGCCAGACTAGGTGGCCGAGTGGGAGCTGCTCTGACTCTGAGTTCTCACTCCCCAACCTAACCCCTCAGGACTTCAGCGTCCTTGTCGGTAAAATAGAGAGCCATCTGTATTAGCGAAGCCACTCCAGTGAAACAGAACAAATAGTGTGTGTGTGTGTGTGTGTGTGTGTGTGTGTGTGTGTGTGTGTGTCTGTCTGTCTGTCTATCTGAAATTGGCTCATGTAATTGTGGATGCCGAGAAGTCTCGAGATTTGTAGCCTACAAGCTGGAGACCCAGGAGACCTGCCAAAGGTGTAAATTCTAGTCCAAATGTGCAGGTCCAAGAAGAACCCGCTTTTTCAGCTCAAGTCCAAAGGCTGGAGAAGACCAGTGTGCCAGCTCAGCATCCTGGCGGGAAGAGTCCCCGCTACTCAGCCTTTCTGTTCTACTCAGGCCTTCACCTGACTGGACGAGGCCCACCCACTCCGGGGCGGGCCATCTGCTTTGCTCAGTCTGCTGATTCAGATGTCGATCTCACCCAGAGACCCCCCTCTCACAGACACAGTCAGGATAACGTTTGACCGAATGACCCCATGGCCCAGTCGATGACACAGAAAATTAACCAGCTCACCACCTCCTTCCGCTGTTGTTGGGGTTAAGTAAAATAAAGCATTCGAGAGCTGAAAGCCGGACCCAGGGTGTGGTAGCCGGCACCACCCTCATCACCACACAGCAGGACACTGGCTCCCAGTGTTGCCAAGGGAGAGGGAAGCTGGGTGAGGCAGGAAAGCGTGGGTACGACTGGGGACCTGTCGCCCCTCACCTCTCGTCCTTCTTACAGCTCATGGGGAGGATGACCATTCGAGGTTCATTCTGATCACCATGCCATCTGCTTTGCTCTCCCTTCCAGAAGCACTCTCCTCCCTGGCCCCGCGCCTGGGCAGGGGGACCCCTGAGTTACAGTGTAAATTTCCTCAAGTCCCTGTCCTGTCTGAACTGCTCCCAGGTCGTGTCCATATCTCAGTCTGTTCATGACCTGCTGCCACCAAGCTACGGCCCCTCTCCCCAGCCACCCGCCCACGTCTTGTCGACTGTCGGAAAGGTGAGGAGCCATTGATCAAAGGCCCTTCCGACGCCAGCCTCTGGGGAGAGCACTGCCGTCACCTGAGCTGTTTCATTTAATGTGCATCACGATGAATTTGAGCAGGAGTCTCTTGGAGGGAGGGGACTCTGTCCTCTGCTGCTCGGGTGGCAGAGAGGGCGGGCCTGCAAGCAGGTTTGGGAGAACTGAGAGGATAAGATGCTCGAATGAGGAACGGGCAGGAAATAGAGGGCGAGTGGAAGGAACAGACCCTATAGACAAAGGAGGCAGGTGGCCTTCCCAGGACAGGCGGCTGGGGTGGGAGGGGTGAGTGCGTCCTCAGGTCATGTGCCACCAAAGGCCCTGTCACCTGGGAGGTAAGGACTCTGGAGTCGAGCCCAGAACTCTGCCTTAGCAAGTTCCAGTGCCAGGTTCTGTCCCACCGACCGTTTCATGAGGAGGACACTGAGGCCATAAAAGGGAAGAGACTCAGAACGCAGAACCCCGGAGCTGAGGGGGCGTCGCGCTGCCCAGCCTCAGCTCGCTGTCACACAAGACGCAGCGCAGCACCGGCTCCCGCTCAGTGTCTTCTGCGTTGGGGACGTCACACGCGCCCTCGCTCCACTTTGGGGCAGCCTTCGGGCTCGGGGAGAGGCTGAGGATCTAGGTGGTGGACATCGGTGACAGGGGTGTGCCCTCAGCCCTGGCCCTCCAAGGCTCTCGAGATGGGGTGAGCGGCTGCCTCTGCCTCGCCCACCAGGGGCCCTGCACAGCGGAGCACTTCGCTCAGACCTGCTCCGTGCCTGCTTACCTCCTGCCCCAGTGGGACCGGGCAGCCCCACACTGACGTCTTCTGATTTGGGGGGCCTCCTACTGTTTCTCCTGGTCCCAGAATCCCTGTGGCAGGCAGGCCGTGGGCCAAGCATGGGGCTCCCCGAGGGAGACAGAGGACAGGAGGCAGACGGCCTGGGTCACACACTGCAGGCCAAGGGCCCCTTAGCCACTCAGATGGAGAGTTCCTGAACCAGAGGGGGGGGCGCTGGTCACAGGGGGTGGCACCTGCCTTTGACCTTGAAGTATGTGAAAACCTGTGCCTCCCCCTGCCAGGTGCAGTCCCAGAAGCCAGCCTCCTCTGCAGAGTTGAACCCCCGGGCACCACGCTCCATCACCCACCCGGCGTCCGATGTTGATTCTCCCTGAATGGCCCCAGCTCCTCGAGCTCTGTGGCCAACACAGAGTCTCTGACCACCTGGGAGATGACCAACTGCTGCCGCCACCAGCGGGGCCATCTCGGCTAGGCGGGGCTCAGCCCTACCTGCGTTTAAAGTATCACCCTGTCCAGATCCCCTGTTACCGAGGGCTCTCTGTCCTGCACCTGTTGCTCCCAGGGCCTGCTGGCTTCCGTCGCCGTTAAGCTCATTTTCTACCTTAGACCAGAAATGGTCATAGTGAACCACAACGCCTCAAATCTCAGAGATGCCTAGCTCCTTCCGGCGCCCTGGGATGGAGAGGTAGCTGCTGATTCCAGCCCGGGTGGAGGATGCAAAGCTACAGGCTGCCCCCTGCTGCCCCAGACGCGTGCTGCAAGCATCCCCGATTAGACTTCTACTTGTTCTTAAAACGCATTCATTCTGCGGCAGAAGAAAGATACAGATGATGCCCCAATGCCCAGGAATCCAGAGTCTTCAAAATATAAACCACTGAGTGTATGTTTTGGGTAGCCAGAGTAAAACTGTTTATGTGGGATGCTTTTCCTCTGCAAGGAATAACTCAAGGAGAAATCGAGAATGGCAGGCAGCAGGTGGCATTTCCTGCCCGGGTGATCAGTAAGAGCCGTGGTTTCCCTGAGCTCCCAGGTTCTGCACCCAGATCCAGATACAATCAGCTCCTCACCCTGAGGCTGTCACATGTCAATGAGAAATGCAAGTGACATGTGAGACTATTTTTAACATAGTCATCTATCAGAGAAGATTTAAATGACCTCCCAGAGGCTAGATTGGTATTGAAAATATGGAGTCTAATTGCTGAAATTATCAAGGAGGCCTCTGGGGAACAATGGGGGAGTAGTTGGGTGTTAGGCAGCCAAGTCGCAGGCCTGCAGTTGGCAGAAAGCACCGGCCCCAACCGTGAGGCCTGAGTAAACTCCATGCCGGGCCCTCCACTCGTTGCCCATGTGCTTGGGCAAGTCACTCAGCCTCGGAAGCTTTTGTTTGCTCATCCATAAGATGGAGCTAACACTTTTGCCCAGTGAGATGGGGTGAAGGTTGAAGATAACGTAGATAAATGCCTGACACAGAGTAGGGGTAGGATACAAGGCGGTTTTGTCCACAGGGCGTCCCAGAAGAAGTCTGAATCCACAGGATCTGTCATGGGTTCGATCACGTCCAGCCAAAACCTGCACGTTAAAAACCTCACCCCCAGTCCCCCAGGATGTGACCTAAGTAAAGAAATAGTGTCCGTGCAGATGTGAATAGTTCAGACGAGGCCACACTGGAGTAGGGTGGGCCCTACTGGTGTCTTTATTAAAAGATGGCCATGTGAGGACAAAGACACACGGGGGGAGCCTCATGATGATGAAGGCAAAGACTGGGGTGGGCACCTGCAGACCAGGGACGCCGGCATTGCCAGCAGCCACCGGAGCTGAGAAGGAAAAAGGAAGGGAGACTGGCCTTGCTGACGCCTCAGTTCCAGACATGCAAGCAACGCGGTCTCTGGGTAACCTTCTTCCACTCAGCCTCAGCCCTTACAGATGGACACACCCACTGTTACTGGTGGAATCTCCACCCCACAGCTGGGGCGGTGCCCCTCAGGACTGTCCTCTCTGTGCTGAGGGACAGTAACCACCGGGGGAGGAGGGTGGCTGCTCCTGGGCCCCAGGGCTCTGCATGGTTCATCTTTATTGGGAAAAATTCGAAGTCGCTGAATGCCAGCCTGTCTCAGCCAGCTCTGCGAGGAACAGCGGAGAGGCAGAGCCCCAGCCCCACGGCGTCTGCTTTTAGAATGATGTTGTCCCAGGAGGTCACACTCACTCGGCCCCTTCCTCGTGCCGTGACAAGAGACAGAGCTGCCAGCTCCTTGTGGCCTGGCGGCTGTCACCCACAGCCCTCCAGGCCAGCCCTCTGCCCAAGCCTAGGGTGCACCACACCACCTCCTCTGCCTGGAGCAGGGCAACGGCCACCTCAGTCACCCACCTCTTGTCCCCTTCTAGATGCTTCTTTACCCGGCAACTCCCTGTGGGCTTAGAACCAGGGGTGTCTCCCCTCGTGTGCAAATCCGGTGACAGCCCTCTTGTGACAGCTCTGTGGCCTGGGCTCGTCCCCCACCCCAAGTCCTTGCCTCCTCCCCGACTTTCCCAAGCACTGGACTCGCCCTAGCGCGGCCTTTGTGCTCGGTCCAGTTTCCTCACCTGGCGAGCCCCTCTCACCTGTGAAGACTCAGATCCTTGGTGCCTCTCACATGACAGCAGAGCCCAGGAGAGGCGCCCAGGGCTGGCGCCCTGTGTGAGCTCAGGCGTGAACTTGTTTCCACACCCCAGGGGCCTCGCACGTACCCCTGTGTCGTCCACGGTCTGTTTCCCGACTGCGCGGAGAAGGGGCCCCACGCTGGGCGGGTGGCCGCAGAAAACTTTCATGAAAAGAATCTCGCGTCTGCCAGCACGGACAGTGCATCGCAAGGAGCCAGGAGACCTGGCGGGTGGGTGTCGGAGGAGGATGGCCGATCCAGAACAAGACAGCCCTGGGGCCACAGAGCAAAGCCAGGCTGCCTGGGTCAGGGCAGAAAGGTTACAGCTTTGAACTTGAACCCTCCCCTGAGGCTCTCATTCTTTCCTTCCCAGGATCTAAACTCACAGCCAAGCTTTCTGTGAGGGTAACTAAGTGACCTCTGGCAGTGGCTTAGCCTTGCTGAGGAGGGCCGCGGTTTCTTTGTCCATAGAAAGGGGCTGGAAATCCCTGCCATGGATGGTTGGGAGGGTCCCGCAAGATAAAGGGTAGTGCTTTGTAAACCCTCCAGGTTTACACGGAAAGATCGGCTGGACGGGTCATGCGGTATCACTAACTTTCCCTCGTGGCATATACCCCTCACTGCTTCCATCACTCCCAGAAAGAAGCATCTGGTCCACGACACCAAAGCACGCTCACACCCACCACGTCAGGGGGCATCCGTGAGAGGGCATAACGGGTTCTTACTGCCCCTTCACATGCCCCGCAAGGGCAGAGACTGCCCAAGCTCATTGGCAATGACCGAGGATCAGGAGTTCTGACTGGGAGCCAGGTCTTCCTTTCCTGCCCCAGAAGTCAGGCCTGTGGCCCATGCCTCTGTCTCACACTGTTTTGAGGTGTCTAGCTGGGGGCACTGGGGGCAAAGCTGAGGGGCAGCTGAGCTGGGTGTGGCACAGACCCCAAACTCTCTCCACCCTACCCTGGGGCTCAGACTTGCCAGACCGACTCCATCACCACATCTTGGGACACACACACACACACACACACACACACACACACACACACTGGGAGCTGCCCTGTTCCCGGCAACCAACACAGGCAGCAGCTCCAAAAACACAGCTGAATCCTGCTCTCTGGCCTGGTCCCATCGGCCACTCTGGCTTTCGAGGGGTTGGAGAGTGTGAGGAGGACCCGCCCTGACTTAGATCCTGGGTTCCTCAGCTCAGGGGACCTCCTTCACACACACACACACCTTACCACATATGCCACACACACACCACACACACACCACACACCACACACACACACCACACCCCACACACCACACACACACCACACCACACACACACACTACACACCACATACAAAAACACCACACACACGCACCACACACATGGCCATGGGGAGCCACTCCACCTCCAGGCCCCAGAAAGCTACATCAGCTGGGAACTGACCTCCTTCTACCAGGCCTCCGGCCTTTGTCTCCCTTGCTGCCCGGGGTGGCCCTGTGGTGAGCAGGGGACCTGCTGGTGGCCTGGCCCCGGGGATGGAGCAGGCAGCCTGGGGAGCTGATGGGGTGCAGCAGGACCAGCTGTGGAGGGAGCGCCTGGAGGCCGAGCGGCAGAGCCAGTAGCATTGGTGAGTGCCCTGCCCTCTGACCCCCAGCCTGACTCAGGGTCTAGGAAGCTTCTGGAGAAAGAGACCTGAGGGCGAGAGGGAAGCCAGGCAAAGGGCATTGGTGGGAAAGGGCCAGGGCCAAGGAGGAGGCGGGAAAGCCAGAGAGTGACAGG
>NW_024349800.1:60110029-60414424 GCF_902729225.1 Pteropus medius | reverse complement strand
GGAGGCCAGGGAAGGTCAGGGAAGGCCAGGGAAGGCTAGGGAAGGTCAGGGAAGGCCAGTGCGGGCCTGCCTGGTTCCTTCCAGATCCCGTCCAGCTGAAGGCAGGAGAGACAGCGGGGCAGGGGGTGGGCGACAGGAGGCTGGGACTGCGTCTGGGGAAAGATATCCCAGTCTGACCCAGAGAGAGGACGGCTCTCCATGCGTTCATTCAACCCAGAATCCCCTAGGAGAGCCGCTCTGTGGGGCTGCCATGGGGACGAGACAGGCCTGGTCCCGGCCTCACGGAGCCGTCTGTCTCGGGACAAGGCAGCCAAAAGCAAGCGGGAAAACAGCTGAAAGCCTGGAAACTGACTCTAGGGGCTGTGAGGATCGGGGCAGAAAAGGCTATTTTTGTTAAGAGTCTTACAGAATTGTTGGTTTTTAATAAGCAGATCGAAATAAGAATCGAGTTGCCAGTGCCGTTAGCAGCGACGGTCTCCCTCTGCCACTCCCCATTTTCCCCAAACCTCCCACCTTCCTCTGCCACACACGCCGAAAGGCTGCAAACGTCTGGGCGAGCGACAACCGGCTCTTCCTCACGAAGTGCTCGGGGCCCCCTCGGTGGCCTGCGACGAGGCGGGGGCTCGGGGGAGGGCGCCTCGCTGCTTTCCCTGCCACCCCGACCTCTCAGCACAGTCTCCGCTCCAGGAACAGCCGCCGTTCCCTCTGTAAGACACACCGCACGGCATCCGCTTCGCTTCGAAAGCATCTCGCTTGCTCCACGATGGGACCATGGCGTGCGGCGCATCGGCATCCTGACTTGACGCCGGAAAGTCGTTTGTGAGGACGCCAGGAAGAACTCACACTGTCACTGTGTCTTCTTTGAGGGGCTCGGGCCTGGAGCTTCCGGAAAGACCGCGGCCCCATGGTGAGCCAGAGCGCGTTCCTGGCAGACGCGCTCGCCCTTGGCGCGTGTGCTCATTCGCTGGGGACCTACTGTGCGCTAGGGGCCGGGACGCACAGAGACGGAGAAGATACAGCGCTGCCCTAAGAAACGTGGAGTCTGGCGGGAAAGAAAACACTTCCGCGGAGCGTTTAGAAATTAATTTTTCCCGGCGCCGCTTGAATTTTTAAGAGGAACCAACTGGAAATGAGGGGCATTTGATGCTGAACTTTATTCCCCAGCACGAGGATGTCAGCCGTGTGTGATGATGTGTGTTGTGGCCCGTGTGGAGACTGAGTTTAGGTGAAATACTTTGTAAACTAATTCCTGCCTCTGATCTATCCCACTGGAGTAATCTTCCTAAATCGCAAAACTGACCATATGTCTCCCCGGCTTAAAATCCTTCAACAAATCTGCATTTTTCAGGGTGGCTTACCACGCTCCCCGAGATCTAACCTTGCCTCCCTCGCTCGCCCCACACCCACCAACCCGCACTCTCTTACTCATGACTTTGTCATGCTGTCCCCACCCTCCCCTGGGCCTGAAACGCCCTTCTCACCTCCTCAGCCTGATGGACGTTTATTCACCCTTCGAGACCCCCCTCGAGGGCCTCCTTTCCTGGGAAATATCCCCTTCCTCGATGAGCCCGCTCTGTGCTTCTGTGCTTGACTCACCAGCGTGTGGCACGTCCCTTGCTATGACACGCCGCGTTGTGATGAGCGCTTTCACCACACCGTGGGCTCCCTATGGGGAAGACCGAGATGACTTCATCCTCACACCCCACCCCCAGCACCCAGTAAAATACCACTCGGTTTGTGGGACAATGAATCCGGCCATAGGAAGGATGGTCAGAGAACCGCCTGGAAAATAAGCAAGGTAGCAAGTCAACCAAGGCGGTGGTGGCCACGCTGACGCGAAGCTTGTGAGGTCTAGGGAGGGTTCCGTGTCCGCTTGCTGGCCTTGCTGGATTGCTATCTGTCCCGGGACAGAAAACTTAGTTCATGGGACCTGAAATCCTACACTGGGCTCCAGATCCGGGCTTCCCGCCTCCAGAGTCTCTCCCTGCCAAGGGCTGTCTAGCAACCTGACCGCTGAAACCTGCATCGCGCCCAGCAGTGGGGCCTCCTGCGTGCGGACTTTACCAGGCGAAAGGCAGGACTCATTACATAACTGGTCCTGTCGCTTCTATTCAGTGCGAGCGAGCACGAGGTTAGCCGTGAACGGGGTGTGGGGAGGGCTGGGGATTTTGCCTCACTCATCCGATCACTCCGAATTCCTACATTCTCTCACTGATTCGCCCCTCGGTCATGGAAGTCACCGGCACGCACATACACGGCTGTTCACACCGGCCCTCCTCGTGACACCCCAAGCCCCGCGCGGCCCGAGTGCCGTCCGTGGCCGACTAGATGAATAACACAGAAGCTGCACGACGCAATGCCCTGTGCAAGGAGGGTGAACGATCAGCAACACAGCGGGAACATGGCCGGATCTCGCAAACGTTCCTGAGAGAAGCAGCCAGGCAGAGGAGACGGGATTGCACCGAGACAAAGTTCAAAACCAGGCCAAAGCAACCCACGGTGTTGGCGGTCCGAATAAGCGAGGGGAGACGCAGGGGGCCGAAGGCGGTGGCTGGGGGTTAAAAGGAGGCGTCTGGGGGCTGATCGTGTTCTGTGTCCAGATCAGGAGGGGCTCCGCAGGCTCGTTCACTTTGTGGGAGTCCGTGGAGCTGTAGCTGTGATTTGTGGGCTTTTCCGTACGTTAGACTTCAAGTAAAAATTCACCGGAAAACCCGGCCAAACCTGTGGCTCTGCCACCACATGCGAAGCAGCATGTTAGGGGTTTCCCACACCGCGTGTGACGTGAACTGTCCCCTCTCCTCAGGGCAATCAAAAGGAGCCGGAGGAGCTGCCGGAGCACGTGCTCCCAGTTCCACGAACCGGGTCGTGGGCAGCAGGGTGGACACGGCCCTGGGGAAAACCCTCATTGGCCTGGACTCCCTCTTCGTGGAAGGAGCCCGGAAGAAGAAGCTGGCAGATGAGCTGCAGCCGTCTAGGAGAAGGGCTCCCGGGCTGCCCCAGGCGGGTGAGCGTGGGGGTGGGAGCAGCCGGCCTGGCCCTGGGCTCCCGCCAGCGTCCCACACGTGTCGGTCAGGGGTTTGGCCTCCCGAGCCCCACGCAAACTCTACAAGGGCGCCATTGGCTCGTTTTCACCCATGCGATTAAGAGGGCTTAAGGAATTTGAGTGGCAGGGGTGGGGACTCCCTCTTGGGCCCGTGGAGGGAGCCTGCGCCATGGTCAGGAGCGCTGACGGCCTGGGTTCGAATCCCACTCCCGACTTTTAGCAGCTGCGGCCCCTTGAGCAGCTGGCTGGACCCTCTGTGCCTCTGTTCCCACTTCCTGCAGCTGCTCCTACAAACGGCCACAAACCGAGTGGCTTAAAACGACACATATGTGTCTCCTTACGGTTCTGGAGGCCACAGATCCGAAATGTGTTCCACGGGGCTAACGTCGAGGTGTCGTCGGGGCTGCGTTCCTTTCCGAAGCCTCGAGGAATCTGTTTCCTCACTTTTTCCAGCTTCTAGAGGCTGCCCACTTCCCGTGGCCCTCAGCCCCCTGCATCTTCAAGGCGGCTTCGTAGCACTTCCAAATCTCTCTCTCTGTCCACCTCTGTCGTTACCCGTGTGATGGTCAGGGAGGGCAGGGCTAGGCTGGAGCTGAGCAGGGGACCCAAGGGGGTGTCAGCGCCCCCGGGATCCTGGGGTCTGGATTCCTTCCATGTCCAGGATCCCATCCCACGCCTGACTCACCGTGCCATGTTCTCCTCCCTGGGCCTGTCTCCACAGCTGTAGAGTCGGGGAGGGGAGACAGAGTCCAAGGATGTCACCAGCTTCGCGTGCTGTTCTCTGGGCGTGCAATGGGCACTGAGTCACGCAGTGTTGGGATGAGGCAGGTGGCTACATCCTGCAATGTGACCCATCACCCCATTTCTTATTCACAGGTCTGCGTGGAGCTCAGGGTCGGCTGATCTTGGCTGGCCCAGCTGGACTTGGCTCCAGGCCTCGGGTTGGGTCCAAGTCTGTCCACGTGTCTTTTCTTCTCTTGGACCGAGAGCTTCCTGCGGCACGTTCTCATGGCACATCACCACACCCCGGGGCCAAACCAAGCCGTGCAAGCATGTTGAAGGCTTTTGCGTGCACCACATCTGCCAACCTTGTATCAGCCAAATAAGTCCCATGGTCAAGTCCAGCCTCACTAGGACAAGAAAGCATGCTATTCCCACTGTGCTAGGGTCACAGGGCAAATATTGGCTGAGTAGTGATCCCAACCAAAAAGCAGAGGATCTGACCAATTCCACAAGTAGCTTTGGACACCAGTTTTCTGCAAAATGCTTGAAGCGACACCTGAAATAGAGCCCTGGGTCTCCAGCTGTGTGCAGATGCAGTCCTTCGACTGAAGGGGCTCCAGACTCGGGCCTGGACAAGCCTTTTAGAGCCAGGCACCTGCTCCACCTTGTACCAGACCCCACCCCAGAGCTGGCGACTCAGAGCCCACAGCCTGTGGGAGCTTAGACACGAGGTATAGACTGATGCCTGTCTGTGGGGATTGAAAAGACAGACCTCCCAGCGAGGAGGCTCAGGGAGGAAGTCCTTCTGCAGAAGGACTAGTCCTCAAGGAAAAGCCAGAGAGAAGGAGAGGTATCTCCACCGGGCGGGCAGACCGGGCCCGGAAGGGCTCCGGGCAGAGGAGCAGCAAACAGACTAGTCTGGGCAGAGAGCCCTTGGGCACAGCCTCTTCCTGCGGCTGCAGCCCCCCTGTCTGGCCACTCTCCCCTGCAAGCAGCAGCCTCATCGGAGGGCCCTCCACAACCAGCCAGCCATTCCCTCCGCTCCCTGCCACATCCGCCTTCATTTCAAGAGGATGCCTGCTTCTAACCTTCCCATGCGGTGGCCACGTCACCCGCTGGGAGGCAAGGAAATCAGGACTGAGGACACTTGTGCCAGAGCCCACAACCAGCCTCCTGCCTCGCTGGGGCCGGAACTAGGAGAAAAAGTGGGCACCACGCCCGCTGATCAGCACAGCAAAGGCAAAGGGCTTTATAAGCAAGGAGACAGGGCGCCTGGACTGTAATCGGGGCTGACGAGCCGTAGCAAAGCCCAAAAGATGCTTTCCTCACTTTTTATCGCTGCTGCTCTGAGCACCTCTGCCTCATTCTCGTCACTGGCAGAACCAGCATCTTTGCTTCCATGCGGTAAAACATAACCACTACCCAAGGAATGTACGAGGTGAGCCCGGAGCTTCTTCCTGTGCCAGGAAGTGAGGATGGGTTCAAAACAGAATGGAGACATGATTTGAGCATCCGGATGATGCTCAAATATGACTCTACCTAGGGCAACCCACCACCCACAGCTTCAGAAGCAAAGCCAGTGCCCACAGTTGCCGTCAAAGAATATTACTAACAGTAAAGAATCCATGAGTTCAGACTGATATTTGTTTAAATTTTTAAGTAGAGGAAGAAACACTCTTCTCTACTGAAGAATACAAAGTAAATGATAAAAACAGAAAATCGTCGTTTTATAACTAACTGGTTCAGGCAAGAATCAATAAAACCACTGAGTGAAAGATACCTCCTTAACCATATTCTTATTAAACATGACCTCGTCAGCACTGGGACCCCTGACATCATGAGCCTCCTGAGGGGACCCGGGGAGGAGCACTCCTGCCCGCCTCGCATAACCTGAGCGTGACCGTGGAGAAACACCAGGCACTCCTGCACCGAGGGACATTCTGCCAAAGAGCCGGCCTCGATTCTCCAAAATGTCAATGTCGGAAAAGACAAAGGAGGGCTGAGGACATGATCCAGGTTCAAGGCCATGCGGAGCAAGGGGTGGGGGCGGGGATACCAGCTCCCATGTCAAAGCAAAAGCAGCTCTGAAAGAGACTTTGCAGACTAAATATTGGATAATGGACTAAATATCAGACAATATGAACGAAGCATTAGATAATAACAATATATCGATGTTCAATTTTCAGAGGGTGACAATTACATCAATGTGATGCAGAATAATGCCCTTGTTCTTGAGAGGTCTATGTTGAAGTGTTGGGGGGTAGCGGGTCATGATGTCCGTAACTAATACTTGCAAATGGTTTGTCAATAATACAAAATGTATGTGGCATGTAAATAGAGACAGATAAAGCAAATGTGGGTGAAAATGTTAATAGCAGACAGACTTAAATAAAGAGCGTCTGGGGGTGTTCCTTGTGCTGTTTTTGCAACCTTCCCATAGGTCTGGGAATATCCCAGGAAAACGGGGGTGGGGAGGTGGCGAGGGGAAAGGCCACGACCAGTGCCTCTGAGTTGGCGGCTCCCTGTTTTAAGAGCCAGGCCGGTGATGGAACCAGTCAATGTTCAAGTCCAAGTCGCCCAGAAGGCAGTGCATGGCCAGCTTCGCTGCCTGCTCTCCTCACGTGGCCTGAGTAGAGCAGGCTCTTGTGACAGGCCGTGTCCCATGTAACCGTGTAGACAGGAAGCGGGCAGAGTTCTTCCAGACCGAGATACTGTTATGGGCCCGAGAGATTTGCAGTGGGTACTCTCTGCAGATCCCTCCGCCTGGCACTGCCCACACAGAGGAACCCCGAAGATAGACGTGCAGGCTGAGACTGCACCCTTTCCTGCAGGGCCCATGCCTGGCCACACCTAGAGCAACCGTCCCCCACCCTTCATCCCCATCCCTTGCCCACAGGTTCCCAACGACGTTTTGCTAGTTCGCACCTGGTAGGAATCGACCCCACACTGAGCACCTGCTATGCACCTCTCCATAACCTTATGCGATGGGTGTGATTATCCTGGTTTTAGAATGAGGAAACCTCGGCCTGGGGACATGAAGGGCTTGCCTGAGGTCACACAGCTTGTAAGGGCCAATGCGGACAGGACCAGAGCTCCCGCATCTCTGCATCAGCCACATTCCCGCTCTGGACTTCAGTACAGGAAGAGGCTTCCAGCCAGCTAGAAATCCTCTTCCCATAAGTCTACCTCAACTGCTGTCCTTGGCTGGGACTAAGGAGGGCCCCAGAACGGGAGGGCCCAGGTCCTGGCCACCCCTAGGATAAACAGAGCGGGAGACAGGCAGGAAGAAGAGGGAACCAGCGCCATATGGCCAGGCCAGGAATCGACAACCAGGACCACCTGGAAATGGGGACAGCCTCCCTGCTGCGACGGAGAAGCAGAATGACAGAATCAAAGTAAACCGCCCGCGCACTGCAGGCACTGCAGGTTCCAGATGCTTCTGTAGCTGCCACTGCTGCTTGTCACTACTTCCCTAGTTTGCTTTTCCCATGAGCAGCAATCTGACCAGGGTGGAGGCCACTGTGATGCTCATGGCGTGTGTGAAGGCTGGGGCAGCTCGCACCAGAATCAGGGTACCTGAGAATCAGCTGAGTTCACTGAATCCCTGGGGGACAGTCATCCGTCTAGATTCCCTTTACAAATAAACCGGAAATTGCACCTTGACATACCCAAGAAGCAGAAGTGCTCCTCCCCCGTGTTCCCGGCATCCTCCCGGCTGCATCCTTCTCTTCAGAGATGTCTTCCTCTCCCTGGCCGATGCTGGCACACTCGTCCTTCCTACTCTCTCCCTTCAGATGCTGTAGGAGAGAGTCTACGACTCATGAACAAAGGTCTACGGCCAAGTACAGCTGACTCCTTGTGTCCGCGGCAGCAGTAGAGCATTGTAAGCTGGAAGAGGTAGGGAGAGAGGCCGTGGAGGGCGGGAGCACTTTGCCCTGAGACCATCAGAGATACAGCTGGCTCACCTGCAGTCTCTGCCAGACTCCCCGCAGCCTTGGCCCTCAGTGCCAGCCCTTAGCCCTGGGACTCAGACACCCTCTCCTCCCCAGCCCGTGTCCCGGGCCCTCTCCTGAGTACTGGGAGGCCTGCTGTCTGGTCTGAGTGACAGAGCCCCTGGAGCAATGAGAAAAGCCAGATGGGGAACCAGGGCTGAGCCGGCGGAGACTTCAGAGCAAACTCCCACTGCTCCTGTGTGGCCTGGGCCCTCCGCCTCCAGTGCTGACACCCAAACACATCGGAATGACAATTTAGACTGGATTTTCTTACTTCCCTATTTCCCACCACTCCCTACCATCCAGTAAAGAATAACAAAAGCCACAGCTTCTGTCCAAAGCATCCCAGGTCCTGATGGCATGGCCCAGTGGTCGCTGTGCCCCATTGGCTGTGACAGTCAGCTGACGATGAGGCCAGGTGTGGTAGACACCCTGGTGGTCAGGCTTCTTGTGGAACCTACCTCCTGCTGGGCAGAGGCACCCCCAGGAGACTCAGAAGGCAGAAGGTGCAACCCCAGGATCCTCTGGATGCACAGAGATGCAGTATTGGGACCTCATGTGACAGCTGGGCCTGGGTGCTGTGTCAGTCCCCAGCTTCAAGAACACTGGGCAGAGGTGGTGGCAGCTCCTGAATGGGTGGCTTTCCTGGTGACGGCGACAGTGGTGGTGACAGCAGCAGCTCCCTCCCAGGGCGACTGTTCAGTGAGTTTCTGAAAGTTGTTCCTTAGAGATGCTTCTTCAAATCTGCTTCCTCGTCCTTCGGTGAAGACATAAGAATAATTAAGCCAACCAAAGAGGAGGATTCTGCTGTCTGTAACCAACCCTCACCAATACACTCATCTCGCTAGAGACCTTTCTGACCCCTCAAAGTTCCAGAACATTCTATTGCCTCCTAGGACCATGTCTCCTGGGGGTGGCTCACCCAGGACACATTTTGAATTTACCATAGCAAGCTCGCTCCCAAGCATGCACATCTGTGACCCAAAGAGTGGTGTTGACTCTTATGTCCCCAAGGGCTGCGGTGAATGTGAGGTGGCCTGCTCTTGAGGTCTTTCCATTTTTATAAGATGATGCAACAGGATCTTCAGTGCTGCTACCTGTCAAGACGACATGCCAGCACTTAGCCAGGCTGTCTCTGAAGATTAGCTGCATTTCAAACTCACCGTGGTCCACTACGCCAAGAGACTCGATACCGCTGAAGGGGTCTCATAAGGAGGGTAGTCATGCTTCCCAACTTGGCGTGCACACAGATCTGGGGGTTTCGCTAAAAGGAAGATTCTGGTTCTCTGTGTGTGCGTGCATTATACATTATATATAATGTACGTGAGTATACACAGTGTGTGTGTGAGAGAGATACATCAGATATAATGTATGTGAGTATATACAGTGTGTGTGTATGTCCCCCCAAAAGTCACATGTTGGAGTCCTAACCACCAGTGTGACTGTATTTGGAGACAGTCTTTAAAGGAGTAATTAAGGTTAAATGAAGTCACAAGAGTGGAGCCATAATTCAATAGGATGAGTGTCCTTATATGTAGAGAGATACCAAGGACGTGAGCGCAGAGAAAAAGTCACCTGAGGAAGGTGGCCATCTGCAAGTCAAGGAGAGAGGTCTCACCAGGAAGCAGCTGCCGGCACTGTGGGCTTCCGCCTCCAGGCCTGTGAGGAAATCAGCTTTTGTTTTTAAGCCACAGTCTGTGGTATTTTGTTAAGGTGGCCTGAGCTGGCTAATACCACACACACAGACACACACACACACAACACACACACACAGACACACACACACACAGACACACACACACACACACACACATCATAGCCTCGTTTCCCCACCCTCCGAGAGGCCAGGAGCAATGATTCTGCAAGAACAGGAAGCAGATAGTCCTAGGTCTTTGCTTCTAAACACCATTCCGTAGTCATTAAAAGAACAAGCTGCTCCTTAGGCAAATGGCCGGTTCCAGGGGAAGCTGGGAGTGCTGGGCAAGTCAGGACAAGGCCCAGTAAGGAAACTGCCATGACGAATAGCAGGTGGTGCTGATCCGTGAGAGCCTATGTCCTGTGGGCGCCGGCAGCTTTTGATGTGTCCCCCTTATAGAGGCGAATATAGGTGCACTGAGAGGTCCAGTGAATTGTCTAAAGTCACACACCTCAGAAGTGACAGATCTGGTCTATGGCCATGCCACCCTGAGCAAACCCGATCCTGTCTGATCGCAGAAGCTGAGCAGGGTCAGACCTGTTATTACCTGGATGGAAGACCACCTAGGAAGACCAGATGCTGGCTGTGTGACATGAGGCAAGCTGCGCCACCTCTCCGGAGCTCAGAACCTCCCCTTAGAATGAGGGTGACAGCACTTCATGCCCATCTTCCTCTTTGCCTTAAAATTTTTTAATACGGGACATGTCAAACCTATACAAAAGTAGATTGTGTAGTATAATAATCCCCCCATATTAGTACCGTAACGACCGCAAAATTTGTCAGCTCACACCTAATCGTGTTTCACTGATATCTCCACCCTCCCACCCAAACCCCCAATATTTTAAGGCTAATTCCAGACATCACAGTATTTCACCTGTGAATATTTCAGGATCTCTAAAAAGGGAAGGGCTAAACACACACACACACACACATGCACTATCTTTGTTTTCCTCTTAAAGGTTTCCCTCTAAACATCCTGTTCTCCTTTAGCCCTAGATGGGGACTCAAACCTTCTGGTCCTCCACCCCAGGAAGGAGATGACGGCCAGGTGAGGGCTAGAGGAGTGGAGAGGAAGGATGGTGCCTAGAGAGGAGAAGCCTCTAAGGCCCGCTGAGGTTCGGAGCGCAAAACCAGAGATCGTGGATTCTCGCATTGTATGGCTTTTTCTGCTTCGTAATCTGGCTCAAAACCTATGCGATTTTGAGCGCTTGTAAAAATGCATCCCACTCCCTCATCTTGTGCCACGTGTTACCCTCTTTTATTAATAGAAATCGATTTTACCTCAACACTGTTCCCTCTGAAGTGCTGAAATGCAGGCTTGGCGGGTGGGCCTCGGGGCTAAGGCCCAAGCCCCCATGAGGGCGCGTCCCGGGCTTGAGGCTCTCCCCCTGCCAGCCGCGGGGAAGGGCAGGAAACGAGCCACCCGGAGATTCTGGCCCCCAGGCCGCGGCGGGTCCTCCAGCCTCCTCCGGCCCGTTTCCCCATCTGCCCGGCGAGCCGGACGCGCATAACTAGGGTGAGTCGTTAAGGTCCTTCTTACCCGTTTTAATCTCTGAAATGCGTGGTGAGAAAAAGAAAGAAAAACACTTTTAGGGAGTGAGAACTCTCGTGGGAGGGGTGCCCGTTTGCCCTTCCGGGGTTCAGTCTCTGCCCACCAACCCGAGGGGAAGCGGGGCCGTCTAGGGGTCTCACCGCGGCCCGCGACTGCGCGGTGGGCTTTACACTGAAAAGGGAATCAACAGCGGGTATAGCCCGCTCAAGGCAAGGCAGCCCCCGGCGGCACCGGGTGGAAGCGACCCCAACCATGCGGGGACCCGCCGGGCCGTCCCGGGGGCGGGACGGGCCAGTCGGGTGGGCGGGGCCAGCCGCGGCGGGGCGGGGCCAGCTGCGGTCGGAGGGGCGGGGCATCCGGGGTCGGAGGGGCGGGGCCCGCCGGGTGGGCGGGTCGCTCCCTGGGCGGGGCCGGGGCCGAATTCAGGGCGGAGCTGGGTATCCGCCCTGGGCGGGCTTGGGTGGGGTGGTCCCGGGGCTCGGGCGGGGCCCAGGCGGGAGCCAGCAGCCAGGCTCGGCGGAAGGACTCGGCAGCTCGGTGGCCGAGTGCTGAGTGGCTGTCCCCCGCGCCGCAGCCGGATCCGCCGAGCCCACAGCCCTGAGCCGCCGGCGCCATGGCTACGGAGCTGCTGTGGTTCTGCAACTGGACGACGCTGGGCGTGTGCGCGGCGCTCAAGCTGCCGCAGATCGCCGCCCTGCGGGCGGCGCGCAGCGCGCGGGGCCTCAGCCTCCCGAGCTTGCTTCTGGAGCTGGCGGGGTAAGGACCCCGGCGCCCGGGGCTGCCCTTCCCCACACACCTTGGCCTGCGGGAGCCGAGAGAGCCGCAGGCATAATTAAGTAGGGGCTGGGAACCTGGGCCGAAAGCCCCTGGCGACGGGGACCGGCTCTTCCCGGGGCCTCTCACTTCCTCTCGTTATTTGCTGCCCTTCAACTTGCGTGGTAGGGAAATGACGGTGCAGGCCCATTTTACAGATGGGGAAACCGACGACACCCAGCGAGATCATCACTCCCCGGTTAGTGCCAAAACCATCAGCCTGGCTTTGAGCAGGGCCGTTTGCATCCGGAGGCTCTCATGTACAGCCACCTGCGCATAAAGACTTTTAGGTCAGCAATGGACCGCAGATACCAGGGTGGTCCGGTAAGATTAAAATGGACCCGAAGAACTTCTATCGCCTAGTGTGCTCTTAGCCAGGTAATGTGGCACACCACACATTGCGGGTTAACCGTGATGCTGGTGTGGACAAACCTGCACTGCCAGTCGCGTAAAAGTCCAGCGAATATGATTACAGGCTTGGGCTGTACCAGCTAGGTTTGCATAGCGCGCTTTGCAGAGGTGGCTGGAACTGCCTAAGGGTGCATTCCTCCGAGTGATCCCCTCCTGAAGGGGCACATTACTGTACATCATCCCTGAACCACCCCCACCCCCACCATCTCTCCCTGTCTCAGACCTCCGCTTCCCCGCCTGTAAATTGAGGGGTCAAACTTTTCTAAGGACCCTGTGGCTTCTAAAAGCTCCCTGTTTTGGAGTGGGGTGGGCAGATGCAGAACAGAGAGCTTTTTGGAGGCTGCGGTGCAGGGGGACTTAGATTAGCCAAGGCTGCTCCTAAACGCAGTCGCTGTGGTGGAGTTGGTGGGAAGACTCTAATTAGAGGGAAAACCGCGGACAGGAAACCCAACGGACTAGCGGCTCTAGCCGCTCGCTCCCGGCTGGGCAGGGCCCTCCCCGCTTCGCTCCTCGCCAGCCCAGACCCCGCCCCCCCCAACCCCGGCGGCTCTGATGGCCGGTTCTCCGCAGAAGCATTCCTTCGAGGGACAGCCCTGTTTGAAGAAGCCACGGGAAAGGGAGGAAGGCCGAGGAGAGCTGGGGGTGGGAGGGATGAGGGGCCCCACCCTGCAGGAGACCTGCCCTGGGTGCCCACCCAACAGCCCACTCAACGAGAGGCTTCCTCTGAATAGGCTCGGCCAACGCGAGGGTGTGTGACCCCTCAGGAGTTTGTGAATGACCCTACAGCACTGGGGCCCCCAGGCTGGTTGGCGGGCATTGGAGAGTAGAGAGGGGCCCCGGAGGATGAAGGACACTGGCTGGAAGCGGCTGCGGTGTCTATTTAGGTAGGGGAGGGGAGAAGGGGCAGAGGGAAGGTGCGGGAGGCAAGGAAGGTCAGGGAGAGGGACCCGAGTCCCCAGGTAGAGCCTTGAGCTGGGAGAGAGGAGGCCCGCTCTGGGTGACCGGACGACATTTGCCTGTAGAGTGGGGAGCCTGCACACAGCTCTGCTCTCCCTCCCCTCCTCCCCCCATAAAAGAAGTGAGGGCTTGACCTTCACTGGGGTGTCACCTATCACTTTATATACAGTTTATCTTATCAAAAAAACCAGCCCTCTGGCAGTGGAATGACCCAAGAACCTGGCGGTGGGTGGGGAGGCAGCCTGCCTAAGGTGCCACAGGGAGCAGGAGCACGTGCAGGCCGGGGTCACACAGAGTGACATAGGTGCAGGACTAGACACAGAGGGTGCCTCAGGAGTGGGGGGCGGGGGGGGTGCTCCCTGCCAGGAGGCTGCTGTCATTTCTGCTCCTATTAGAGCAGGTGTCTGGGGTATGCTTCCAGCTTTGGGGACAGCAGACCTGGTCCCAGAAGCCCCTGTCTTTCCTAATCCTGGCCAGTGCATTGCCTTCTGCAAAAATCGTTTGTAAATGACCATCCTAAGGGACAGACCGCGCATGTTATGTCCAGAGCTGTCCAGAGCCGAGCCAGGGCCGTGTGCTCCCAAAGTCGTGTTATTAAATTAACATTCCACCCTCTTTGCTGTCAAACTCTCTCCTTGACTTTTGCAGGCTCCAAACACTAGTTAGTTCCAAGGTTTTGCAAACAAGGCTGTGCTCTTGGTGTTGCCGGCCTCCCCAGATGGGTGTCAGGTCGGTCCGAGCTCAGGTGTGCCCTCTCTCTCCCCAGGTACCTGGTGTTTCTCCGGTACCAATGTTACTACGAGTACCCGCTGCTGACCTACCTGGAGTACCCCATTCTCATCGCACAAGGTAACCGAGCCCTCCCTGCCCAGCGCGGCCCTGGGCCCCTCCCCCGTCTCACGCTGAGCCTTTCCCGTCAGATATCATCCTCCTGCTCGGTGTCTTCCACTTCAACGGGAACGTGTTCGCGTCAGCGCCATACGTCGCCCTGTATCCTTCCACGCCGCAGAATCGGAGGTGGGCCTGGGCGTGCCGCGTTTCCTAATAGTACCCCCTGTTCATCAGGGCCATTTACCACATACCGATCTTTTCGGTTACACTGAAAAGAATCCCAAATGCAAGACTCAGTGTGAGCAAATGCATCTCCGCAGCCCAGAGTTGCCCTCGTGCTGTCCAGGGCGCCACCTGGGATGTAGATTAGGACCTTGCTGGTGAACGTTCCCAGCGGCAGAGCACGCCTGCTGAGCGACTTCTTCCAACCTCGTTCTTTAGGGGAAAGGAGACATGAAAATGTCCCCAATTAGTTAAGTCCTAGTCATGATCGTGTCCGGCATAACACCATGCGGTCAGCCTGTGTGGGTGCGGGGGCAGGCTCGGGAGGGCTCCTGGAAGTCAAGACCTTAGCAGGACCCCTGTGGGGAGCTGGTCATTACACAGACATGTCCCCAGGGCCTGACTTTCACTTCGACTCTTTGTCTCGGGTTGACCGTCACAGTCACATTCCTTAGGAGGCTGGGAAAGCCTTGACTGGCAGTGACATGGTCTTCTGGGTAGAAGAAAGGGGGAGGGTGCTGCCCCGCCCTGTCTGCCCTGAGCACCTTGAGGGCGTGGGTGCAGGGAGGTGGGAAGCACCTGGTGTCCTTGGCCACCTGCCAAAAGCTCTCTAAGCCCGCAGATACCCCATCTGCGAAATGGGATATTATTGTCTCTTTAGGGTTATCGAGAGAACCAAATTACAAGCTGAGGGCATGGCACAGTCATCGTGGCTGTTTTACTAGAAGCGTTTTGCAAAGGGGAGCCGGGTGCACACTGAGTCCTGACCCTCTGCTGTTCCATGGAGTTGTAAGGCCGTGACTCAGCGTCCCTCTGCAAGAGCGTGTGTCTATACCGTTCCCCGGCCCCTCAGCTGGGGTTAGCCCCAGCGGGTTGAAGGCTCCTGGAAACAGAGTACTTTGTAGATGAAAAGCATTGCGTGGCTTACTATTTAAATAAAATGTATATCGGGAATGAATAGAATGAGGTGAGATGGCACAAAATGGGGCAAAAATATACCACAAAAATTAGTTTAAGAAATTTAATTAGAGAATGTTTTTAAAACCGGATTTCATCCAAATTCATTGCCTTTCCGGTGTTGACCAGGTTGCTAGTAGTTAGTCTGCTGACTTTCAGCACAGGGCATTGTCCATTTCAGCCCCTTCATTTAAACGATGAATGATATTCACAGCAATCTGTCGGGTCCTTACGATGAGCAACGTCGCATCGAGGAGGTAGATAGGGCAACGAATGTTAGGTCCATTTTGCACATAAGCAAACCAAGGTCGAAAGATGGAAAGGGACTTGCCCAGGGTCACAGCAGAGGCTCCTGGCTGTCCCCTCACTGCCTGTCCCCTCCTTTGCTTCAGCTTCCCTAGCCGGGCCCTCTCTTCCTGCAGCATCCCTCAGCTTGATGACGATCAGATGTCATCCGTCCTGTCTCCCAGCATCTCTCTCCCCACTGTATCATTTTTACACAGGGGTTAGTGGGAAAGGGGAAAATCAATAGAGTTTCACGTGACATCAACCTTGCAGGATATGCCGACTTCGTAACGTCGGACCCCTCTTGTCAGAACTTAACTTTTGACATTTCTTCAGCGATGCTTACGTGGTGTGGAATTAAGCCAGAAGTTAAAACCATTTGGAACAGTCCATGAATACAGGGGTTTTTTTGTTTTGTTTTTGTCATTTTCTTCTCTAATCTGCTTCTATTCTATTCTTTTAGACTCCTGGCAGGTGTTCACTTGAAACTGTTTTTGTCTTTTCCAAATCTGACAAGTCCTAGCAGAGCTGCTCCCAATTCCCCCCTTGGCTGCCGTGTAACCTCTGCGGTCTGGGTTTGTTTCTGTGGGCGGGAGAGGGGGGCGGGGGTGGGGGTTGGGGTTGCTGCCTGCTGAGCCACTTCCTTAGCACTCGGTAAGATTCGTGGTGTCTTGGTTCGTCCTCACCCTGCAGAAGTGGATCATTGATCTTTCCATGGTAAGTGCTGGCCTTGAAAAGAGTGTGAACTGGTCTGTCTCTCTCTTCTCCGTTCCACTGCCCTTCAAAGAACTTGCTAGATCAAATGTTTAAGCTGCTACGTTTTCAGTTGTAAGCAAGCGCAGCGGTCTCCAAATATTAAAAGACATTATTCTCACTTAAATGGAAGGCAGAAGTTTTTATACTTTTTGGGGGGGGCATAAAGAACTGGATTGGGACAGTAGGTAACGGTACTGGAATGAAGAACCGAGCGTAAGTTAAAGAGCTTCCTGTCCTGTTCATAATTACATGTTGGCCACCTACTCGCTTTTCTGAGTTTGCTGCCCCCAGACATTTTTGTCCTCCTTGGAAAAGGGTCAGCCCTGTACTTTCTCCCTTCCTTGGGGGAGAGCCGAACCCATGCTGTGGGAAGAGGATTCCGCTGGCGGTCATGGAGCCTCTAACCACAGATCTCTGCAAGGCGATCCAGCGAATGTTTCCAGCATACGGGAAAAGGAGGACGACTAATTGGTGGTCACAAGTCACTGCCTTCCACACCCAACTCACGAGTTTCGCCCTCTCCTCCCCCAGCATCTTGGCTGTGACACTTTCTTGGAAAGCTGACTTGACTCCCCAAGTTAGGTTCCAACCTACCGACGTTGGGAGAGCAAACGAGTAGGGTTGCCGGACCAAGGACAAATCATTTTTTAGGATAAATATTATTCTAAATATTTAGTGTCCGTATTTAGTTTAAGTCCCAAATATTGTACGGGACATACTTATGCTAAAAAATGATTTGTCGTTGATCTGAAATTCCAGTTTAACCAGGTGCCCTGTATTTTTATTTGCTAAATCTGGCCACCCCACCGGAAGCCCTCTCCAGGACCGCGGTGCCGGTCCGGCTGTCTGGGGAGATCAGGCTGCCAGCCGTAGGAGCCTCCGGCTCCCGCAGCCTCGCTCCGGGCGCGGGGCGGAGCGGGCTCCGGGGACCCGGTCTGGATGGAGGCCGAGGGCTGCAGGGTTTTTTGATTTTTCTGTGCCTTCCCAGTGAATGCTCTGTTCTGACCACACCCCGGGGCTCCGATAGTTCATAGAGGCTTCCTTTCCCCTCGTCGAGCACGGACTGCATGCTGGCACTGTGCTGTCACTGTCCCCAAGTCTTTCCCGGTGCCTATTCCGGGGCGGGCCCGGGGGCCTCGGGGACAAGGTCTGGCTCGAGGGTCGTGGAGCTGCGGTGAAGAAAGAGCTGAGGCTTCAGGGCTCCCCCAGGGTAGAAGCCGCTGGGCCCCCGCGGGGGAGGGTGCTGTGCGAATTCGTGAAAAAGCCAAGTTCTGGAAGGTTTACAGCCCTACTGGTTTCAAAAGTACCAGTTCGGACCGAGAAATCCCGTCCGCAGAAACTCTAAACTGTGCTTTCGTGGTTTAGATAATTCACATACTCGTAGTTTATTCACAAAAGGATGTGATCGAAGCCCTCCGAAGTCATCTCCCCATGGTCCGAGCTCGCTCGTCCTGCCAGGTCCTGCTCGCGTTAGGCTCTGCGTTGCGTGACAGCCGAGTCACCTGCCCTTAAGCACGTGCGCTGAGATCGTCCGGGCCTTGCTCATGCCCCCGAGGCGACGCCTTCGTGATCGCGACGCCGGCTCTTCCCTGGGAACGCCGTCTGCTGGGGTCAGCAGCGGGTGCCGTCGGAAGGACTGGCCAGCGCTCGTCTGCCGGACGCGGCCCTGTCCCCTGCTGGCGTGGATGGAGCGCGTGCGCGCCTCCTGCCCCTCCCGCCACCCTCCCCGACTCCTCCGCCTGCAGGTGCCAGGTCTGTGTCCTGGCCAGTTGTCCCTCCATTCCTCCCTCCCCGGCCAGCTCCTGTCACCCAGACTGCACAGGGCCGCCTTCCTCACGTCCCCCACCCCTCCGCCCGCTTGGAGTCAGTCATCCGGGCCACCTGCGCCCAGCTCCTAGTGAGACCTGCCTTTGGAGCTGACCACAGGCCTGACCACGGGCCCTTGCTTGTCTACCTTCCCTACAACTCTTCGTTGTCCAAGTCACCCCTTCTCTCCTCCCATGATACCCTGCGATCGCCTCCGTCATCGCATTTGCCAAATGGCTTCGTCGTTAAGGATTTAGTCACACTCAACGGGACTCGCTGAGTGACGGCCGCGTGCCAGCGCCGTTCCAGGTGCTGGGGACCTCGCAGCAAACAGAATAAGTTCTCTCCTCGTGGAGCTTTCTTTCTGCGCGGACGGAAGATAAATGAGCTAGTCAAGGACACCAGCCACTTTCATCCCCAGCGGCTGTCCTGGCTTCTCCTCTTAGCGTCTGTCGCGTTGGACGCGTTGGACGCTGCAGAGCAAGAGCCCTCCTTTTATCACGCTGTTCCCTGGGCTCCCAGGACCCCTCGCCCCCTGCAGTTACTCACCCAGCCGCGGAATCGGTGCATTATAAATAAATGTCTTGTGGTTGTTCCTTTCCACTAAACTTGGATTTTGCCCTTGTGCAAATTGGTTATCACTTGACCTGAAAATTTGGCTTTCAAAGCGTTTTCAGTATCTGGTGCTCTTCAGCCTTGGCAACTAAGGGACTCTTGACCTCCTTGTGTTTTATCTGCACACAGAGTTTATGTCTTTTCATCAGTGTGGCCAGTAAGTTTGCTCAGCTCCAGTACCTGTGGAAGACTGGGGACTCCGGAGCTGTGAGCGCTCTGACTTGGAGCCTCGCTTCCTACACCTGTGTGGGTAAGAACAAGACTCTATCCGGGGTGAGGGCGGTGAGGGGGTGTCTACCCAGAAGACTGCGTTAACTTGGTGTCCAAATGCCATCCATAGTCTCTTGAGCTTTAATCTTTCGCAAATAGCTATTCAGATGGAACTGCCTAGTGTGTCCATATTTACGAGGCTGCGGATGACTCTCTATCCAGCTGCTAAAAAAGTGAAAGCAGCTTTTACCTAAAACCTGGGCTAGTATTAAGTCCTCTCTCCTTCTTTGAAAAGCATTAAGAGGATGATTATCTTGAATCCACTTATTGTTTTAAAAATCTGAATCTTTATGATGGAACAGATTAAAGAGATGAAAATCAAACACTGACTTTTCAGAATGAATATAAATTTGCAACAATGGGGTTTTTCTGGAGCCATAATTTGGTTCCAAATTTAGAATTTCCACTATTCATTTGGATTCCTGCAGGAACTACTTAAAATACATATATGCTATATTTAGGTAGATATTTTAAAATTTCAGAGCTATCACATTAATTAGATTTACTAGTTTTAGATATTTGAATTATACTCCTTCATGTTTCTTTATCTTAAGGGACCAATTTTTGCATCCAGGTTGCTGGTAGGGATATATATAACTTCTGGGATTGCTAATTGGATATGTTACTTCTTAGCTCCCTAATTTTATTTTCAGGTATTTTAATCTTTAAATGTTGCTTATTAAACTTTTTAAAGGAAATCTTGGGAACTTGTACCTATAGAGATCATATATTACATTTCAATCTATTTTGCATGGCACTCTGCTTAATAAGTACTTAAATATTTGAATAGATGATAAAAAGAAGAACTAATTTTATGGGGGAAAAAATGAACTGGTTTTAAGCCCAGCTTCCCTTTTTGATGGATGAGACTAACAACTTCAGCAGTGCTGACTTAGAAGTGAATGAAATGTGCGTTTTAGCCCTCACCCGACTTCCTTCAGTCACTGTTACTATTGTCCATTTACCAATTATTAAAAGTCTTTTTAAGAGTTTGCTTAAGGATCCTTAGTTGGCCACCTCCCTAAGGGGATAGAATCTTCTCTCCATCTGTGTAAGACCCACCCCTCCTATATACATTGCTGACTTAATCAACAACCATTCACAAAGCTCCCGTAAATCCTTGGGTTATCAAAATTGGCAACAAAACATTTGATAAGATTTGGTCTCTGCCTTTCAGGGGCTTAGTTTAGTTGGATGATCAGGCCGAAAAGCTACTATGTCAGTATATGCTAAATGCAAAACGTGTTAGGCAGAGGGAGAGCTTCGTATAGGTTGGTTTTGGGTTGGGAAAGGCGTGCCTTGAGTTGTAGGTAGTGGCGTTCCCTGCCATTTCACATGTGTCGGTTTAAACTGTCACCCCCATTTCCTAAGTGCTTACTAAGCAAAATGCTACGCCACAAAAAGTAATTAAACAGTTCTCGTTAGACCCTTTGGAAAACCATGCCTTTTTCCGGGCTTCGCTTTCGTTTACCTAGAAAATAAAAAGGGGTCAGAGTTCAGTGATTTAAAAACATTGTTTTTAGTGGGAGTCTCTCTTTAAATGAAACCTAACCAGAAGCTCGATATGTAAATGAGTTTTTCAAAAGTTGCTTTTTGGGGTGAGCTCTGCTTTCCATACCCTCCCACCCCGGGCTTCCCTGGGCAGCTCTGAATTACCTCCCAGGAACAGCTTCTGCTCTTATGAGCAGCTTCAAAATCACTGGGCTAGGAAACATGGCTGGCTCTGAGAAGTCTTATGAAACATAGTACTACTTAGTATTCTGTACTACCAAAATCCTTCAAGAATAGTTAGCATTTATTCCTGTACTGAAAACTGAAAGACATTATTTAGCTAACTACCAAACTGTCTGAGTTGATATTTATTGCCAATTTTTTTTTTTTTACAGCAAGAATAATAACAACTTTAATGACCACCAATGATCTCACACGTAAGCAAAAAATGTTTCTGCCCGCTTCCTTTAACAATGTTGTGCCACCTATGCCTCCTTCATTTGTAAATAGTGTTAGGGTTTAACAGATTGTGACTTGGCTCCATTGGACTGTAAACTTAGAGGCCAGCAACAACCAGTCACCGTCTATAGCCTTAAGCATCTACTTTCGTAGCCCCTCGCAGAGTACGCATGAGAGTCGATGCCTGTCTTCCACTCCAGCAGTGGAAAAAGTTGATGAAGTAATCATGCAATTAACTATTGAAAAATATTATAAAATGTGTTTTGGAAGAGTAGGACAGGATGAGCACCTAATGGGGACCTGACCTAGTTGGAGGGAGCTGGGAAAATGGATTTGAATAAGCGTGAGACCCGGAGAAGGTGGGGAAGAAACTGTTACAAGGACCAGCAGGTGTGAAAGTCATGAGCAACGAGGATGTAAGGCTTGGCCTCAGAGAGAGGCGGCCTGCAGTGAGCGCGTCGTGGGCGTGAGTACGGTGACCGACAGGGGGGGGAGAGGGTGCAGTGGCCAAAAGGTCTGGAACCTCCGAGAATTGCCCACAAGCAGTGGAAGGCTTTTTAAAGCAGGGGAGTGACATGATCATTTGACTCCATGTCCTTGTCAATTTTTAAAAAGGGGAACGGTGATGGAGAAAATACTTGGGGTAGCCTAAAAATAATTTAGTAATTTCTTAGGCATTTTCAACTCCCAAATTGAGCATATAAAAAATCTTGACGTTTGGCCAGTTTTTCAGAATTATCTTGACGGAACACACTGTACCACCTTTCCTTTACACGGGAGGTTCTGAGACACCATTCACTACCCTCCAGACTTAAAAATGAGTAAAGGGGTTTTAAAAGGTTATATAATACTCCTTATCAGCCAGAGGCAGATTTCTCCAAATTAAACATTTGATAAATTATTACTCATGAAGTCAGGCCAAGTGGCCAATGATAGGAAGAGCATTTTTTCCCGAAATATTTGGAACCAAAATTGTTCAGAAGTTCTCATGATCCATAGTTCTAAGTTTCAGGTTTTTGGGGGGGGCAGTGGGAGCAGGGTAAAACTTTATTTAGGTTTCTATTTAAAGCAGGTGATTTTGTTTTATAATGTGAAAAGTATTAATATACACTTCTTTCTTTTCTTTTGACTGATTTCAGTTCTTACACGTTTTGTGACCATGCTGGCTTTAAATTTATGGGTCACTGCTACAGTACTTCGCTATCGGAAGACCGTTTTAAAGGCTAAATGATGGACACTGTTCTTACAAAGTGGATTTCGAATAACTGAACCAAAGAAAAAGAAAAGCTCATTGCTGGGTCAAGGTCTTTTATAAATTTAGTCAATCATTTCAGAAACTTTGAAGCCAAAGGTATTTTAGATTTGCAAGGGCCATTTAACTGCTTACTTAAAAATGACCCCCCACCACCTCCATTAGGTTGTTAGGGCTCAGACATCTGCATCTTTGAGGTTGATTGATGGAAGTTGTCCAAGAATCCCATTTGGAGATTCTCGCTTTGACCCTTAGTCATGATTAAGTTCTCTCCAACGAGCTGAGCTGCCTAGAGCTAACTGCATCTGTTTTTCAGCTTTCAGAATCTTTTAAACAAATGCTGTGCAGAGCACAAATGAACATGAATGGAGTGGGATTTTGCTCAAAGTCAGAAGTGGATTTGTAACAAATTCCTAGGGTTCACTTTCTGGGACTGTTTAATTGTAACAGACAAAGCAGGATATCCTTATTGTATCGTAACAGTGCAATCCTCCCTATGTTATTGGAAGCACATCAGGGCATGCAAAAATGTAACTAGCTTGAGTTCATACACCAAAGTGGTCCTTTAGCTTCATACTGTGCCTTTAAGTAATTCCTAAGAAACGGCAGTATTGGATGCAATCTCTGTTTACGATGAGGCAATCCCAGTGAACGTTCTGATTCAACCATTTTTAAAAGGCCACATCTATGCAATTACTGTTACTAGAATTTAGTACGAAATACAGCCTGACCTCAACCAGGTTTTGTGTATTGAAAATATATGCAGTAAAGGGTATTGCTGAGTTCTGCCAAGTTCTTATGGATTTTGTTCTCATTATCACATTCTAAACATGGTATGATTCTACACTGTATTTTCATGTTTATAAACCCTAACACTTAAAAACTCTCTTTCCTCTTACAGTTGAATGGCATTATCCTGGTATATGCAGTAAGCAATGTTTATTAGAAAATATTTATGTAAAATAAACTTTCATATTTTGAATTCTGCCGTCTTAAAACTGTTTTAATGTGATTAGTTTTAAGTTACGTAAAGTGCAATTTTAAAAATATAAACTGATTAATCCTTTTAGAATTTCTGCTTGGGACCAGCAGGAAGAGAAACATGGTATCTGAAAATACTGTGTAGTTTTTAAAATTATAGTTGTCATTTAAAAAAAATCCCAGTAAATCTTTTCTCATATGCAGTTAACAATCTGACCATTAGTATAATACACATTATGTGATTTTTAGTCCAATAAATCTTTTATTCAAATACTTTATTAGTACTTTATCATTGTTTAAAGCAACTCCTTTCAGAATATACTTAGATGAAGAATTCTTCGTTTTTGCCCTTGAGGAGGGGAGGGAACAAACATGAGCTATTCCAGATATTCTACACAATCATTTAATTCCACAGCAATCCTGTAAGTAAACAATCTCCATTTTACAGATAAAAACACTGAGGCTCAGAGTGAATAACCTGTCCCAGACCAGAGAGCCAGTAAGTATCCTAGAAAAGAATCCACTGATTACCCAAGAAATGCTTTCTAGAAAACTATCAGCACACTATTCCTGACAAGAGGCACCCTGCCTCTCTTCCTTATCCTTGACACTTCATGTTGTAGGTTTGCATGCCCCTTAAAAAAACCGGAATCGAATCAGGGACAGACTCCTGGTTGAAATTCTGTATTTCGTATTTCTCTGTGCACTAAGTGACAGGACCGAGTCGTCACAAGTCTGTGTGTAACCTTACTTGTGACTTGTTTGTTGTACTCATTTTTTATACCCATCTCTTAGGGAAGGCAAATTTTGGGGGTCAATTTTAGAAGGTTGCAGCATTACAAGAGTATTTCACAGGAAAAGTATGAAAATGCTTATGTCTCAATTTCTTTTATTTTTTTTAATATAAAAAGCAGGCATAAAATACAATTACATTACTACAAAGATGCAACAAATTTTTTAAAAATCAGGGGAATACGATTTTTGTTCAAAGGGGACAGCTGATCAAATATTTATGATTATCTAAACCATGCAGTTCATAACTTATTACAATTCTGAACAAAACTCGTCATTATGGAGAAGGGACTCAAGGAGAGTCCCACGCATAAGCACTGTCACACAGTGCTTACCTTCAAAGTGCTTTACAAATCAACTGTGGTGTCTTCACAACATGGGGAAACTGAAGCCTTAGGCTAGGGCAGGAGAGGTGAGTCAGTAGCCGTGTCCACATAGGCTGAAAAACTCAGAAGTGACTTGCTCTCGGCGGATTTTTAAAAACATGTTTCTTAAAGCATGTTTCGACAAGGTAACATAGTGTCTATAGTGTCTAAGTTTCTCCTTTTTACCACCAGAACCTTATAAGAATAGATTAACAATAGCAGCATTATTTCTTAAATCGTGGTTTGGCGACCTTGAGCAGTTCTGAAGGAGCTAGATACACTGATACAAGGGGCCCCTCAGACCCGGACTCCTGTCTCAAGCATAGGTTACTTTTAAAAACGTCAGCCGTTACTTTAGATTTATTGGTATACTCATCCTTAACGTTTAGATTTTTAAAAAATTCTTGCTTCTAGATAGCATTTTAAAAAATTAATACTTTTCAAAAATTCACTATACACTGATTTTCAACAGTGATACCGGCACGAGTTTCCCTTCTACTTGTCTCATCCCCACAAAAGTAAAAAGATCCAACTGAGGAAACCTCAGGATTCACTACTTAGTTCTCAACAGGAGGGAGGTATTTACGGCTCTCGGAGAAATCCGGTGTGAAGTGAGCGACTTTTGGTCTTATATTTACCTTGGAAGCTTTGGGGCCTCAAGAAAAAGAGAAGCTGGCACCAAATCGGGTTGTTAAACCGAGTCAATGTCGTATTCAATGAGCGCTGGGAGAACATGTGGATCGGTGCGTGCATTCACTCGTGTGTACATGAAACCAGCAACAGGGTAAAAAGCAAATTCTTACCCAAGGTCAGAATCTTTTATTAAGCACATTTCCATTAGCTGGACAAACAATTTTATAAACCCTTATGTCAAACCATGTAACGCGAAGAATCTCCATGGGAGAGATTTTTTTTTCACCCCCTAGAGTATCTTTTTCCCCCCAGAAAACTTCACATCAATCTTCCCCGTCTAGTTGCATCGCACCGTGATTCTCCATATTCTCTAACACATACAGCATTCAAAATTTAAATTTTTGCCATTTTTACTCAAATATTTCAATTACTCATGTGTAAACTTCAAATTATTTCACCTTAATAAAGTTTATTAAAAATATATATATATACTCTCCAATTCAGAATAATATGATAGAACCTCCCATAGTGTAACAAAATCTTTATATAAAATATTAATTCAGTCTCCTTTTAACAAGTCTAATGAATGGAAATATTTATTCTATATAAATTTTATATATTTTTCATTTTTAATCTTACTTAAAAAAAAAAAAAAAGCTGTGCCCCAAAACCAGAACCGCAGCACACACCTGCCAGGACATGGCACGCACGTCTGGTTCTAGTGCGGACAGCGTGAAGAGTGCAGACTGGATACTGTAAGAACAAGATGCAGTCTCAGTATGTCAGGGCCAGAGGCCACTCCATTTCCACAACAGTATCTGTAAGTGGGGCTCTAACTCTTTAAACATCTCTACACGGACCCCAGAGGCAATCAATGAAAAATATCTCACTTCCTTCATCAAAATATTAGATATATTTCAATATCGCATCGAACTATGAATGTGTATGTATATAAAGAGAGATTGGTAAGACTACGTATTTTTTTCTACTTGATGCTTATCATTAATGCACACTGTAGCAGTATATGACATACACTTTGGTGGGATGATGAGCAACACAGCAGGAATGGCCCTGCATAAACTGACTTTAATAGCACTGAGAAAATAAAAAGCAAGTTAAGTGCCTTTCAGGCGGCTTCTTCCCAGTCAGCAGTTTTCATAGCCCAATACTGAAATATTGCCATACACAATTGTGTTTAAGAGATCATATTTAAATATTTAAAATATATCTACAGTATGTTTTAGTTTTATTTATGAGATAATTTTTGAATGTTGAGTATGAAATGTAAAAATAGTCACAAATGTCTTTACCAGAAATAAAAACATATCTAGGGTAGTCAGCGAATTCAAAGCAAACATTTCATAGTCACACACTAATACTGAGGTCTGTAAGAAGGGGTTGGATCAATGATATACATAAAAGATATATTAGTTCCAATACTATCCATTATTGTTGCTATCACCAATACTTAAAAAAAAAATCGGTTATACAATCAAAATAGGCTGACACTGATAACTATTGTGTAAAAATAGTGCACTGTCTTCTGCAAAGCAAATTTGCATCCTAAGAGCTGGTAAACACTTGTTCTTTTTTGTTTTTAAATACAGAAAAGGGTTGAGACTTTGAAAAAAAATTAAATTAAGGCATTCAAAATGGGTAAAGTTGCCTATCATGAAGCATTAGGAAACTACGTTCAAACTTTTTGTTACAGTAACTGCTTAAGCATGAACATGCAGTTCCATCAGGCACACACAGATGAGTGACATAAACCCCAACATCATGGCTTTATACAAGTGCATAGTTGCAACTGTAATAAGTAATGATATCTGATTAATGTATATAAAAAAATAAAGTGGGAAGTTTAAAAAACCCTCTTGCAGTATTACAGTACTATATATGTGTGTGTGTGCGTGTGTGTGTGTACATATACACATATACACATACACACACCCCCAGTAATAATGGTCACTTCGTAAAGATGCAGTCTGTGCCACTGTAGTGGAATCCATTCCCAGAGTCTTCTGGTAAGTGTGCTGGTGAAATCTCTCTGTTGAAGCCAAAAAGATGATTTCTTTAACTCTTCTCAATCTTTTTGTGCAATGTAGTGTGAGCGACTGCCAAGAGAGCTCTATGGGACAAGTGTGGAAGAGTTGCACATGATATTCTTACTCTATTAACCAATCACTGTTAGTTCAACTTGTTGCTCCAAAGGAGCCCAGAAAAATATCTCCAAGATTTATAATTTATATTGCAGGAATAAAGGGGACATAGATATATGTACGTGTGTGTGTGTCTGTCTCTCAGGAAAATATAGCTTTTTAGTAAATTTTGGGCCATCATATTTCAGTCTTGTTTTAACCAGAAGAATATGATCACCTCCAATAATGACTGCATTCACAGAAGGCAGTTAGCTGGAAAGAAAGGAAAACTAAAGTTAGACAATGAAATAATCTGAGACTTTTTAATTTGAAAAGGCATTCCATGTACATCATTAAACTGTATAGTCTTCCAACTACTATACTTTTAACACCGAAATCATGCATAAACACATTTATTGTATTACTTTTCTTATTTTTAGGTACATGCAATTATATTCTTTTTCGTATTTTCCCATATTGGCTACACACACGACACAGGCTTTAATATACTTAGCTGGCTATTGGGGTTATTAGACAATGTGTCACTGAACGTAACTTTGACTTGGGGTTTAACTGCTAGCTGCCTCATGTAGCTGAAGGAACAGTGGACTTATGGACCAGGTTCTACTTGACTATTTGACCCTTAGCCACATTTTTAAAATCTGTGAAATGGGAACGCACATATTGTAGTAAACATATGTGAAAATACTCTGTACATCTGGTTGCAGACAGACCCCAACATGACACAGTTTAAGTGCACGTTTTATAGTGTGCTAACTCAAGGTAGAATAGGCCTTCTTTGAACTCTATTCCATGTAAAAGATTTAACTCATGAGGTTCAATTTTCATTCAAATATACTTCAGCCACTATTAACCAAACTATTTTACATTTTCTAAAAGCGCAAGAACTTTCACAGCGTATCATTAGCACTCTTCGGCAAGAGTAACATTAAATTTCCAAAAAGCAAACATTTCACAGCATCACAAAGAAAACAAGCTCAGAAACGACTATTTCACAGCACTTATTAGACTTACAAAGTTTTTATGGTTTCAATTCTTGCAAGTTAGAAAGAAGGAAAGAGGAGGGAAGAGAGGGGAAAGAGAGGAGGGAGGGAGGAAGGAATCCCATGCTATGTTCACAAACTAATACAGTTGTAGAAACTTGAAAACATTGTAAATTTTACTTCTCTGAATATGGCTTCTTTGGAATGAACAGAAAGTACTGTTTAGCTCCTTTGTTATTTCTACATGTTTCATCCTTAAGATAAAAAATTATAATTCCAACCGTATTGAAAAATAGCCAATGAAGAATCTGAACATAGCATTTCACTTTTATACTTGATATGAAAATTTCAGTTAGAAACGTTCCTGAAAACTACTTTTCAAGTATATACTATTAAAAACAACTTAATAAAAGTTCAAAACTAGTCAAAAATAATGAAAACCCAAGTGCAAACCACATGCGCTACTTGGAAGTACTAACATAACTCATTTTTCATTTTTTGATTTACCCCATTTATTTCTTCAGAAATCAAAAACATCGTCATCATCATCACCACCATCAACATCATCAAATGACCAATCCCAGTCTTTAAATGCCAAATCAAGCAATCTGCAATAGGAGGTTTGCAAATTTATACTCTAACACTCTTTAGAAACGGCAGTTTAATACACTTAATCTAGAAATCAGACTTTGAATGTGCTGTAAGCATGTTGACATGATTAAATTAACATGGAAGTACAGAGGGAAATCTTCCTTCTCTTTATATACAAATGCATATAATCATGTTGGCTTTCCAGAATACCAGAGAACTGAAGACAGAGACAATATCTGCGGATAAGACACAATTTCCTTCCCTCCAGTCCCAGATGAAGACAAACCATCCGGATGCCCAGTTTAGTTCAATTTGAGACCTATGAAAGCTCAACATTTTGTCAACATTCCCTTCACAAAAGTGCCCAGGTTGTCAACTCACATTTTACTAGAATAGTACCAGAAGCCTAAAAAGGGAGTAGTTTTAAGAACGTAGCTTTCTCCATTCTAGCAGGCCCTACCTAGTTGCTTGATGGGTCACCAACAGTCATGTGCTCTGTGAAAAACTACACATGAGGGAAAAACCACAGGTCTATAAGCAGCATTAGCAACTTATCCTGGCTAAATAAAATGGACTTAGAGCAGGAGTATATGTGGCCCTTTCTAATTCAATCCAATATTACCTAATCCAATATAGCCTAATATTGCAATCATCTTTTATTTTAAAAAATAAGAGTAACTTTTTCATTGTTTATAACTTTGACATTCATGAATCAACTTATGGCAAAGAACCCATCAGGTCCACAGACTCATCTGTGATCACTGTCAGTGGTTCTTAAACTTTAGTGTATATGATTTTCCTAATGCTATTTATTATGCCTACTCCCAGGACTCAACCCAAGAGATTCTGATATAATTAGCCAGAAGAAATGGAGGGCAAATATTTGCACTTTAAACAAAATAGCTGAGATGAATTCTGATGCAATTGGTTGACTTTGAGAATCAGAGTAGTTTGATGGATGATTACTCAACTTAAAAGTAAACAAACCAACACAAATTACTCTGAATGCAGAACAATATTTGAGAAAATACGCAAACTTATAATTATTTCTTCACTTAACACGTATCACAGCCTCGTATAAGTTAATTTTTTTTCCTAGGCTTACATGTAAAGTAACTTTTAACGACGGTTTCAACCCTCCTGCTTGGAAGATTGAGATCAGGAGACCCTTCCCGGGCATCCAAGTTTCCATTTTAGCATACTTTATGAAAAATCTGCATTTCAAATCCAAAATCTTTGAAGTGTGTTAGAAGTGCATAGCTGTCCCAATCTTCAGATTTTAAAAGTCTAATCGCTAGGCTCCTAGTGCAGTGCAGTGCGCTGCAGGCCAAGTCTTCCCTTAAAACCTCCCCTTCACCCGCTTCCAGTCGTCTAGTTCTTGTCATTTCAACCCGGTTTCTTCCACCCATCTTCACTGTCAGGACTTTAGTGCAGGACCTCATTAAGCCTAAGCACACCAATCTCTTATTGAAAGCCTTCTATCTGAAAAACTAAATCAAAACTACAGAACAGTGCACGTGGTCCTTTTGATTTTGGCTCAAAGCTTTTCTCCAGCATCACCTTCTACCACTCCTGACATTATCTTTTCCCCATCCTAAGCCAATAAAACCTTGCAAACACATAAGTCATTCTGACGAGTTAGTACCTCTGTACATAACATTCTGCTTAGAACTATTTTTACCCTTATTTCTTTGCCTGGAAAATTACTGACCCTCCATTTTTTTGAGAGCTTTCTTGATGCTTTTAGGCAGAGTTCTCCATAATTTCCTTTGTTCCCCATAACGCACATTCACAAATCTATTATAAACATTTTAAATAGTACTGTAATTATTTGTTTGATTGTCTATCTCCTCCATTTAATTAACCAATCACTTCAGGCCTGTGAAACTGATTGCCAAGACTGCTCCAGAAAGGGCACATTTAACTCTGAGTGCTATGAGCAGGACATGAGAGTGCCCATTTCTTTACATTTCGCCAGTACAAAATTTCTTAATCCACACCAATTTGGCAGGTGAAAATGGTTTTAACACTGCACTTTTAACTTAATTTTAATTTCTTTGTTTAATAATCAGGTTGATCACCTTTTCATAGTTACGGCAATGCCTGAATGTTCCTCACTAATTTTATATTGGGAAGAGGCAATCATCTTTTTATTAATGACTTAATAAGAATTCTACATACAAGATACTACAAAACTGCAAATATATGGTGTTTTTAAAACATAGTGCTTTAATTTTTGGTTAGTCAATCTTTGACTTTATTATCTTTGTTTTTATTCTTAGAAAGTTCTTCTCCAATCCAAGATCAGATACATATTCACCTATTTTCTTCTACTTCATTTATGGATTTGTTTTTGATACTTCAAGTTGTATGTAACTTTATTTTTTCCCAAATAATTACTGTTAATTTTCTCATATTTGTAAATGGAAAAGAACAAAGATAATGATGACAAAATAGCATCCCCTCACTCTTAAGTATTAGATGTGCTGGCGATGCTGTATTTCTTAAAACTGGATAAATCAGATTTTTTTGCATTTTTGCTTTATACTTTTCTATGTGGCTTAAATATTGCATTAAAAAAAAAATCTTTTAAAAAATAAAAAGAAATGCCCTCAGCAGAGACCAGCATTTTGTGTCTAGCATTGGAACAAATTAGGATCACCTTCAACTGTCTTCATCAAAAGTCAGCACTTTGTTCACAAATTTTCTACTCTTCCAGCATAGTATTTTAATTTTAATGCAAAATTACCAAGAAAACGCTCCTCTAGTATAGCATTTCCACATGTTTTATAAACTTTCAATTCATTTCTACTCATATTACTGTGAGACACCAGAGTATTATGGTTGAGGATGCAGAATCCAGAACTACACTATGGATCTGAACCCGTGGCTGTTACTTATTTGCTGGGTGACCTTGGGCACACAATGTTTCCGTGTCTTACTCTCTCATCGGTTAAATGGAGACATTAACAGCAAAATCACGGGGTGGTTATGAGGATAAATTAGTACAGTTAGAGCTCTCAGAAGAATGTCTGGCATATAATGTGCCCTTAAAAAATTTTATTTTATATAATAATAATAATAATAATAATAATAATAATAATAACTAACACTTATTTAACTATTACTTTAAAGCACTTCACTACAGAAAAAGGGAAGAGTTGCCAAGAGAGTTAAGAGGAGAATCAGAACCAGGCATGTCACAGAACCCCAAGGGAAAAAATGTAATGGTGCAGTTGTTAACAAAGACACTGAGAAAAAGTTAAAAAAAAAAAATAAAAAGATAGGTGTATTTATGAATATTATGTTTTAGAATGTATATAAATATATATATTTGATGATATGTAACAAAGCTGAACATCTGTTTTAAGAAAGATACCATATGAATTAAACTAAAGCTAGACTGACTAATGCTAAGACTTGTATTAAATAAACACAAATGAAGAGCTAGATATTAAATTACTGCTGATATACACCAGAAATTCTGTCCCTAAGTTTTCTTGGGTGATCCTTTAACAGCTCTGCCTACATTTCCATAGGGATATATTATAAATTAAAATATCAAAGGCCATCTAGTCAATGCCCGACACCCCTCTGAAGCCATGCTCCCCGATGCCAGCCTGTGTTCACAGGACAGACTCAGGAGCGCTGCTCTCTAACACTTTTGCCAAGCAGTCACCTTCACCAGGTAAACTCCTGGTGATAGGGTACTTGCTCTTTTAGAGCCAGCCAATTTTTCCAATTCTGGAAATCCCTGACTGCCTGATAGTTTCACCTTGTTGAGTTAAAAATGTGCCTCTCTGCCTGGTTCTTGTTCTAATACATCATCCAAGGAAAAGTACTTTTATACTTTAATTCTTCATTGCTACTTATGATCTCTCATCCTTTCAAATCATTTCTTCAGAAGACTAAATAAATATCCTTAGTTTCTTCATTTGCTACACGTGTAATACTTTCAAATGACCCACTACTATGTCAGTTGTTTTCTTCTGTATACCCTCCAATTTGTGTATGCCACTCTGAAAATGCTGACACCCAAAACGAAATGCGAACTGTAGGGTGATTCATAAGACAGACACAGATATGATTTTATGAGTTAATTAAGGTTAGAAACAGTGGAAAAAATGTTGCAGAGGCATAATAAAATACAAAATTAATTTTAAATGTGCCCATATTTACATTTAACATTTCAAAGGATACATTAGATAAAAAATTTTCACAAAATATCCTATACATTTTAGTCAGTTTTGCTAGTAGTTTTATCTAAATGCACAGTTGTGAGAGAAAGAAATCCCTATTATTTACTGTTGCTATGCAAAATGTAATTAAAAATATCAATGAAGAATGATTCGAAGGGCAGGGTCAGAACTAAAACAAAAAAAAGTAATAAAAATCAAAAGTAAATGAGCTTTCAAATAGACCATAACACTGAACTGAAGGAGAGAGAGAGGAGAAGCAAGGAAATTATAAGTCAGTGATCATGAAAACTGTTACATAATTGAAAACATGCTTTACACTTTGTCTAAAAATTGCTTCATAAACTAATTCTATGTGTTACCATCTACAGTGAAATCACTAACCTGTCAAACAGCACGAATGAATGAAGCACATCAAAAGGACTAGAATGGTACAGTCCTGAAACTAAAGAAACTATTTACCCTTCTAGAGTCTGAATCGGAGAGAAAGATAGTACCTACTCTACTGCAAAGTAGCATTTTAAAGGTCAAATAAGAGAACACATAACAAGTTAAATGAGAGAACGATATATATGGAAGCACTTCAGAAACGGAAAGTACTATATATTGTAAGGTATTAAAATAGCATTATGCATTAATAGTTCTGTAACGTCAATACTAAAATTTTAATAATTTTAGATGTTTGCACATGGTACATGGAATGATCTTCAGCATTTCTGAATTCTTTAAGTTTCTTCAGCTTAATTACTACCATATCATCACTAATTTTAAATAGTTTTTAGCATACCTCACACAAAATTCAACATTTTCACTGCTGAAACCCCAATTCTACCTTTGTCTTTCTAAAATATTTCCTTGAGATATTAGTTTCAAGAAAAGTTTCATATAAGATTGTTTGTGGTTAGAATGAAAAGCTTTCTGACAATACAGCCAAGGCACATCGTTATTCTTATACTGAAGGTCCTGTGTTAGGGAACAAAAAGGACACCTGAAATTAGATACCTGATCCAAGTACATACTTTATCCTTTAGCTAATCGGATCTTCATGATCATTTCAATGAATAGCAATATTTATAAATGCTGTAGTATCTGGTAAGCCAAGAAATGGTTATTCTGAATCAAGAATTAAATTACTAAAATGTAGCCACATAAAAATGGCTCCAAAAAATGTTTTTGTGCATTAATCATCATCTCTGAACTTACTCCATATTCCCAACTCTACCTCCATTACAAGGAGTGTCCACTTTACTTATTAGTTAATATCCGCATTTTTAAAGGTGATCTATTCTGCTCTTTAAATCAAACACAAATTATTATTTTAAACTTATAGATGTGAATTAAGACTTAAGATTTCAGTCCTCCTTCTCGAGTCATCTAACATAAAAGCGGCTTCACAATTTTGCAACATTAAACAGAATGTGTGTATCTGACACTTAAAGGTCTGTGTGTGCATCCTATCAACTAAATCACTAGACAATGTGCTTAAAAAAATCCTAAATGTTATGATGATATAAACATGACAAAAACGAGCCCTTTATATATTTTTGGTTGAGTTTAATATATGTGATTTAGTAAATAAATTTATATTACATTCATCAAAACCAACGAATGAGACATGCATACTAAAATAGTTTCAAATATTTGGTATTCTATGGTTCATTAAAATACCAAGCAAAGGAGAACTGTAATTAGAAAAAACTGTAGTTTGAATATAAATAGCAAAATGTTTCTACAAACGCTTTAATTTTTACCATGTTTTTATTTATTACCTTGGTTTGTTTGGGGCAAGCTGTCGACTTGGCCGTCTAATAGACTGGTTTTGCTGGATCTTCATTGAAGTTCTAGGAGATGACCGTGCGAAAGGGTCTGGGGCTGGAGGCTTTTTGGGTATCTTTTTCACCAACCGACTAACCCACTTTTGCTGCTCTTCTGTAGAATTTGCTAATATTAATAGATTCTTTGCCGTTGAAATATCATAATACACTACAAAGAAATATTTGAAAAAAATCAATACATTTAAAGATATATGAACATAAATAATATTGATGCAGCAAGTAATTTTCTTTTTACCTTTGCAAGGTGCTATAATCTCCTCCTTTTTGTCCATGTGATCTTTGTGACATTTGATATGGCAGCGACGACACTCTAAAGCAGGAGGCGGCTTAAACATATGCCACAATGGCTTCATACAAGCCTCACAGTTGGTAGGAAAATGATAGAGAGTAGGAATAAATTCATGTCCCTTGTGGCAAATATAATTTGATTTTTCTCCCACTGGCTCCACTGGAAATTCTTGTTCCTTCTTACTTTCTCCTTCATTGGCATACAGAATCTATAAATACCAAAAAGAACGATGAATGATTTCTAAACATGTTGTTTTTATCTAGTAACAATTCTTATAGTGTAAATAAAATAACATTAGCCTAAATTATTCAATAAGAAGAAAATATATCTGACGTTCAAATGTTAGTAGGTTGTTTCATCAAGAGCTCATATGAGAAAAATCATAACAGTCACATCAGTCCACATTTCAAAGAATCTATCCTATTCAAATGGTGTCACCTTTTTTCCTCCATGATCTCTTATTATGTTTCAGCAATTTTATCAGAATAGGCCAGCAAAAGGCAAATTTGAACTTTATGGGTTAGAAAGTTTTTCTGGGAGAAAGTCTTCAAAATAATCGCTTGATGAGACGTGGCAATTATATGACTTGATGCTTTGTGATTCTCAAAAACAGACAAACGGTAATAACTGCAAACACGGCTTTAATAGAGAAGATTGGTGTTTGGAAAGTTCAGGAGGAAAGGAAAAGGGGAAAGGATATACTCCAAATAAACAGGATAAGCATCCAGAAAACAATTCCTCCACAGGACACCAAGCATAACGGCTATTCCATAGAAGAAACTCAGTAACTAATTGTTGGTTTAACTACTTTTAAAATGAAAGTACTAAAAGGAAAAGTTTAGCTTCACTTTAAATTCGAAGTAACGGGCTATTGGGTATAAAATTTAACTTCGCAAGCAACTTTTTAAACTTTCTAGAGAGCTGAGCATAAAACCAAAAATAGAGAGAAACTTTATGCTTAAAAAAATGTCACAAGCAACCCTGAATAAGAGGAGAAGAAAGGCCAGAAACACGACATAAACACACGACGGGCTTTAAAATGTAAAATGGAGAGAGAAAAGAGGATGTATCCAAACAGACTAGGCATGAAAGTCACAAAAGAATGAAATACCTTTAAATGGGACTAAAATTAAGAAGTAATCTGAAGATAGCCCCAGAATAAAAAAAATTTGATATGTCATGTCACACTGAGAATCGCTAAAAGTGAAGAACCAAAGAAACTCAACGAACCAACCAAAAACAAAATAAAACTGTTTACCTGAAATATCCTTGGAATTTCTTTAGCATCTGCTCTATATACATCTGTCTGTGTGACTGGTCGGACATGAAACAATTTGCTATAAAAGATTAAAAAAATATATTATCAAATGATCATATTTTATTAGTTATCCTATACTTATGTCAGAAGTTAAAATTGACAATTTTGACCCATGTTAGAAGGTCAGAGACGATCTTGCTCTATTAACACAATCACTCCTTGAGAGTCTGAGTTTTCAATGTCAGAAAATTTTCTAATTAGTTTCAGAAAACAACATATTCAAGACTCATGAAATAAAGATGTTTTAGTTAACTCTATATCCCATATTTTTCATCGGTATGAAGCAAATATAAGAAAATGTAAACCACAGTTCACATTTTGTAAACAGCAGGAGCTATACTATATGAGTACATACACATACATACATACACATACATACATATACATACATACACATACATGCACACACATATGACTAATATATTGTACTAACTTGACAAAAAATGTCATGTTACTCTTACACTTTAAAAAATGAAGTTTCTAAATATTCTAACAAAAATACTTACTCTATATCTAAAACCATGTAAGGATTAGATTGTTCTTTATCTTGTTCACTGTCATAGAAAAGAATCTTCTTACTGCTGACAATCACATACTGTTAAAAAGAGAAAGGGAGGAATTAAACAACGATTAAAGTTGATATATATATCTTATTTTCTTTGAAAATAAATTTGGTATTAGCAATCGAAATCATATAAAACACCTGAGTTAAACAACTAAAAAGTTCTTAATATAACCTTAGAAAGATCTTCCTGAAAAATAACAATAAATTTTGTTTGTATATAATTTAAATAAGCCAACTGGGAAGAAAATGAATTCAAATATTTTTGAATTGATTTAGCTTCAAGATCCAAGAGCATAGGTAACCTTATTGCTGTGGTCTGAGTGTTTATATTCCCTCCAATTTCATATGTTAAATCTTAACACCTCTGGGATGGTATCGGGAGGAGGGGCCTTTGGCAGGTGATAGGTCATGAGTACAGAGCTCTCATTAATGGGATTACTGCTCTTATAAAAGGGGTTCCAGAGGGCCCTCTAACCCTTCTACTATGAGGACACAGCAGGAGGTCTGCGACCTGGAAGAGGGCCTTCACCAGAACCCAACCATGCTGGCATCCTGGACTTCCAGCCTCCAGAACTATGAGGAATAAGTTTCTGGTGTTCATAAACCACCCAGTCTGTGGTATTTTGTTAAAGCAGCCTGAATGGACTAAGACATTTATCAAAAATGAACATTATAATATCATAGTAACAGAGGAAAAGAAATAAATGGGTCTTTCTGTCATATCCAGAGTTGTTTTCCCACTGAAAAAGCAGAAGCACCAAGGTCAATAGGCTTCTGTTTTCCTAACGCCAAAACCCGTTTTATTAACAACAATGTTAATGATGAAAAAGTTTTTTTTACCAAGATACATAAAATCACATAACTCCTAATCAGAAAGTGTAAACAAGCTTTGTGTCTCAAAGTTCTAGTTGTATATATCTTACAACTACAAAAGTGAAATGGCTTTAGCTAAACCAAAAATAAAGCAAATAGACCATATTCAAAAGTACCAATTACCTTTCTAACCCATCCAAATTTCTTAGTGTTGTTTCTCACAGGCAGTGAAAGCCATCCCTCTAGTCTTGATTCTATAAATAAGCACAAGATATGAGGATAAATGTAATAATTCTCCTAAGAAAATGAGAAATTAAAAAATTTTAATATAAAAGTCACAACACAAATCAAATATGCCCTTCAGAATTTATCACTGCACGTTATCTAGGATACAATAATAACGCAGGATCAGTATAAGCAAGTTATGCAATGTAAAACAAAATCCAGGTTACGACACATTGGAAATATATATTCTATGCTTTATAAAGTCAAATGCCCCATTGATTAGATTCATGCATTTGCAAAGTTCAGCAGAAAAGTTGCAAAACAGAGAAGCAGCTCTCTATTCTCACCACTACACCTGCATTCGAACCCCCTAGCTTTCCTTCGGAAGGAGGCCTGCCTAGAGACACACCACACGTTTCCTTCTGAGAAAACATTTTAAGTGAAATTACATGTTCAGAGAAAACGAAATTTTAGAACGGCTATAATAAAATGAAATAAAATTGTGTAAATTACAGATCAAACTTGGTTAATGAGTAGCAATATAATCAAGAGATTTCTAATCAAAACCAATACAATTCTAGTTCAACAAAGGAAACTATCTGAATCCTTAGAACTTGTTCAACTGGCATTTGATAAGTATCTTTTAATGAAATAAGTAAAATAAGCATTTTTGATGTTATTCTAATAATAAAAGTAGCTATCACTTATTTAATATCTACCACATGTCTGAACTGTGCTAGATGCTTTACATAAATTTTCTTTCATTCTTATAACCCCACAGAAAGGTCACACAGGGACACATCTCTGACTCCAGTGCCTACACTCTCTCTCACACCAACAGCCTTCCAGAGCATATGAAGAGAAATGTTGTCATTACAAACATTTACCCATATACTCAACAGTCTGGACACGGTCTTACACTAGTTGGAGACTAAATCAGATGACTTCTAACAACATGCATAAGACTGAAATAATTTTATCCCTAAGCTCTAAACCAACTTCAATATAATCGCTTATGATTTATATTATGTATAATATATACCTGGGAAATGTGGTGACAATGTAAGGAACTATAGTTACTTTACTTTAAATTCAATTAATAAGAGACTAAATTTTACCTTACATTCAATTGCTCATACATTAATTTCCTGTGGCATTTACATTAAATGTTTTTTGTACTTATATTAACTTTGTGTTAAGCAATGTGTTTTCCATCTGGTTTCTTCATTTAAACTATAAGGACAAAGATCGGGTCAAACTGTCTTGTACTCTCTTTTAAGGCCTAGCAAAATGCTGACTAGGTAAACACTCAATGGAAACTTAAACACGTTCTCTACAACAGTCTACGTGCTTTTTCTGTACTGTCACTCTTGATATGAAACTTCAGAAAGAAGTTCTTCGTGGTTGAAAATGGAGGAAACAGGCAGTGACACCATATGCTCCTAAATGATACAAAGTACTGTGCCTCATTTCTCTATGACAAAATAAATCTATCAAATCTAATAGCGATGCCGTGTGTGAAACCTTAAAAATAAACTCCGTTCATGCAGCAGTTTTTGTCTGACTGAGACTAGCGCAACTTGTCAGAGTTAGTAAGTGTTAGTTTACGTCACAAAAAGTTTTCACAAGGACTGAAATTAAGGGTAGTGGGGAAAAAACCCGAAGGTGAAGGTGAAAGATTTTCAGGATATCACCTGTATCATTAGGTTCCGACGAAATAGGTAAGTAAGGCAAAGATTCTTCTTCTGAGTCAGAATCAGAGTCAAGAAGGATATGAGAACTGGAAGGCTTAGTAGCAATATTGAGAGAGGTAGAGGAACGTTGGTAGGTGAATGACATAGATTCCATAGTGTGTGATTGAGTGATGTGAACTAAATACCCAACATAAAAAAAAAAGTAAGAATGCAGAAAAAGTTAAGAGAAAATAAAATGAAAGCTCAAGAGAGAGCTACCAATAACATATCAAGAGCTAATTTAAATAATTAAAAATGTGGAATTTTCTTTTGCATTTTTTAATTAAAAATTTTGTCAAAAATCAATAAGCAAAATAAGTTTAACTGCCATTTGAATCCCCACTCCAAAGAGTAGGTTTTTCCCTTAAAGAAATGACAAATACTTTTCCTCAAGAGTAAAGTCAGTCACAGGGCTTCAAATAATCAACAGATTTACATTTAAGACAAAAGGCTTAAAAAAAAATAAACATAAGAGCTGAAAACATATTTGTACCTGGAAACCCATCATCTGCCTCAGCATCCCCTGGTCCACTGCCTGTACTCGAACTATCCATACCAATATGTAAGGCCTGGAGCTGTGACCGGAGCTGCTCAATGTCACTGTCTTTACTGTCCAATGTCATCTGCAGTTCAATTCGAATCTGGCTCTCTTCGGCTATTTGCTATGAGACATTAAATTATATTAAGTTAACTGAATGCCGTATATCTCATAATTTTGCTTCTTAGTTCAATAATTATTAAGAAATAGAAATGTTCTATAATCAATAAAATATAGACAGACATGAAAACAACTCTACTAGTGTTCAAAAAGTATTCTTACGGCCTGCATTTCATTCAGTTCTTTCTGATACTTGATCATCTGCTGGGTCAGTTTCTCACGTTCAGATTTAAGCTCCATATGTAGCTTTCTATTCTCCTTCTCTTTTCTCCGCACGTCTGTGTCACTACCACGCTTGACAGGTTCTTTTCGATTCATGATCTCAGCCAACTTATTCACAGCCTGAAAAACATAGAAGTATATAAATAAGTAAAATAATTTACGTTGATGGTTTCTTGGTAACTCACCAATAGCGAGTTATTCAACCACTAATAATCTCCTTCCCTATATACGGGGCCACAAAGAAACCTTTTATATCAACTACTACACCTTCTTCATTACTCATTATCCTTCGGCAACGTGCACTCTATTAATTTTTCACTCATGTTTTCTGAGAACTGTGATTTAAAATGTTTATAGGTTTGATCTGATGTCAGTTTCTACCACCTTATGAGTTTTTAGTTCCAAGACAGATTTGACTAGGCAGATCTTTCATCCTGAAGAGAACTTTGCATTGGCATCACATTAATAAAATACAACATGTCCAACCACAGAGCAGAGCAGCTGGGACCCATGAGTATTTGTGGGATATGTACATATAACCATGAAAGTTGGTGGAAGGATAGTCAATAATTACAGATACCTTTTGAGACTAAATCACCCTTTTTTCAGGCTGTGAGCAAATGGTCATTCTCTATAGTTTCTTAAAAGCAGAAAACATCAGATTACGATAATTAGGAGAAAATGTGATTCCATAGGAAAAACGTAAGAAAAACTTTAACAAACACTGAACTGGACAATGTTAATCAAATCTAGCTTTTCTCAACGTGGCATATATTAGATAATTGTGATTGTTCACACTGGTATCTTCAATGATTACTATTGCCAATCTGTAATGCTAGAAGTAAAATGTAAGAGATAAACTAAAAATTATATTTAGAGTTTATTATACGTACTTGAGTTTTGAGTGTTCTCTCTGTTAACAGCTGCTTCTCAAATTGTGCTTTAATAGCCGCTGCACTAATCTCTTCATCTTTCAACCTCGACAGCTCTGAAAAATGGAAAAATGTCAAAATGATATTGGCAACTACAGCCAGTGACAACCATTAGGTATACTTAAGATAAATTTCCTTCTTTGTTAATACATACGTTCTTGCGCATCTTTCAATTTGTTATTTAGTTCTTCTTTCTCATTTGCAAGATTGGCAACATCACTAGTTAGTGTCCTATTAGTTTCTTCAAGCTAAGAAATTAAAGTGGAATAAATGTCATCTCCCAATTTACAAATTTAAGTTATAAAGCGATAATTCAAAATGAAAATACCCTAGAATGTTGCTAACACTCTTGTCTTTCTAAGTACACCTATCTCCGCCCTTCTTGCCTCTGTGCTACCTTAACTGTACATCGCTCTTGAAGGCAGACTTCACATGCGCCTCGGGAAGCCGAAACTGCTCTTCTCTCAAAATTCCTTAGCAGTATTTTTGGTAAGAAAAACATTTAATAAACTAAAAAAAGCAAATACTGTAACAAAGCTTTGCATTCCATCATGCAGATAAACAAAATTTAAAACTGCAGTATTTCTTTCAGAACATTATTTTCAAACAGATAAATAAAATTTTACTAAAGAAGTTAACATCCTTTTGTATTCTCTCCAAATATTATTTCTACTCTTCCTTCTTGAAGGAATTTTTACTTTGAATTTTGCGTTCATCCTTTCCATCCATGGTTGTTTACTTTCATTGCACACATATGAAACAATATATAGTGCAGTTTTATGTGATTTTAAATTGTCCATAAATAGCATCATGCTGTATTTATCTTTCTATAATTGCTTTCACTCAATATTATATTAAGAATTAAGTTGCTCATATATGCAAAGACCTAATTAATTCATTTAAAATGATACAGTCCCATCTTCTACCACATTTCATTTATCCACTCAATCGTCTATTGATAAGACATTTGAATTGTTGCTATTACAAACATTTATGCTGCTATGAGTATTGTGCCCAAATTTCTCTAGCATATTTATCTTAATGTGGACTTTCTCTGGATAATATGAATATTTTACATATACTGAAAATTGCCATACTATTTACTATACCATGCGATGCCATACTAACTCTTACTCCCCATAGCAGTAATAAGAATGTCATTTTCCAGACACCCTTCAAACATTTGCAATGAGTCAAGATACTGAATTTTTGCCATGGGATGGGTATAATAAAATGGAATTTCAAAGTTATTTTATGTAGCATTTTCTTAAAGAGGAGTGAGGTTTAGCATCTGCTTATATTTTTAGGTTTTCTCTTTTGGCCAATTTTTCTTCTGTATTGTTTAACTTTTTCTTATTGAATTGTAGGAGTTCCACATAAGTTTGGGATTTTGTTCTAATAGTTAAAAATTTTCACTTTTCATATTTGGGTCCTTAAGATAGCTAGAATTAACTTTTTTATGTGGTAAAAGGTAAGAATCTAATTTCACTGCATTCTACATAAAAATATAGTTATTCCAAAGCTATTTATAAAATCTGTAACCTTTCCCAGTGACTGATATATTGCTGCTTCTGTCATACACCAAGTTCCTGTAAGTGCACAAATCTATTTCTGGCCTCCCTACTGGTTTCCACTGAACAGGATTAAATATCCCTTTTCTAATACCACGGCTTTTAATTACCGTAGCATTTTAATAGCTCTGGGTAACTGATAAGGCAAACTCAACTACTTGATATTTTACCTGTCTTTGAAATTTTAATTGCAAACTTTTTTCAACCTGCGTATAACTATCTTCATGGTTGTTTCAAGATTCTTTTGAACTAAACTTTAACAAGAAAAAAATGGCTTAAATTGTTCTGCTTTTGGTATTTCCTTTTCACTTTAATCCTTTTCCTCTGAATTAATCATTGGCAGTGGTTCTTTTTGAGCCTCTCTCTGCCAAACAATGCAGAGAAGCTGTAGGGTAACTGGATCAAAAATCTTGTAGCCAGCGTAGACAATTTTTCATTTAGATATATGTTACTCTCCTACTGCTTCTAAGGAAAATTTATGATGCAGTAATTTAATTATAATAAAGAAGTGAAAATTCTACTTACAGATGCAATCGTAGCATCTTTTTCAGTGAGTTCTTGTTTGTGCCTAGCCATCATCTCTTTGATCTCCAGCTCTTTCATGATTTTCTCTTTTTCCAAATCAGAATATTGTTCTTCAGCAATTGAACGAGCCAGCTGCTCAGAATCTGCTTTGGTCAAGGTGATCTCCAGTTGAGCAGCCAAGGAGTCCCTATATTTTAGAGACACATCATTTTATTGTTCAGTTTTTACTGTGAAATGAAAGTTCTTGTCTAATTCACTTCAACAAATTTTTATCTGAAGTACAGCAGGCACTGTTCTAGGGGCAGGGTACGTGGCTACGAACAAGAGAGAAGGATCTTGTCCTTACCTTTCATCCTGTAATTCCTGTTTCTTCTGCTGTAATTCTTTACAAAGTTTGGTCTTTTCTTCACATTCTTCTTTAAGTTCCCTAACCTGTGTTTTATAGAGGGTCTACACAGCAAAATATAACAGAAAAATAGATTGTCATCATTGAGAATATTTCTACATTCAAAATTTATCCAGACAAAAAGTACATACAAATGTCTGTAACACTGAGTAATATTGAGCCTCTGAGCAAATTAACAGTTTAATGAGCTTTTTGATTTTTCTTGTAACCAACCAATTAAGTAATAAAAGTTCAGCTAATCATTAGAAGTGTGATTTTCAACTGAATATCACAGTGAGATTTCTCATTAAATGACAGATTGGTAGAATAAAGAGGCAACAAAATTTTGTTGGCTTGAATCAATGAAAGAGGTAACAGTTACTATTTCATATTTTAAAACTGAACTCAAAAAAGTACAAATGTTAAAATGACAATTTTATTTTTTTCATTATCCAAATATATTCTTTCGCAAAGAGTGATGCATTTAGTCAATTTCATGGGGTTATGTGCATGTGCTTAGAACATTTTTCTAACAATGATAACAGATTTCTGTTGAACCATCAACAGTCTATTGCTAAGCTGTTCTTTTTCATATGGGTCGTGTGGTACAAAACATTCTTTCCAAAACTGCTTGGTTTTTACTATAATAATCTATTATAAAGACAAGAATCATTCTCCTGGTCCTGAAGCAATTTTTTTTTAATTCTACAAATACAACATTTTCAAATTAATATGTCTGGAACTTACTGAGAAATACTGTTCCGCTTCAAGCTGATCTTGGAGCTCTTTCATTTGCCCATCTGCATCTTGACGTTCTCTGTGGTAATAATGGATCAAATGTTTAAATAAGTAATAGACATATTAAATCAGCAACTCTTAAAATGTGGCCTGGGGAACCCCTGAGAGTCCCTGGGACCTTTCCACAGAATCCACAAAGTCAGATTATTTTCCTAATACTAAATAAGCCATCACTACTTTTTAAAAAATTCTCATTGTCTCACTAGTGTATATCGACTTTTCTTGAGGCTATATGACATATCATGCCATCACTCCAACAGCTAATGAAATATGTTTCACATTTTTGTATTTCAGAATTTTCTCAGTTCTAATTTCTAACACAAAAATATCATTAGCCGTAACGTGTACAAACGAAAACTCCTTGAGTCCCTTAATAATTTTTAAGAGTATAAAGGGATCCTGAGATCAAATAGTGCTATATTAACCAATGACATTAAATTACATAACGTTAAATTACAAGTGCACTGTAATCAGCCATTTATGCCAAATGAGTAGAAGAATTAAAAGAGCACTTAAAATTGTCTACCTTAGAATGAGTGAAGAAATGACTGGGCAAGGGCTTGAGGTGAGGTTAAGGAGTACAGGGTTTTACATCTAAATGAGAATGGTAACTGCAAAGATTTTTACACTTTGCAGAAACTCAGTGAGTTCTACACTTATCATTTGTGTACTTTTTCTGTAGGTATGTTAATCTTCAATAAAGAAATAACAAAAAATAGAAATAAAAGTGAGCCTAACACTCCATTTAAGACATTAGGTTGAAGTAATTCTAAGATTAAAAAAAAAAAAAACCCAAATTACAGTTTTTCGAAAGGCTATATACGTTGTACAGATGTACAGGCACAGGCATAGAAAAAGGTCTGGAAAGATAAAATAACCAACTGTTATGATATGTTACTTCCGGAGAGGTAAAATATGTCTGCATTCATAAAAGGGAACTTACATTGTTTCCTCTGTATTTTGTAAATATAATTCTAAGTATTTTATAATGAGAAAATATTTCAATACCACTTGGATATTTAAAAAATGTATATAGCAAAGAAGGCTCAAAGAGATCAAATGATTTAATCACACTATCTTTGATTTGTATATTATTTAGGACTTTTATTATTATTATCATTTAATATAATTTGGTCACTTTGTTTACTCACTAGCCCTTAAACCTCTAGATAAAAAGGAAGTTATCACTCAATGTCACTTACCTGTTATTTCTGTGTTTTATTATCAACTAGTGTATTATTAAAAAATGATGATTCTTATTTCTCTATGTCAAAAAGGTGAAAGTTGCTAATTAATAACATCTGAAAGGTCAAGTTTTAAAATTGTCTCACCACCACCAGCTAAGCCCACTTGCAGTAAACCCCAGTATGATATTAATATCATGATCTTCTTGAAGAGTTATCATTAATTCCTCTGTAACTTTAAAAACCTAACATTTATTAGGTATTTAAGAAAAGTATTCTTCAGAAAGTAACCACAAAATATGCACATGGTTGCAATTAAATAGTACAGAATAACATAGAAGAAACTGTAATGAAAGGTAGAAGTCTCCTTACCCACACCTCTCTACCCGCTAATCCTACTCCCCTAGCGGAAATCACTTGCTTCGTTTCTGCTTTGTTCTTTTGGTACTTACCTCCACATCTCAGCTTATTTCTTGACATAAATTTTAAATATTATTTACCAACTCTCTGCTGCCAGACGTGAGAATTTAGCTCTTACCATCCCCGCCCTGACCTCTACCCAACCCCAGCACAGTTGTACCACCAGCCTAAGTGACATAATTAAACCTCCATTTCCTATTGCATCGACCACAAACCACAGCCTCCCCAGTTTGAGACGAGAACTCTGGTACATTAACCCATCCTTTCTGTTTTGTTTTTGAAATTTCATGAGAACATGTCTATATATGGGTCTTTTTTTTCATTTACTTTTGCTGAGTCCTTTCAATCTAAAGACTTTTCAGCTATGGGAAATTCTTTTCTATTCCTTCTTTAATAATTCCTTCCTCTTGGTTTCCCTGAAATTCTTACTTGTCTGGTGCTAGATTCCTGACACGGTCTCTGTGTGTCTTACCTCTTGTTCTACATTTTGTAAAATATGACTTTTTCTTCGAACTCTTCTAATAAACTTATATTTGGCTGTAATCTTTAACCTTCGAGAGCCCTTTTGCATTTCATCTGGTTCTTGTTTAATGGAAGTAGTGTCTCCTAAGATCTTTGAGCAACATTCATTATTACCAACGAGGTTTTCTTTTGTTTGTGCTTTCTTTCTAAGTTCTCTTCTATTCCTTGATATATGTTTCATGTGGGGGCACTTTCCTCTTTATCACAGTTTTCTCTTTCGTACTGCAGGTTTCTCTCAAATGCCTAGCAACACTTGTTTATTCATTTATAGAAGAGGAGGCAGAAATTTGAATCCCTATATATATATATGGGAGGGTTTTTCTAATTGGCAAACTTCAATTTCAGATGAGAGGCTTAAAAGGCCAGCATTAAGCAGGAGTCCCAAAATGCCAGGAGGAAAGCTTAGAGCTGACCCCATAACAGTCGCTCTAATTACCCGCAGAGCGTGTGTGCTCCATTTCTTTAGATGGGATGCTCTGCAGGAACCCGAGTGGTGAGAGCACCTGGCTACACGCATATCTGCAAAGATAGAGGATAATCAACAGATTGTGGCCTTTCAAGGTGCTGCACTGAATAATGAAGCATCCTTTTCTTCGCCTATTTCCCACTTCGTACGTACTCCTGACTGTTGCTCCCTTTTCTCTATTGCATTAGTCGGAAGGTTTCCATCTACTTGCACTATCTCATTAACTGAAGGAACTTCCTGTCCTCCAATCCACTGTAATTCTTGATGTGGGTTTATAGATTTAAGATTCCTTTACTAGGGTTTTACTGGAATCTAGGAAGGAAGATACATATGTTGGCCATTTTCAAATGAAAGCCTACATAGCACTTCATATGTAAATTCTCATTGCATGTGTTTTTTTAAACCTTATATTCCAATTATTTATGTGCCTGTCTTTCCTTCTCCTAAGATAGCAAATGTGAACATCTTTAGAGAGGAGGGGTTAGAAACTGAGGGATTACGAAACAACAGATCCATGTGCACCTCTAAAGAAAACTAGAGGCGTGTATACTAAATACCATAAATTAGATATAAACAAAGTGTAATTAGAACAGGAGAGGAAACACAATCTAGATGTTTAACTAGCTCTTGCATTTATATAAACACTGTTATAACAGACACAAAAGAGAGTATCTATCCAGTGAAGTGATTTTAAAACTGTGTTTTCCTAGAACCTTGGACCCACAGCTTAGGCTCTTAACCCAAGCTGGGTCAGTGCGTTCCGTCCCACGACCTGGTGCACTTTCTGAACCCGGGATCCGGAGGAGTCGAACCAGGGTCTCTCCAAATAAATGAAGCTATAAGACACCTCTCTAGAATCTGTCCTTGTTGAAGGACCAAGTTTTCTGTTAAATGGTAAAAGCTAACCTAAAATGAAAGAGAAGAATAAAACTAACATACAAGGGAAAACAACAAAACAAAGATGAAGATGTCTAAACATTGTATAAGTTTCTAGTTCCAAGTTTTAAAAGTTGAAACCTCTCGCAGTTTAAAAATCTAGAGGCTTTCCCAAGGCAACAGATCAGCAAAAAGAAAAAAATCTTTTTGACCATCCTTTCCTAGGTAGTATCAATCTTACTGACCTGTCACAGGTATGTAAAGAACAGGCAATTAGCAATAAGAGTAGAGTAATAGTTTTAGTAGTAGGCGTCACAGCAGTAGTAACAGCTGTAGTAGTAACAGTCCCACCATTTATTGTGTGCTAGATGTTGTTACATAAATCACTGTTATCCTTTACAAGGTCCCTGACAAGAAAGCTATTACTATCCCTTTTTGTAGGTATGACAGAAGGCTCAGAGATGTTAAATATTTTGCCCAGTGTGGGTCAGCTAATAAGTAGTAGAACTAGGGCTGACATTTTAATGTGTCTGGCTCTAAAGCCTGTATTTTTCCATTCTACCACACTGCCTCTCTTCAAACAACTGGGATCCAGTATGACCTTTGGTCATGACTGGGAAGAAGTAATTATACTACTAATGACTTAATGGAACAAACTTTAATAGTATGTTTACTGTACATTAAAAGTATTTTAACTAGGTTTTCTATTTTCTAAGTAAATAGAGCATTAGAGTATATCCTAAAAAATAATTAAAAACTTATATGGTATTTGCTTAATAGTCAAATATTTCCAAGTCCATGGCACTAAAGGAATGAACGAAAAACACATGGACAGTAAGCATGAGAAACAATGCTGGGCAGGAATCTTCAGCGCGTGAGGTGAAAATCCTAGACATTTTCTTCTGCTCCAACACCACTGTTCTATCATTTTACCATAGTAAGGTGGCACTAGTAAAAAACTGCTGGAGAAGCAAACAGAATCTTGAACCACGACAGTGGCACTCGACACATGACTTACATAGAAAAAAAGAGAAAACAAGATCAAGAAAATAAAATCGTCCAAAAAAAAAAATCCCCAGATAAACCAAAATTAAGATAATGTACATGTGAACGGTTGTGCATATTAGTAAAATTTTATCTCAACTTACTTTCGAAGTTCAGCATTCTGTTTTTCCAAGCTCATTTTCATTTCCATGAGATGATTATTTTCTTGTTTTAACTGCTTTTCTGACATTTTTAGTGTGTTAACTTGCTGAGTTTGCATCTTCAAGTCATTTTGTGTAAGGCAGCGCTTCTGAGTTTCCTGCTCTATTTTTAATGTCAAGTTTCTAACCTAAAAAATAAATTGTGTACTTTGTATGTAAGTAAATTATTTTGATTTTTCTTAATAATGAAGCTGGCAGTATATATGATGATGTAAAACAGATTTTTGCCCCTAGGCAATTAATTCATTTCACAGAAAAATATTTTTTGTATTTTTGATAATGTTATATTTTCAAAATAAAATATGGTCTTTATGGTAAAAATAACTTAAAAAATTTTTTAATTATGATTCATTTACTATATCATCCAAATTCAGTAAAATTAAATAGCTGTGGATAAGAAAAAATTTTAAATTTTGAAACCATCATTGTATCTTTACAAATAAATCTAGTTTGCTATTAATTCATTAGTTTATTATTTATTAGTAAACATACTTACATCCTCATTTAGCATATCTTTTTGTTTCAGAAGTTCATTTATTTTCTGCTGTGACTGTTTGAAGTCACAGTCTAAAATAGAACACCTTTTCTCAGCTTCCAGCAACAGGTTCTCCACTTTTTGCTTTAAAGTCCTTTCTTCCAACAACTTCTTTTCCATTTCTATTGCCACAAAAATGGACATAATCATGAATTTACAAACAAAAGCAACATACATGACACTGTGCTAATAAAAATTATGGTAAATGATGCTGCCTTAAAAATATTTTTAATCCTCGATTTAATATTTTCATCACTCCTCTTAATGTACTTGAAATGTCAACAATTTCATGCTTGAATTAGCTATTTCTTTCGTAGAGTAAAAAAATCTACACACTGCAATATTACATCCATTCTAATGGAAGTAAAATAATTCCGCCTTTACTCATGTTTCTACAAGATACTTATGTCTTTTAAATAAAGATTTCTTTTATTTTCCTGCTACCGTGTGCCTGCTGGTGTTACTCTTATCTTAAAACTGTCTTCTAGGCCACGGGAAACAAGGCCCACTAACTTCATCTCTTCTAATTTGATTTTTCTAAATAAAGCATTCATTTCATTTTTTATCATCCTGAATTAGTGCCTTAAGCTAAATTGGTATTAACCAAAAAAATCTCCAATTTTAATTACATTCAATAATTAAAAGCCTATTTTTGCTGTTATTCATAAATGTTATATATTTCAATATGAAATAAAATTTGTTGAAGAGTTTTATGAGTCTTTCGCAAGAATACTTTATTGATTTCTTTTAGAATTTCGAGTCCTTTAGAATTATAAACAGTCAGTTTGGAAAACAAGATATTATCCAAATATTTTCAAAATCAAAGAATCAAATACAGAATCCATTCTTAATAAAATGCTGCTGGAAAACTCTCTTATAAAAATGCATACCTTTCATAGCTTCTGATTTAGCTTCTTCAATGGATTCATAAATCTTATTTTTATCTGCCAGCCGTGCTTTTGTAGCCTTATGTTCTGCTTCTTCTTGTTCTAAGCTCTGCTGTATAACTTTTAGTTGGTATGTCATATCTATTTCCATGTTGTTCTTTTCCTATAAATATTAAAATGGCGGCTATCAACAAAAAATACTGGCTTGCAATTTCAAAAACTTACATTTTTTTTTATAGACTTACTAAGGATGTTCAATACTTTCCCTCCCCTCTTTGTTGTAAACTTCTTGTAAAAGTAATTACATACTCTGCCTGTTCTCTTCCCACGGTACACATTTCTCATGCACTTGAGATGTGTACTAATCTCAATAAAGTGACCAATGATATTCTCAATAACAAATTCGACACTTTTGAGTCTTTATCTCATTTGAACTCACTGTTGCCCGTGAAACTCTTTCCTTGACTGACACTGAACTCATTTGGCTCTCCCATCCTGCTCTTATCCTTTCCATCACTTGTGAAGTTTTCCTCCAGCTCCCCCTTAAATGCTGGGTGTTCTCTAGAGGTAGTGTTCTTTAGCCACAATGCTTCTCCTCTTCCTATATCATTATTTCTCACACTTTTTAAATATACCTAATGTTTCCCTTTGCTGTATCCTCAAAATAAAAATCTCACTATCCTCTACCATGTAAGAGATGTTTTAAATTGAAAATCTTTAATAATTGAAGTCAGTTTATTTTCTATATATCCTCAAAAAATTTTCTAATTCTTTGTTTTCTATAGTTTGTTTCATAAATGTAGATATTTTTGTGTTCCAAGTAAAATCTGATCTTTTCAAACTAGCAATCCACCAACAGAGTAATCTATTCTGCCCTGAAAAACTACTGCTCTAAACAATGCCTTCCCAGGTGGGCTGTCCCATTCGCAAGGTTTCAGCTACTTCTACATCAATGACTCTCAACCATTTCTAGCTTCTAGTACCATAACAGAATGCTTTGCAGACATCCTAATTTATCTCACAGGCTTCTCAAACTTAGAACTAAAATGGATTTATCGCTGTTTCCTCTAAAAGAGTATTTTTCCTTTATTCTTTATTAAATTAATGGCATGACTATGTATCTTGTCACAAACTGGGAACCAAGAGTTCATTCTTGAGCACTACTCACATATAATCAATTAGTAATTACTCTGAAACATTCCTCCTCTAAATATTTCTCAGATTCATTCTTATTTTCCATCCTTTTAACTACTGCACTAGTTAGGTCTCTATTTGAATACTGAAAAAGCCTCTGACTAGTCTCCTCCCTACCTCTTGTCTTATCCTCCTCAAATCTATTCTCTATATGGTACAGTGATCTACTGTAAATATACCTCTAATAAGATCACCCGATTTAAAGCCTTTCATTGGCTAGTCCATTACTTAGAGAATCTAAGTTTCTTAACAGATATTCAAAATCTTGCATGACCTAGTTCATGCCTAGTTATGTAGCCTCACTTTGGCCACTGAATTCACATACTCTTACGGGACGATCACACTGGCCCACTATTTTTGAAAAATATCACTGAACCATAGTTATGCCCATTCCTTTATGTATTAGAGCAGAGCTGAGCAGGTCCAAGAGAGACTATAAAGCCTGCAAAGCCTAAAATATTTACTGTCTTTCCTTTAAAAGATCAAAATTTGTTGACTGATGGTCTATACTCCAGAAATATTCAACTGTTTGTACTTAAGTAAACCAGTAACATCTTTTTTACCTCCCATCCACTATGCCTTTGCTGTGTGCCTCAACTCAGAATGTGCCTTAACCCTATCAACTAATACTGTCTTGTCAGATTAGGGATACATCCCGTGAACCTACCCCATATACCCAGGTCCATACACCTCTGTCATTCTATTAACCACACTGCATTAGAAGTATCTCTGTGATTTATTATTTCTTTAGAAATTACCCATCTGGCCGTGAGATTTTTAGAGGCAAAGACTGCATCCTAATATTTTTATCACAGATGATATGCTAAATACATAAATGAATGAATAAATGAACAAAGTAAAAGAGTAACTGCAAAGAGCCTAAAAATTATTCCTAGCTTATAGTATTTAAAAAAAATTCTAAATGCCTAAAGTCATGTTATTTTTAAGACATGTTATAAGTGAAAATGTGAGTTTTCCTTAAATCTCTAGAGAGAAGCATCCTCATTATATATACTCCAGGGGAGTCCCTCCCTTCGCAAGCATCTGGCATACTACGGGTGGCTTATGCAGTTATGGCAAGGCTTAAATATATACATCCCTAGTTTACACCAAGTCTAAACATAAGAGTCCACGAGTATGTAGAAATATTTCAGTTACAGATCTCCCTTATTTTAGAATAAGTTTTCCAATTTGGAACTCTGTCATTTTCTTACACAAATACAAAGCTTAACACGTTTTACCTTTTCCAAGTCAGTAAATCTCTCATGTAGCTGTCTCTTCTCCATCTCTACTTTTGTTAATAAGATTTTGCCATTCTTTAAATCTTCTTCTAGGCCAGATATTCTACCTAAAATTGTAACATTAAAAAAAATAATAAAATAAAGCCACAAAATATATACATTAAAAGTAAAAAATGTGGACATCACCTTATACTTTGGAGCTGTGATTTATGAGAAGTTTTATAATTGTTGGCATAGTTGATAGAGCTGAGATACTGCTTTATAGTTAATTCAGCCGGAACCCACTCTACCACCTTGGGAGGTGGTTTGATACTCAAAATACTTGGAATTATTTGAAAAGTATATCTTTAATTCATAAAATTTTGTATTAATGTATTTCTAATACCCTAACTTTATGTAGCAAGGTAGTATATACAGAAATGTCCTACTCGAGTACATTATCCATCATATAAAGTTATTTCCAAACTATAAGTGATCAAGATGAATTCAAGTGCAATTGCTACTTTAATACCTTGTAAATCGCTGATTATCTCTGATCCATGGGTTCGGTCCCTCCTTTCAGATTCTAGAACCGACTGAAGATTGATAAACTCCTTTTCAAGTTTTAACTTGGCAGTCTCCAGGAGGCAGTTTTTATCTTGCAGATCTCTATTGTTAGATTCCAGCTGCTGAATCTGTTTTGAACTTTCTGCCTGGGTTTTTCTTAACCGGGCTGCAGTATCAGATTCTGTTCGCAGCAAAGCATTGGTTTCATCCAGCTGTTATTCCATTCAAAATCAAACAAACAAACAAACACAGGTGTATATAATGAAAATACTTCAATTTACTACCCCAAAATGAATATTTAAAATAAACAAAAATCTAAAAATATTTCCTAATGATTTCCCTGTCAAATTAGAGGCAAAATCCTTTAGTGACAATGCCAATTAAAACTGTTAATAGGCAGTCATATATTAAATTTAATTCCCTTATTACAAATTGGGAGGAACCTACTTGTCTCTGGAGTTGATTCACTTTCTCAGTGGATATTTGAGAGTTCTGATTTCTTTTTTTCAAATCTTCAAGTTGATCTTTTAAACTGTTAACTATGATAAAAAGCATTTCAGTGGCAAGTTTCAACACAACACACACACACAACACACACTGAATTTATTTTCTTGGTATTTAATATTCTACACCACAAACCATCATTCTCCAAATTTCGTTTCTTGTCTGCTTCATGATCAGCTTTCCGCTGATATTCTGCATTTTTGTGCTGAAGAAGTGCTTTTTCTCTTTCTAATTGCCTTAATGCTGATTCCACATTTTTCCTTAAGGTAATCTGAAATAATGCTTGAAGTTATTATCAGAGGAAAGTAAGTATAAAAATCAAATGAAAACAAAAAATATTTGTTATTTCAAGTAGATTTAAAAAGTCTGTTAAAAAGCTCTAACTGCTATATTGTTAAAATTACAATGTTTTCTATTTTTTAAAAATAAGCGCACTATTAAATAATCAAACCTATAAATGTTTTGTTTACTATTCAAAGTCAAACTGTGCTTTTAATTCCAACACCACTGAACCATCTTATGCAACACAAACCATTGATCTAAAACGTTATGAATAACAATAAAAAAACACCCAATAGTCACTTTGTTTTTAAGCCGTCATTAATAAATATGCATTTTTTAATTTGAATTTTCTACCCATACTAAATTAACTCGAGTCTCATGAATATATAACAACATGAAGCCTATTATCATGATTATCCTATAATTTTAGTCCTGTCCTCCAATGCTACATGGTAAGTTTTATTACAGATCAAGATTTATATGAATATGGTGCCAAGAGAACTTTACAGGTAAGTCAAGCATCAAAACTTTTCATGAACAAAAAGGTTAATAAAAGTATTGAGCTATTTTACCTCTTCTTCTAGCTCCTTTGCTACTTTCTCTAGGCGAGTATTAACAGATCTAAAGAATTTAAAAAGAAACAGTAAATAAAATAACTAATTTACAGTAAAGCATTTATCATAAATTTAAAAATAATCATAATCACGTTTTTAGTAATATGTTTAAACTTAAATTTTACAATATGCTATTTAATTAACTACGAAACATACTTGCACTTCTGTTCTAGTTCCTCTTTGGCTTGTATCTCAGTGCTAAGGTGTTCTTCTAATGTGTATAGTTTTTTCTGAATCTGTCAGAAAACAAGAAACTTAATTATAAAGTTTAGTCGCATTTCAAAGATGAGAGGCTTAAAGAATACAATGATAAGCTTCTCTTTTCTTTCAACTTAATGTAATCTCCTCTATAATGGTACAGTATTTGTATCTTCTTAAGGTGACTTCTACTGACAGAGGGAAAAAAATCCTCCATCTCTTGCTTTCTGTCTATGACAGTACACGTGTGTATGAACACCCTTCGTACACATATGAATGAGAAGCTCTACTGTTAGCAGAATTCTTCTACGACACCAAGTTTCTCATTCATTATGAATAAAGAATATCTTCTGATATTCTCCACTGTTCTTCTGAAGATTATTTATTTGAAAATATTGTCACCATTGTACTTATAAGGATAAAAGGTCTATCTATATATAAAACAAATATTTGAAATATTTGATTAAACATGTTCAAATATATGTTAGCCTTCTTAAAAATAAGAATATAAGCTCTTCTTTATATCTTCCTACACAGTGCCAGGCGCAGTACTGTAAAGAGTTGTAATCAATAAGTCTTTTGGATAAATGATAGCTAATTTCAAGTCATCTCCTTGCCATTCTTTAAATCTTCTTCTAGGCCAGACGTGTCGGTCTTTATACAAACTAAAATTACAGAGAGTATGAAATAGTCCATTTTTGGATCATTATTACCTTTAAAAAGGATTTAACGTTCTTTTGTACAGGCACTTGACAAATGTTCTCATTAATTCTAACAAAAACCCTATGAAGATGGTAGTGTTATATGCACTCAGTAAAGAAACTAAATTCCAAAAAAGCTGAATAACTGGGCCGAGATAGCATGCTAGTAAGTAGCGGTACTAAAAATCAATCCAAGTCTATTAGATTCCAAGTCCAATGTTCTTTCCACTATTCTTTCTAGTGATTAGGTTCTTCTCCATGGTTTCTTAAATATTTCATATATCTTAAGCAAAACTATATTTCTCCTTAATAAGAACATACAGGCCAATGAACTAGTCAAATTTAATGGCTACTGCATTAATACAATTTGATTACTAGTTATCACATGATAATCAGAAGTTCTTGCTGCCAATTTTATGTCCTCGATAAATAAAAACAAGAAAATTACACAATACGTATTTTAAATAACAGATCCATAGGAACAATAATAAAAGGGATACTTGGTAGAAAAAAGATGGAGGACTTCTCTCTTGGGTAGATGTCATACTCCAAATGCTAAGTGAAATATCGCTATATCAAAACATTGCTAGAGTGATGAGTTTTTCTCAGTTTTTCAAGATGTTTGACATCAACATACCTCTTGACTTTCCTATTTAAAACAAACAAAAACACAGAAAACATTAAATGCTTGTTTTGCTTTGTATAATTCCTAAAACACAAAATCACACCAAAATTATTCAATCAAATATTTTAGTTTTAAGTTTTGAAGAGAAAAATGTTTAACACCCTCATTTATGTGTATATGCATACGTGTGTGATTTAGCTTTGTATGCAGTTACAAATTATAAAGGTCACAAAATACTGTAACAGTTTGACAAAATTATCCTTTATGTGAATTCATTGCTAGATACTTAAAATTTGAATCTCTCCACTATTTCTGTACTCATAGCTTATTATTTGTACTTTTATAGCACTAAGATTATAAAAATTTCTAACTGGTATTATAACTGTTTATAAATCTATCACTTTTGCTACTAAACCTAAGCCTAAAACCATGTATAATTCATCCTTTTATTGGCCATTGTATCTTACACAATGATACTTGTCAAAGAAATGAATCATTTCAATGTTATGCTGAACTGTATTGCAACAAGGAATGCCATCTAATATTCTAAAAGTAGCATCAAGTAAACTTTTAAAAATACACAGACAATACTAAAACGTGAATAAAACAGAGTAGTAAAAATTTATACATACTTCATTTTTCCTTGATTGTAGTGAATCATTTTCTCTACAAGATGGAGAGTCACTTAGTAACCTAGAAGGAAAGGCAGGAAATAAATTTATTTACATGTCATTTTACCCCATTTTCTAATACCAAGCTATTCTCAGAATTAAGTTCCAACCAAAGATTTTTCTTTTTTCAACATATTCAAAATGAAGCAGTATTTTCCACTCGAGACATTTATACCATTTTCAATAATCTCAAATATTAAACTTTTCTTCTCACTCTTAGCAGATGTTGTATTATTTAACATTGTTGAGATCAGGGTACTAAATAGAACTACACTTTCCCCTTCTTTATCTCATTTTGAGTTCTTGTAACTATTTTATTCCTCTAGATATTTTCTAAAGAGATGTCTCTCTTCCTTTTCAAAGATAACATCTCTTGATCGCCAGGTCTTAATACATAAATGATCACTTCTATTTAACTGTCAACTTCTCTTTTAACTGGGTCCTTCCCCATTGCCTATACTCTTGGGTTTCTCCTGGCACTGATATCCTCCTTTTAGTCAGCATTACCATAGTTTTTAGAACACTACTGGTAGCAGGGTGACCTGCTCTTGCTGGTTTGCCCAGAATTTTTCCTAATTTTGGAAAGAAAGTCCTACACGACATCCTAGGAAAACCCTCAGGCCTGGGCAATTACACACATGGAGGTACCAAAAAGTTTCTCAAATGTCTTTAATGCTTCACTCAACTATTTAACAGTTTTCAGTGGCTCCTCACTGCTTGCAAAAGTTAAAAGTCCCTTAGCATAATACGCAGCCACCACCTGTTGCATTATCTTCCCCTAAACTCCAACTTCATCTATTTTCTAATGTTAGCCCCCCAAAACTCACTTCAGTTAACCAATATTTATTGAATAATGACTTTGTGCCAGGCTCTGCACTAGATAGAAAAACTGAGGCAAGAAAATCAGTCTCATCAAGTCCTCTAAGTGGTCACAATCCAGTAACATATACCCAATGTTTGAACCCCAATGGATTACACTACTCTGTACATTCTATCCTTCTTTATGACTATACAATTTTATCATATTCTTCATTAGTTGACGAGCTCCTTCAAAAGCAGGTATTTGGTCTTACTCGACAACTCAAGAGAATATAGAGCATTGCCTTGCATTCATTTGCAAATAAATATAACATTCAGGAGCAAAAAAATTAAATGAAATGAAAAATAATCCCTCTGATAGTCTTTCTGAAAAAACTCAAAGTTTAAAACAAATTAACACTTTATCTTATATAATTTAGAGTCTCGAAGTAAGACTCTGAATACAAAAATGTAACAAACAACATACAAATTTTCTCTGTAGTAGGTAAATCCTATAAAAGGCAGCTGATTTCCCACAAAAGCTTTAGGAATTGGGAAGGTTTCTACATCTCCTTTATCATCTTCGATGTCATCGAAATTGCTGCTGTCTATATCACTGCTGAGTTCAGGTACTACTGGAGCTGCCGCTATAAAAAGAAATGAATTATTTTATTCATAATAAAAAATATATCTAAACAGACCCTATTGTTTTATATTATTAACAACATATTATACTAATATTAACACACTGAACATGAGTACTATATAATTAATAATATATTATGATTTACTAAAGAAAATTTTAGTAACAATTTCCATTTTATCATTTCAAAGAATTAGAACTTTATGTGTTTTACTCCTACATTAGGTCAGTTTTAAATATAGATAAATCAATTAAACAAGGAAAGCAATATGATATTACTCTAGGTATTAAGATTATAAGCAGCAATAACTTGCACATACATTCTTTAGTCTTCAGTTTTCTATATACTTTAGGCAGAAATAGTTCTTACTCTTAAAATAAATTAACGTCGAATGCACGTAAAGTTAAAATGAATTACTATACTTACCCTAGTACTGACCAGAGTATAGTTTCCCTAAATAATTACTGATTTATTAATTCAACACATTCGAATTAAAGGATTATATTTCACAATTCTATAAATTATTGAGTTTCATAAAAGTGAACTTGACAAATTAAGAAATCAGTAATGTTTATTATAATATTCTTGGGAAATACTGTTAATAAATACATGTTTATTGTATGCTTAGTTTGCTTATCGAGGTAAGATTTGTAAATATTGCCATGAATTTGAAATGAAACCTCTCAATTTAAAAATTAGTTAGCATTAAGTATATCAAACATGCTAGTTAATTCAAAAGAGTAATCGATTTCTGAGATTTAAAATGTGATGGAATAGAAATATTTAAATGTATTGACTTACTCTCTCTTATGTTATCCCAATTCCACTGATCATTCTTAAAAAAAGGATGTTGTTTGATTTCTTCTACCCCATTTCTCCCAAGTCGTACCTCCCTAAACATGCAGTTAAAGATTATATAAAAAGTAAGATTACAAAAAGACAAAAATATTAAACCTTTCAACAAGGATCAACAGCAAAATCACAAATGAGTTTGAGATTTTTAAAAGCTTCAGTTAAAAATGTTTCTCAAAAATAAGCAATTTCGATTTTACAGTATATAATCTCTCCAGATTAAAAAGACTGTAATGTATAGTAAACACCATTGAAAGTAAAATATATTTCCATCTGTAGTTGTGTCAAATGAAAGTACATTTGACACAATGTCTTTCAAATTAAAAAATGCACCTGAATATGCCAAAATTGCACGACCAACTTCAGGAGGTAACATGGATGAAGATCTAACTTTTGGCCTAGAAGAGTTATCGAAATCTCTCTAATAAAAATGTTATTTAAAAAAATTTCTCCTCTTCTTAAAAATAAATCACATGTTGCGTTTGACGCTATCCACATTCACTCAGATAAATTATCTCTACACTTATATTAAAATTATCATTTTGAATACAAAAAAAAAGTTAACTAAACATTCTTTGCCCCTTTGAGTCTTCAATAAAGATTATATGGAAATAAAAAGCATTTTTTAATATGCCCTGGAGCTATGTTTAATATAAACAGGAAAACCTGTAAACTTTAGAGGGAAGTGCCCCTAGGCACACTGATGGCATTAAATTCTTATCAAAATACCTTTTTTCTACCTACAACCATCTTTATTCCTTTCATTAATTATGCTATATCCCATTTTATATTTTATCTTTCAGCACAAATTATGATCATCCCCATCAAATCAAACATACAGGATTTGCTTTGAGTTTATCAGCATGGACTGTGCAATAATCACATAATTAACAAATCTTAAAAGTTTTAGTCTACAAATGATTGATAAACACAAAAATAATTAACCTCTCTAAAGAGGAAAAATTTTTTAAAAACTTTTCTTGCTTCAGATAGAAAAAACAAAAAAAAATTTCATAACATTCAGTTTGATGAAAATGAGGGAAACAATGCTAATGAAAATATTCCTTGATGTGATTTCTCTGGGGGGTGAACTTTGCAAAATCACCTAATTTTAAAATGTGTATCCCAGAATTCTACCTTTAAGATTTTATCCTACAAAAAGTATGCAAAGATGATTGTATGAGGGTAGTTACTACCATACTGCTTCTAATAGCAACTAGGCAACAAACAAAGTGTGCTAAGGAAACACAGCATTTTAGAGCTACAAGTGTCCTTAGTTATCATCTAATCTGATCCTATCATTTTATGGATAACATTATTGCCTAAAAAAATAAAATAATTACCCTAAGAACATCAAGCTAGTGAGTAAAGTTTGGACTGGGGAGCAAGCAACATCATGTGTGTTGGTCCTCTGAGAGGATGACTCCTGTCACAAATATAAAATGGGACACTAGAAAACCAAGAGACCAAAGAAGAAACTCTGAAACAGCTTTCTAGCTTCTCTTTTTGAGGGAGGTTTTCACAACGTTGTTCATTTATTTTGTTTTAAGAAATATAGAATTTCCAGGACAGACTTGCTCATATTCAAATGCAAATAGAAACTGGTTGGAAAAGAGACATTCCCAAATCAAACGCAAATGCAGTTTTTAAGATTATAACCAACTGAGTGTTTATCTGCGCAGAATGCTCTTCCCTCAAAAGTTGTACAATCAAGAGTAAGGTGGCTTAGTTACCTTAGGATAAAATGTGAATAATACAAAAGTTTTCTCTCAAATGCATTATTTTACTGAGTTCTAATTTTCTTCTTTTTAGACATTAAGGTTAAAGTTAGAGTTAGATTACAATTGAGCTGCACACAAAATGACAAGGGTAACCCAATACCAGGCTTAGCAGTAAAAAAAAAAAAAAAGGCTAACCCAGAATTAAATGTAATTTGGATAAAGTGAGAGATTGATTTCATATGTAAATAAGAGTTAGTTCATTTCTACAAATTTAAAAGTTAAAGGTGTCCTTTCTACAAAGAAATTCAATGTATATTACCTATCTGTTAGGAAGGCACAGATGAGATTCTTCGCATGTTTAGAAATTTCTGCATCTTCGGGGAAACACAGTGAGTTTTTATGATCCATAATTTTGCTATATGTTCCAACAAGTGAATCTGCATAAAATGGAGTATCCCCTAAAATTCCAAGAAAGGAGAAACTGAGTGCAACACTGAATGCAAATGAAACATTTTCATCTAGTATTTCAATATATTAAGTTTAAATTTGTCACGTGCATGAGAATGAATGGTTATGGCCAGAAGTCTCAGTCAAAACAAACAGGCACACACTAAGAATATACTTAAATTTTAATATACATATGCCTTACTGTTAAAATGTACAGCTGACACTTATTGGATTTTGTTAACCAATGTCACCATAAAAAAATTAATAAATGAAATGAAAAAATAAAAATAAAAAAAATTTTAAACATACTCTTAAGAGTAAATAAATCAATGTTAACTCTAGAATTTTGTTGTTGCTGTTTTTATAATGGGAAAGGAAAATATTTACTGAATAATTAAAGAAAAAGATACTAAGTGAGGTCAGATCAGTTAGTCTTCTCATGCTTGAGCTGGATCATGAATCGGCCTTTTGGGATTATTCTCTAGCCACACGTGGCGATTTAAAGTTAAGTTAATTACAATTAAACAAAATGAAAAATTCAGTTTCCTAGTCACACTAGCCACATTTCAAGTGCTTGATGTGGCCAGTGCCTACCATACTGGACAGTGCAGATATAAACCATTGTCAGATCATAATAGACTGGACAGTGCAGCTCTAAGAGTTTTGGATCGTCATCTTATAGATGAGGAAGCTGAGCCCCAATAGATGACATGTGATTTGTCTAAGAGGACACATAGTTAGAGTTAAAAATGGTAGAAATGGTCTCCCAAAGCAGTGTTCCTGCTGACGAATGACCATGATAGAGTCAATGAAAGCAGTACAAAGACAGAAGTTAACGGCATCACTTTGGCCACTACTTATCTAAAGTTACAAGGGTTAAAGGCTCTGCTGGGATGCCTCGACTACAAGTCACCTTATTACAAAAGAGACTCCCAAATCAGCCAATCCAAAACTTCAAAAGGGATAGTCATGTGGGTAATTTTTATTTGTTTTCAAAGTGGGGTGGAGGGAAGTTTTGAATTCAAGATTTTTTCCAGTGCCATTTTTAACTGCAGTAGAGTCCTCTAGATGAAATCCCATGATGACCAACATGAGCAAGCACCAGAGTAGGCTCAGAATACTGGAAATCAGTGCCATTCAAACTCATTCAATTCAGCTGAGCTGAAAACAATAGCAGGAATTTAAATGGTCTCTTCAAATAAGCCATGTTGACTTCCTACAAAGTGTATTATTTTCTAAATCCCTAGAAGAGTCTAGGCAAATAATAGAATATATTCTACTTCCCAAAGATTATAAGCCACACCTAATGCATCATCAGATCTGGCCAGAGGTGGGGAGAATGGACGGCTACCTGGGAACATATGGTGAGTACAATGAGACCCACTACAAAGACAAAGGTCCAAAACAAAGTAGGTTATACCATGACATGAGACTAAGCATAGCAAGATTAATGCTACATACACAACGGTCATCAAGAGAAGGCAACTTATGCCACGCAAAAGTTCCATGCCTAATTATTACTTAAATTTGGGCTTTACCAAATTTTTTTTTTTTAAAAGCAATAACCATATTCAATTATCATTCAGATTTGAACAGATTTTCTACTACCAGTTTGTTTTAGGGTTATCTTCTAGAAAATAAATTCTCAAAATTTAAAAATATTATTTTGAACTCTAAAGTCATTTTATATAATGTTATTAGCCTTATCACACTTGCCTCAGAAAGGAGATTTGGCTACATCTCCCCTCTTCCCCAAGCCAGATGATTCAGTCATTATTAGCTTCCTTAGTCAGAAGATATTTTTGTGTCCCTAGTACTGAGGAATGGAAAATCTTAAGAATGAAATCTATGATGTAAAGAAAAGTTTTGAAATATTTAGGCCTTTAAAATTTGGATTTGGTTGAAGTAAAAGAAATTATTAAATTTGCCTCTGAATTTTCTGAGAATCTAATATAAAATATATTTATCTTGATAGTCAAATCATCAATAACTACATTTACAATTTATTTTACTGGAATTACGAACCAAATATATATACAAGTAATAAACATAAGAAATACAGTTAACAAAAATCAATTATATAAACAACTAAAAAATATTCAGTTCTCTATTATCAGAACAAGTATTAATAGCCTTATATTTAAAATATTTACAACAGATACTGTTGATCCCTCCCGAAAAAGATCTTAGCATGGAGGCCCAGAATAGCTGTAAACTTCTTATTCTAGTATTTTCTTAATACAAAAAGGTCTATTGGACAAATATTTCCTAGCAGTATACTTTTAATTCTTTTCATATTCTACTCAATCGACTTGCAGTATAAAGCTTGGTTTTAATTTTCCAATTAACAATCGATCATATCAGACTACTAATCCAAAGTTTTGAGAAATTCCACTTCCTCCCTAGGACACATGCAATTAATTTCCTTATATTCTCAGATTCTTGAGTTAGAACTAAAGTGTTATGAGATAGGTTTTGAAAAAAAGAACAAGTTAAAATCTTTACTTACCCACCAGCATCTCAAAAAGGAAAACACCCACAGACCACCAATCACATTCTCGCCCATAGTAACCATCGCCTCCTTGTGATTTCAGAACCTCAGGTGATATATAATCAGGTGTTCCAACTGCTGTGTCACAATGCACCATGCCTGTCTGGGTAAATAGCAGAGATAAAGAAAAAAAGACGTATGTAAAAACACACAAACAAACGCAACTAATTCATTTATTATCACATGTAAGTGGCTATAAACTGCTACGAACTGAACTTCATTGCTGACATGGCTTTGGGAAGGCAGAGGACAAATACATTATGAAATACATAAAAATGTATGGATTATGGGAGATCAGAGACAACTTTCCAACCTTTTTTTCATCAATGAAAAAGGTGGTAGCTTTTCTAAGGAATTCCATGCAAATCAATATGAGTGAAATCCTACAATTTTTGTCCTTTCCTGCCTGACTTGTTTCACTTAGCATAATACTCTCAAGATCCATCCATGTTGTTGAAAATGGCAATGTCTCATCTTTTTTATGGCTGAGAGTAATCTATTACATATGTATATATACACCAGCTCTTTATTCAATCATCCATCAAGGGACACTTAGGTTGTTTCCATGTCTTGGCTATTGTAAATAATGTTGCAATGAACACAGGGGTACATATATCTTTACAAATTAGTGTTTTCATATTTTAGGGGTAAAAATACCCAGAAGAATAATGCTGGATAATAAGGTAGTTCCATTCTTAAATTTTAAAGGAACTTCTATACTGTTTTTCTTAGTGGCTGCACCAGTTTACTTTCACCAACCATGTAGGAGGGCTCCCTATTCTCCAAATCTTCTCTAATACTTATTATTTCTTGTCTTTTTGATAACAGCCATTTGAACAGGTGTGATGTGGTATCTCACTGTAGTCTTGATTTGCATTTCCCTAATAACTAGTGATGTTGAACATTTTTGTATATGTCTGTTGGCCATCTGTACATCTTCCTTGGCAAAGTACCTATTCAGGTCCTCTGCCTATTTTTTGTTTTGTTGTTGTTGAGTTGTATGGGTTCTTTACATATTTTGAAGCCCCTTAACAGAAGTATCATTTGCAAATACCTTCTGCCATTCAGTTGGTTGTCTCTTTGTTTCAATGGTTTCTTTTGCCGTGCAGAAACTTTTTAGTTTGATGTAACCTCAATCATTTTTGTTTCCCTTGCCTCTGGTGTCAAATTCACATAAACATCTCTGAGATCAATGTCCAGAAGCTTAGTACCTATGTTCTTGTCTATGTATTTTACTGTTTCAGCTCTTACATTCAAGTCTTCAATCCATTGGAGTTAATTTTTATATATGGTATAAGAGAGTGGTCAGTCTAGTTTCATTCTTTTGCATATGGCTAATTTTCCCATCACCATTTATTGAAGAGACTTTCCTTTCTTTGTTGTATATTCTTGGCTCCTTTGTTGAAAATCAGTTGCCCACATATGTGTGAGTTTATTTCTGGGCTCTCAATTCTATTCCATTGGCCTGTTTTTCTGCCAATACCATACCGTGTTAATTACTATAGCTTTGTAGTATAGTTTGAGGTCAGAAAGTGTGATACTGCCGGCTTTCTTCTTTTTTTCTCAGGATTGCTTTAGAGTCTTTTGTGGTTCCATACAGATATGAGGATTTTTGGTTCTACTTCTGTGAAAAATGTTATTGTAATTTTGCTAGTGATTGAATTGAATCTATAGATTGCTTTAGGTAATATGAACATTATGACAGTGTTACTTCTTCTAATCCATGAACACAGATTATCTTTCCATTTCTTTGTGTCGTCTTCAATTCCTTTTAACAAGGTCTTGTAGTTTTTAGTGTACAGGTCCTTCACCCTCCTTTAATATTACTCTTAAGTATTTTATTCTTTTTGTTGCAAATCTAAATGGGACTATTTTCATTTCTCTGATAATTTGTTGGTACATAGAAATGGAACAGATTTCTGTATATTGATTCTGTATCTTGCAACTTTATTGTATTTACTGTTTCTGATAGTTTTGCTTTGTTTTGTTTTTGCTGGAGTCTTTAGTTTTCCATGTATAAAATCATGTCATCTGCAAATAGTGACAGTTTTACTTCTTCCTTTACAATTTGGATGTCATTTCTTTTTTTTGCCTAATTGCTCTGGCTAGGACTTCCAGTACTATGTTGAATAACAGTGGCTAGAGTGGGCATTCTTGTTCTTCATCTTAAAGGAAAAGCTTTGCTTTTCATTGTTGAGTATGGTGTTAGTTGAGGGTCTGTTATATGTGGCTTTTATTATGTTGAGGTACTTTCCTTCTATATCCATTTTATTGAGAGTCTGTTATCAATAAATAGATGTTGTATCTTGTAAATTCTTTTTCTGCATCTATTGAGATGACCTATGATTTTATCTTTTGTTAATGTGGTGTATCACACTGATTTGCAGATGCTGAACCATCCTTGCATCCCTGGAATGAATCTCACTTGACTGTGTTGTGCGATCCTTTTAATGTGTTACTGTATTCAACTTGCTAGGATTTTGTTGAAGATTTTTATATCTATGTTCATCAGAGACAGTAGCTTGTAATTTTCTTTTCTTATGATGTCCTTACCTGCTATTGGTGTCAGGGTACTGTTGGCTTTGTAAAATGAATTAGAAAGCATTCCATCCTCTAATTTTTTGGAAGATTTTGAGAAAGATGGGTATTAATCTTCTTTGAATGTGTGGTAGAATTCACCAATGAAGCCATCTGGTACTGGCCTTTTGTTTTTTGGGAGGATTTTTATTACTATTTCAATTTCTTTACTAGTGATCGGTCAATCAGGTTTTCCATGACTTTAGACTCGTTTGTTCTTTTTCTAGTTCTTTAAGATGTAATGTTAGGTTGTTTGAGATTTTTCTTGTTTCCTGAGGTAGGCCTGTATTACTATAAACTTCCCTCTTAGTACCACTTCTTTGCTGCATCCCTCAAATTTTGATACATTGTATTTTCATTTTCATTTGTCTCTATGTATTTTTTTAATTTTTTAATTTTATTTCTTCATTGACCTAATAGTGTGGTAGCATGCTGTTAAATCTCCACATTTGTGCATCTGCAGACACCATCCCTATCCACCCTGCAATTTCTTACCTCCCCTGCTTGTTCCCATGTGCCCATTTTTTGATATACTGATATGTGGATCTCACAGGCATGTTTGTGTGTTGAGCAGAGGAATCTGTTATAGTTGTTTGACTTGTAAATTTAAGGGAAAATACAAAATGGTCTTCTCATTCTGCCATGGTAAACATCAGCTGAAACTTGCAAGGATTTTGTAAATTAATTTAAATGCCCTTCATTTCCTTTACCTGCCCAATAAAGAGTGCATCATCACATTTCTCATAAGGAAGCCATACATACTACCTAAATACTAAGTATTATGACCATCTTGGGAAAAGTAAGTTCAATGTATTTTGTAAAAATGATTTATGTAAATGCTTTAAGTGCAATGAAATATATTAAACATGGGAAATTAATTTCAAAAGCAATCTTTTCATTCTTCAAATTAGCAGAATAAATTCGATGATTTTATTTTCCCAGGTATACAGCAAATAGAGAATAGAAGTCCTTTAGTTTGAATATAAATTAATAAAATAAAAATTTTGGAAATAATTGATCAAATATGAGAGTAATACTTTATATGGATTACTACTTAGAATAAAAGATAAAGAAGACAGTGTCTGACTTCAAAAGGCAGGGTATATGATTAATATTTATCATGGACTATCCTATACTTTAGACTTACCGGTAGAAATACTAATAGAGACTTATTAGGGTAAACAAAATCTCTTCATTTCACATGTATCCATAGAAATTAAGACTTAAAAAAAAAATAAATCTTGTGAGATTTAAGAGCTAAAACCTAACTCTACACACGTACATACAAGAAATACCACTAAGAGAAAATTATTTATCATTCAAAGGTTCAGAGCAAGGAGTGAAAAGGGTAAGACACACAAAAATTTGACATAAAGCTAGGCTGTAAAGGATGGACAAGTTAGGCTTTAAAGGAGAAGGGGTGATATAGTAGCTTAGATAGAAAAAAGAACAACAATAAAGGAACAAGAATGACTTTATAGAAAGGATGTTCAAGAAATGCAGTTAAGTCCAAATCAATTAAGTGTAAAGTTGCACAATGAAGAGGTGGGAAAGGTCAGACGGAGATCAGTTTGAATAACCACCTGCAGAATACGTGCTTTGGTAGGACTAAAGAATTTTTAGTAGGTAAATTATGTGAATAGCACTCTGCTTTCAGAAAATTAATACTCTAACCACAACTTTTGGCGAACACATTGGTGGTTCAATTTTTTTTAAATAAACATTTTGAAAACATATTTGAAAACTGTCTCATGGGAAAGCTGCCAAATTATATGAATACAGAATCATACATTTATGACAAGTCTTTGATTTTATTCTAAAGAAATACAAGAAGGAAAGACTGGAAACTAAAGAGACTGGTTTACCTACAGAGGGTGGGTATGAAAAGTGTGAAAAGAAGGGAATACAGAAATAAGGTAATAGGAGGGAATAATCCTTCTCTAATCAAACAATAATTTGTATAAATCCAATTCCTAAAACCAGAGGAATGCTTCACATATCCAAAAAATTAACAACTAAAATCAACTTGAATATAGGGAGAACTTTAAATAGAATACAAATAGTAAGAAATGAACTTGTTTCATAAATTAATACTATAACTGCGCCAAAGGGGGAAGGGAAGAAAAGAATTGACCTAAGTAACTTTGGAAAACAGTATCTTAAAAAACAAATAAACAAACAAAAAAAACAAAAAAGAAAGGAGGAAGATTAGAAGGAAGCCTGTGGTGTAGGACTAGAATTAAAAGTATCAGTATGAACTCACAATTTTTAATATACTACAAACACAGAATTAAATAGGAACATGTGTGTACATGTGAGTTAGTACATATAGTGTATATAATATATATGTGTCCGTTGAGAAGGCTTAGAAATAATGACACTCCAGGAGCAATAAGCACATCGGGCACCCAAATACTGATTTCTAAATACCATTCTTGAATAAAAGAAATCAGTTTTTTGGAGAAGTGGCTGATTCCAGGGCCGGGACAGAGAAAATATACAAGTCTTCAACTACTTGTGCCAAAAAATAAGAAAATGATCCAAAAAGAGGGCATGTCTTTTTGTAAAGACATAGGAATCAATCTAAGGAGCCTCCACAAGATAAGGAAACTGGACTGAGTTTCAAAGTATAAGTAGGAATTTGCCAAGCAGACTATATTCAACAGCATATGTGAGGTCAGGAATCATGAAATAGCACTGTATAAAAAGAACTATTATGCAATTTAAGATCTCTGTACCATAAGGTACAAAAGGCTGAATGATAGAGAACGAGGATGAAAAAGTTGGCAGGGTTCATATCATCCTAACAGGCTTCATATGACAAGCTAAGGAGTTGGAACTTCAGTAGGTGACAGAGAGCAACATAAAAAGATATTTATTTTCAAAAGCTTCCTCGAAAGTACTTTATTCTACATGGACCAGATTAAATGTGTATTTGCTAAATATATCTGGTGTTTATAATTGAAAAAATATCATAAATCGAGAGATTTACTGAAAACACAAAATTGGTCAATCACGAATCTTGTAGTTGGTCTAAGACACTACAAAATACTTTCTGTGAAGGTGGAAAACAAAAATTGTAAGTGGAGTTCTTAATTATCAGAGCATTACAAGCCTCAGCTTGACTGCTACAGAGGCAAGAGCCTATTTGGTCCATTTTAATAATTAAAAATGAGCACTTGCACCAGGGCTCCTTTCTCAGAGAAGCACATCCCTTGCCTTGTAGGAATCCTGGCTAAGGGAAGGTCCAGCTTCTTTTGTATTCTATCTTAAAACAGCATTTAGATATTCTATCTTAAAGATATTAAGATATTCTATCTTAAAACCCATTTCCATCTGTGTTTGCGGTGTGCAGTCCCACAGGCACACAAAGCTGTTTGTTACTCCTGTTATCTCCTTCAGTACCATTTATTATTTCCATTAGGGCTGTGGTTACAAAGCTGCACAGCTTTTAAATGGTCTGTCCCTATTGTTCCATAAACCTGATCTTTAAATGTATAATTCTGCATAAATAGGGTTTTTCAGAAACATAAATAGAAATGCCTATATTTTAAAACTTATGTCACTTGTAGAAGGGTATGAATATTAGCAATTTACCAATTAGCTTCTAAAAAATGATAGCCTCAATTTAACCAAATGGTAAATATTAGAGAATTAATGGATAAAATCTTATTCTATTTCTGGGTAATTTACATAAATGAGCCTTAAAAGATCGCAGAGGTTGCTGTAAAATGCATTAACAGGCAGAGAGAACTCAACTTATCTAATTAATGCAAGTAATCTGAAATAACAGTACTTCTTGGCAGTCACTGAAACATCTACATGTAAATATACTACACTGTGACTTTCATTCACATCCAGAGTAAAAGCATGTAGAAAATTGTGTATTCTGCAATTTATCAATAATAGAACTTAATGAGATACCATTACTCTTAATTGTGATAGTAACAAATTATTTTAATCCTTATAGATTATAATGTTATACTGTATTTTTGCTTTTATACATGATATATGTTTTATATGAAGCCAGAAGAGTTAAAAAATAATTCAAGCATCTCTATCTATATTATAAAGAGCTGGCAAACTTTTCTGTAAAGAGCCAGATAGTAATTATTTTAGGCTTTGTGAACTATACAGAGTCTCTATTGGATATCTTCCTTTTCTTAAGTAATCTTTCAAAAATGGAAAAATCATTTTTAGTGCAGAAGCTGTAGAAAATCAGCCATAGGCAGATTTGGCCATGTGCTCCAGTATGCCAATCCCTTCTATAGATGTATAGATCAATGAGAATAAAACAATGAACATTTCTAATGGCTTTGAGACTGTAACGATAACCAGAGGCAAATAAAGTGATGAACCTGAAACTTGCAATAACACTATTCACATTAACAATATTAGAAAATTACAAATTCTATATACTATAGTTTTTAATAAAAAGCTCCTCTTTGTCAACATTATATTAATAATTGTAATTATTAACATTACTTGAGGAATGGAGGTTTAGGGTAAAATTTTTCAATTTCAGTTTTTAAAATATTTGATACATCAAAATTAAGGATTTCTGTTCAAACAAGAGACAGAGATGAGTAGGAGACTAGAAGATGGTATCAGCAATATCTATGGACTATCTAGATTAAATAAGGAATCAATAAGAAGTCATTTTTAAAAGGGTCAAAAAATACACACGAGGTAATTCACAAAAGAGAAAGGACTGACAAGTATATTAAGAATACACTCATGGAAATGCAGAGAAGAAACATCATTCATTTTACTTAACAGACATAAAAAAAGTTTAGCATTCTACTAGAAAATTATTTTATACTTTATTTGCATTAAAGATAATTTTCAGTTAATCATGTCACAGTATATTATAACAAACACCAAGAGGAGCTTTGATGTTTATATAATATAGTATGACAATAGTATGACAATAGTATAGTATGACAATCAAATATTCCATCTACTAAACACTGACTAATATATGCAGAACATAAACATAGTAACGAGTAGAGTCTAATGAAGACCAAAGAAGTAAAAGGATGCTAAGCTTTAGCTGGGAAAACAGGGCATACAAACCTGGATAGACACAACAGCCTAGAAGTATAGCATAAATTCTAAATAAGTAAGGACATTATGACACTGGAAGAGTGATCAGTCAGGTTAGGATTATCGGGGAGAACTTTCTAGATAAGGTAAAATAGGAGATAAGCTTGGAAAAATATGGATCGCTGATGAAGGTAGGACAATCAACAAAAGTGAATGTCACACAGGTAGCATGAAACAAGTTAAGAAGTAAAAAGAAAATCAGCTTTATTCAAAATTAACGTTTTGACAAGATAACTAATGCGAAGTAAGATTAGCTATGTAAGCATACTGGAAGGTATGAAAACCATACAAAAGATAATACCCAGTTTGTTCTCTATATACATCAACATTTATGAAGTCTGATAACGCAACTTCACACTCTAGATTCAACAGGAGAATACAAAGGAAATAAAACATGATCCCTCCCAATCAGGAATTACTACCAGGAATTATGCTCACTCAACAAAATAAAAGACAAGAGATATAAATTTTGCAATGAAAATAAATCAACATCGTAATTACTTATGAGGTTAATGCTACTGAATCTATTAATCACAATATGAATTGTTCAACAGGGAAAGCACCACAATAGATGATGTCCTCAAATTTATTCTATGTGGTTGATGCAGATAAGGTTGGAAGAAGGTGGTAACATAAGTTTCTCAGCTTACCTCTTTTGTTAAAGGAAAAATACAGGAATATGGTCATGGAAATACCCATGTACCTTAATTTATATTCTGTGTACTACTTCTTCACCTAGATGATCATACACGTGAACTAGCTTTGATCGATAGCAAATGCTCATCAACATTCTATGAAGAAGATAACTATTTATCTGAGTTCTTCTCTTGGATTCATCAAATCTACTAATAAAGTATTCTAAAGCCAGATGAACAGTTAGTAACGGAAATGCTATGATATGGATATTTTATTACTTCGAGTCATTACACAGTTAGCAAGACTCAATTTATCTTTGTTTAAAACTATGAAGTCCAGATTTAAAGTGTTTCTTTTATTTTCGTTTCTCAAAAACCTAGCATTTTTTGAACTTATTTATTACTTACTTCATCCATCTTCATACATGTGCCAAAATCTGCTAATTTTAGATGCCCATGTTTATCCAAGAGCATGTTGTCAGGCTTCACATCTCTGTGAATTAAACCCATGGAGTGTATGGCATCCAGAGCAAGAACGACTTCAGCAGTATAAAATTTGGCCCATTTTTCAGGTACATCATAGTTACTCATAAGGTTTACAAGGTCTCCACCAGGCATGTACTCCATTACCATATACAGATACTTATCATCTTGAAAGGCACAAAAGAGCTGGAAAACAAAATGGGAAGGAAAAAATTTTTTCTTTAAGAAGAAAGAAAGAAAACCAAAACCATAAACAACAAAATCTCCCCCAAATTTATTACTATTGAAAGTGACAAATTATTTTATATCCAAAACCAAGCTGAACTTTATGAAATCTTTGATTTTAGATCTGGACATCTTTAATGAAAAACAGTTATCAGACAAAACTTTGATATGGGTATCTTCCTCATGCTTACTAACAAAATATACATAAATAAATCATTTTCCCTCTTGGAGAATACAAGAATGTATTTATAAAGAAATATTTCTAAAAAGAAAAAGAATAAAAATGAAGAAAGCTGAAAGAATGACAGAATTCATAATAACAACAAAAAAACATAAATTATTGCACCAAACTCACAAAGAGAGCTGAGGAGGTAGGAGCAGTTTAGAAAAACCTAAAAGATAAGCAGATTTAACGGCTACAAGAAGACGGACTAAGCCCCAACCACCGGAAGAGGGAGCAGTCGGTAGCCACACTCGGAACAAGTCCTTCTGTCTCCCTTTCCCCATCATCTTGCTCATAACAAGCAGAGCAGGAAGTGGCAGTTTGCACCCAAACTAAAGTAGGGCACTGGACCAGAGAAATAAGATACCAAGTTGACTCCCAGGAGAGACAGAGAAATTACAAATTCAGAAGGAAATCTGTACATTCTACCCAACAAGTCCCACTCCACCCAGAAGCAATCAATGAAAACAGAAAAAGTTTCCACAAACAAAGAGGGAAAGATAGAACAAAACCAAGAATCTACATTTGAGAAAAACCAACATCATGAGATACAAAGCAATTAGAGAAACAACGAAATTGTCCATATATGCTATATTGGGGTTTTCTATTCCATTTAGTTGTTTTATTTGTCTATTCTTGCCACCAGACCACAGTGTTTTAATTTTGTTTAATGTGCTTGATATTGATTGAGCTTCTTAGATCTATTGGTTACAGGATTTCATCAAATTTGGGAAAATTTTGGCCATTATTTCTTCAAATAGCTTTTCTGTCTCAGCTCCTGCCCCAGAATTCCCCAGCCCCTTTCTCAGATTTCAGTTCCACATATATAATCTGCTTGCTGCTGTTCCCATGGGTAACTAATAGTCTGGGTCCCCCACCCCCGCTCCATCTTTTTTTTTTTTTCTGGTGTGCTTCATTTTGTAAAGTTTTTATGCTATGGCTGGAAAAATGAAAACTGTCCTCAAAAGACTTGTATGCAAACGCTCACTATTTATAATAGTGCCAAAGTAGAAACAATTCAAATGTCCATCATCTGGCAAGTAAACAAACAAAACTGGGTATATCCATACACTCTCCACTCTACTAGGAATATTGTAATACCATTCTGATGCTAAACAGCTAGAGTTAGCATTAGATCTCACAAGTTAGGAGCTCAGTCTTACACAAGACTGCCCTCACTTCAAGCATCAGGCCACCTGCATTTCTGAATAACTGACTACAAATTCAGGAGTTTCCATGACCCCCTCAGGTTTGATAACTCACTAAGATGAATCACAGAACTCAGGAAAGACTATACTTAGAAAGATGATAGTTTTATTATAAAGGATACACATATGTCAAAGTCTGGGAGGGAGCAGAGAGCTTCTGTGCCTCCTTGTGGAATCAGGGTGTACTACATTACACACAACAGTGTGCTCACCAATCAGGAAGCTCCATTGAGTGTCAATGTTCAGAGTTTTAATGAGGGTCTCATTACATAGGCATCATTAGTTAAATCACTGGCCATATGATTAAACTCAATCTCTAGGTCCCTTCTCCCTAGAGTTTGGGCAGCTGAAAGTCCCAATCTTCTAATCATGTGCTTATTCTTTCTGGTGAACAGTCCTCATCGCAAATCTATCAAAAGGCCACCAGGAGTTGCCTAATTAGCATAACAAAGACCAGTGTAATCCAAGAGCTTTTAAAAGCTCTCTGCTAGGAACTGGAGACAAAGACTGAATATATTCTTTATTATACCATACTGTACAATGGAATACTATTCAGCACTAAAAAGAAATGAATTATAATACATGCCACGATATGCATATACTTCAAAACAGTATACTAAGGGAAAAAGACTAGATCCAAAAGACAATACAATACGTTGTATGATTTCATTTATCTGAAATGTCTAGAAAGGCAAATCTACAGAGACAGAAAGCACATTGGTGGTTGCCTGGGGCTGGAGGAAAATGGGAAATGACTATAAATAGGTACAAATGATCATCTGGGGATGGTGGAAATGTTCTAAAATCAGATAGTACTGACGGGTGCACAACCGTAAACTGCCTAAAAATCACTGGATTGTACAAGGTGATCTACAAGTAAGTTAATAATGAAGCTTTATTCACAAGAGACAAAAATAAGGAAAAAAACAAATGTCCATGAACAGATGAATAAACAAATTATACAATAAAATAGTATTTGGCAATAAAAAAGAATGAACTATTGATATATTGCATCATGGATAAAACTCAATTTTGCTGAATGAAAGAAGCCAATGAAATGGGATTAAAGTTAGACTGGACACTGTAGAAGAAGAGATTGATAAACTTAAAGACATAAACTCAAAACTATATAAAATTAGACACACCGAATAACAACAAAAAAACTTGATGTGATGTGATTAAAATGGCACTTTACCTTTTTAGTCTCTGCAAAACCCACAACCCTAGTCTAAATAATGAAAAAACATCAGACAAATTCCAAGAGAAGAGCATATACATCCTACAATATAACTAACTGACCAGTATTCTTCAAAGCTGTAAAGGTCATCAAAAACAAAGGAAGTATGAAAACTATCATAGCCAAGAGGAGCCTAAGAAGATAGGATAACTAAATGTAACATACTATTTTGATGGGATCATGAAATTGAAAACCAATTAGATAAAAACTAAGAAAATCTGAAAAATTATGGGCTTTAGTTAATAATAATGTTTCAATACCACTTCATTCATTGTAACAAATGCATCTTACTAAAGTTAGGTGTTAACAAGGGAAACTGTACAGGGGTATACGGGAGCTCTCTACTATCTGCTCGATTTTTCTGTAAATTTACAATTGTTTCTAAAAATAAAGTCTATTAATAAAAATAAATCAAATGCTGGTAGATAACAGTATTTGGCAGTGCCTAACTATGTAAAAAGCCATTTTCTAATATGATTTAATATGTAAAATCTTATTACATATGAGCATTAATAGAACATCTGCAATCAATTTTGATAAGAAACACTAATTGTGAACCCCAAATAAGCAAATGTTATTGCCCCCATGAAATAATTTCATTCTTCTCCTAAACAGACCTACCTGTATTTTTTAAAATGTACTTATTAAATTTTGAAATCTGTCAAAATTTGTCTTCTCATTATATAGATACCTAAATATCATCTTCAATTTGCCTCTTGGCCCTCAAAGCCTAAAATATTTACTATCTGACCCTTTGCCAAAAAAGTTTGCCAATTTCTGGTGTGAGGGAAATAAGACTGTCCATGGCTCATAACTGTTAAAGATGAGTGAACAGTTCCTGGGGAGATTCAATATACTTTTTTTCTATTTTGGGTTATTTGTCATAATTTTAAAAATTAAAAAACACATCACTAACTATATTGAGATTTTCGTCTTGAAAGATTTGCAAAGAAGTTTGGTCAAGCCTCATGGAATAAATGAGCCCATGTTTAAAAAATTGAATTAAATTAATTTAAAGGTCAAATGTCACATGCAAATAGATGGAAAATTACTTAAAATATTAGTAAGTCAAATTCAGAATTCTATGAAAACACCATATTAGAGCAAATGGCATTTACTTTAGATTTTATACTGCCCTGAAATTTATTTTTTTAATGTACTATAATGACCGATTAAATAAGAAAACCACCTTAGGAAATGCTGAAGGAAGCATTTCAAATACTTTAACATTATTCCTGTTAAAAAGTATTTGGTAAGCTCAGAATAGATGGAAAGGCCAAATTCTCTACTGTCTCAACCAGAAAGCTTCAGCAAACATCAGACTGAATAAACATTAGAGGTCTACCCACTGAAGTTCAACATAATAAAAAAGATAAAGATAAAAAAGTTCTGTTTAACACAATACTAAAAGACTGAGCCAATGCCAGTTTTTTGCATTTTGCAATGTCTACACATTTAAAAAATAGTTTTCTTAGGTATAAGTTTCTTCTGAACCTATTTTGGGGGAAAAAGGTAATATGGCTTTACTAAAGATCAGGTTTATACAGAGAGATATACTGTATTGTGATGGGAAGACCTAATATTCCAAAATAATCAAATCAACAAAAAAACTTACCAAATAAAGCAATGCACATCAAAATTATAACTTTTTTCATAACAGAATGAAAGGCTAATCCTAACTTTATAGAAAAAATTGTTAAGAACTGCCAAAAATACATAAGAGAACAATGAAAAGGTACTTGTTCTACCAGATATCAAAATATATGAAAAACTACAGAAATTAAAACTACATAATTTTAGCATTGAAACAAATAATAGATTAAAGTAATGTAACAGAGTCAAAGAGAATTTCATGTATATATGTAATTTAGTCTATGAAATACAAGACATTTCATTTACTTCTTGGAGAAAAGGCTGGCTTCTCTATAAATGGCATTGGGAAAACTGGCTACCCATCTGGGAAAAACAAGTCCTACTTTATATATATATATTCCTGGTGATTTAGAAATACACTCCCATTGCCCAAACGAAAGTATAAAAAAAGTTAAAGGAAATTTAAGATAATATTTTTATAATATTGGCCTTTAGGGTGTATCAAAATATGGAATCTATAGATTTGACATCTAAACTTAAAAATTCAATAAACGACAGACAAATAATAGTCCAAGAGACTATAGATTTCCTATATAAAACCAAGGATTAATACACAGGATCTATTAGCATTCCAACAAATCAATATTAAAAAAAAGCAAAACACATTAGAAAAGTGGGATAAGCTATAGAGAAGGAATACAAATTACTAATAAGTATATGAAGTATGCAGAACCTCATAAGTAATCAAGGAAATGCAACTTAACACGGTAGCATCTTATTTCTCAAGGATGAGACTTAATAGGAATTTAAAATAATCACAGAATCCACTATTTGCTAAAAATGTAGTGAAATAAAACATCTATTAAAGAAGTCAAGTAATATAAACTTGGAAACATCTGTTTTTACAAGGTAATTTGACACTATCAAAATGTCAAATGCGCATAACGTGACCTAGCAATTCCAATACTAGGAATCTATTTTAAAGAAATAATTCACACATGTGTAAAAGATGGACCTACAACAAAAGAGCTATTTCCAACAAGAATATAGTAACAAATTATGGGTCCTTTATACAATTAGATATTAAAGTCATTAAAAAATAAAGATTTGAAAACTTTAAAAAAATAACCTACTGAAATTGATCACAGGCATATCCTATGACCCATTCATTTCACTGCAAGGTAGATCCCTAACAGAAATGTGTGAACATATGTGCCAAAATCAATATTAAAGAAAATTCAGAGCAGCATTATTCATAATAACCAAAAAGGTGAAACAACCCAAGTGTCCATTAACTAATGAATGAATAAAAAGTGGTATATATCCATGTAGCAGACTACTCTTCAGCCATAATAAGGAATGAAGTGCTGATACATGCTATAACGTAAATGTACACTGAAAACATTAAGCTAAGTGACAGATGTCACAAAAGCCCACATAATATATAACCCATTTTTGTGAAATATCCAGAATAGACAAATCCACAGACACAGAAAGCACTAATTGCCAGGGTTGGGGTCAAGGAGGATTAGGGAATAACTACTAATCGGTTCAGGGTTTCTTTCTGAGATGATAAAAATGTTCTAAAATTAGGTAGTAGTAATGATTGCACAACTCTATAATTATACTGAAGCTTATGGAATAATTAAAAAATAATAAAAATAAGTCAGTCATTTTGATAAGTTTTCCCCCAAAGTTACATACTTTATACATATAAATCTAATGGTATGTGGAATATCCTTTACCGCAGAAATAAACAAATGAAAACCAGGGTTATAATCTGTTACTTTTTCAACTGCTCAATGTTTCACTGTTTGTTTGCTTCTGCAGATCCATTAAATCTCTATCTCAATGAACATTTTATAAAGGTAGAATTAAAGATCAAAGACACCAATTTATGAAATGATAGACAGAAATGACAATGAATCTGTTACTATGAAAGCAATTTAAAGCTAAAAGTGAAATAATTTATTATAATCATCCTTAAGTAAATAGCATGATATATAATTTGCTACAAAAATTTGAGTTTTAGCTGTACATTATCAGAATTTCTATTCATTAGCTACGATAATAAAGAAAAAGTACACAGGAGAAGGGCTGAGGCTCAACATCATTAAAAAAAGCAATAATAATGAGCTTTTAAATTACATAATCATCAACTGACAAAGTTTTTTTTTTACCTCCACATTGCCTTCCACAGCATGGTATCAAACTCCTGGATCATTTAAGCATTCTGAACATGCAATAGTATATACCTAATCTTACTCATGGTGCCTGTTCAAAATGTTTGCAAAATTAGATATGAGTAGAAAAGTCTTTTAGAGAAACAAAGCTAGTGAGGGATATAACTGAAAAGGAGACAAAATAGAATCATAAATTCCTCGACAGTCAAATAAAAGGCTGAATTAGGAACCCCAATACCTGTACTGTGTTACATTAAAGGTAATATATAAAGCTGTATAGGAGAATTTTCAAAATCTTTATTGTAGGAAGATTTTTCTTTTCTTTTGAGAGAGGCTGATTCTTGTTCTTAATATGTAAATCATGAAAAAGAGTAGGCAGGAAATAATGGCATACTTGTAATAAATCCAATTCTTCATAAAGGAATTAAAAAAAAAAAGCTGCCGATAATACTTCCGCACACCAATGTCATGTCTATATGATATACTACTTCGGAACATTAAAAAAGCGCACTGAATCCAATCTTATTAAAATTAACTACATTGTCACTAAGTGATAGAAGATTCTTAGCACACAAAATCAATTTTTATGAATAATAAGCACTTATAAAAAAAAGGAAATAAACTTATAAAAGTTAGTATGCTTACCTGAACCACCCAGGGACTGTTGGCAAAGGCCATAATATCTCTTTCTTCCCAGAAAAAAGCAGAATCTGATCTTTTTATCATTTCAAACTTACTAAGAAGCTTCATAGCATAAACCTTCTGTGATGCCTTATGACGAACCTGTTGATTTTTAAAACACAAAAATACTTTAATTTCATGAAATATGAGAACATCATACTATGTTATTATTAGAAGACTTTAGTTACAAAATAAAACGATCCTTAGCTAAATATGAAAAAGTATAACATTTTTAATGAGAGAAACAGAAGAGAAAATTCTCGATAGCCTAAATATTCCATGAAACATAATATACCTTGAAATGCTAGGTTCAAACTATAACTATCTCCAGAGGGTAGGGGGTGGGGGGACAGGGGTAAAGGCGTCAAATATGTGGTGACAGAAAGAAATCTAACTATGGGAGGTGAATACACAGTGTAAACATATATATGCTGTATTGTTAGTGTACAGCTGAAACTTACTGGATTTCGTTAACTGATGTCACCATAAAAAATAAGTAAAACACACACACAAAACTATAACTACTTAATTTTATCTCAGTAAAGCTGAATTCATGAGGCTTCATTCCCTCGTTAATTAAGCTAACCAATTTTAAGAATAAGACATTGTTAAATGAGAAGCTTTTAAAAGACGTACATGTATCCCTCACTATCTGAACATAATAACCTAATAATATAGATATCAAGGAATAACTGTGATTTTGTTAAGTCATCCTTATTTCTTTCTAAATATCCTATTTAAGAGATTTTTGTCTTTTTTTTTTTTTTTAAGAGAAAAACTACCAACAATATGATTATTTGGTTCTTAACCTCATTAGACTATATCTTCTGTAAGGGCCAGGACAATGCCTATTTTGACCATCATATTCTTCCCAGAATATAATATAGCAAACTCTCTACCACAGAACCAATAAATACTTAATGAATGATTATAATAAGCATTTACTGGATAATTAATAATAAATAATGTCTGCTAACATTTATGCTTAGATATCTAATAGGATGTCCAAAACTGTCCCAAATCTTCACTGCTGAATTTATTCCTCCTAGTCTCCCTATTTCAGTAGATGGCATCTTAATCCCTCCAGTTGCTCTGGCTAAAAACTTTTAGCTCCTCTTTTTCTCTTATACAGCTCATCAACAATTCAGCAAACTATGGAGTCCTACCTTCAAAAAGTTTCAAAATCGAACCATTTCTAACTACCCCGACACCATCCTGGTCTAACATCTTTTATTTCAATCACCTGGCAAGTCTCAACTAGTTTTCTTGCTGTCACTCTCACCCACTCTCAACCCAGCGATCCTTCTAAAATCTAAACCATTTCCTGTCGCTCTTCTTAAAAACCTTTAATAGCTTCCCACATCATCTCTGCATGTATTGTTCCCTCTGCCTGGAATTACCTCTAAAAGCAGGACCCAATCCCTCATTTCCTTCGGATCCCCCCCGAAATGTCACCTGCTCAGGGAGGTCTACTCTGATCAAGCTGTTTAAACTTTCAACTCATCCTCCCCCTCTGCCACCTACGCATTCCTTCAACCAGTCTCTCTTCTTTGCTTTTGCTCCATTGTACTTATTACCATCTTCTATCCTATTTTCACTTATTTTATTATCTCTCAGCATTTAAAACCAATGAAGGCAAGGATTTCTGTGCTTTGTTCCCTGCTTAATACCCAGTGTCTAGTATAATGTTTGGCACATAATAACCTTTCAGTAAATATCTGCTGAAAGAATGGATTTACTGAGTGAATACTTACTATGTGTCAGGCACAGTGTGTGTTTTGATACATGTAGTATCTTATTTAATCTTCATAATAATCCTAATGAGACATTATTTCCCCTTGTTACAAGTAAGAAATTTGAGGTACAGAGAAATTAAGTTACTTGCTTAAGGACTATATAGTGAGTAGAATCAAGATATAAAGGTAGTCCACATGGAGAATCCATACCTATGCCATTTCCACACAGGTATACCTACAAGTAGTATACTCTCCCCAGAACAGGGCCCGATTACACCTGTACAACCAGTCTTCCATTCAGATAGTGCTCCTTTTAATTCAAAAGTATGGCAGTTTTTGTAAAACAATTTATATGCTCACTCCACTGAGGGCTGGAGGAAAGAATAAGTAATTGAGCTCTTGACGACATCCTATGATCTAGCCAAAACCCACCTTCCCCTTGTTTGTTTATACTTTGGGCACGCTAACCTTCTTTCAGTTCTTCTAATATACTTTTTCTAAGGATCTTTACAGGTGCTGGGAAGGTACTAGAAAATCCATCAGTCTCTTGACTTCACCTCTCCCCTAGAGACTAGCTCCTTCTCCACTCAGCTGAAATACAATCTCCTCCCTGCGCAAAGCAGGAATTCATTGTTCTCTACCTTAGAATTCCATTTGTTTTCTTCCTAGCAGATACCATAAGTTTTAAATATTTGATGACTAAATTGTCTGCAGAATCTTTTTTTTTATTTGGTAACTGGCCAAACTATAAATTTCCAGTTTTAAGAAAAAAAAATCAACAGGTAATATCTGTAGTTATCTTTTGTCAAGTACTGTCAACATTTAGAATCAACACCTGATTCTGAAAATAAGGTAAACCAAAGGAATTCTCATATCCTCCCCCAGAAAAGATAAGGAAGAACCATCATACTTCACAGATCAGATATTTCATAAAGTACAATAAAATTTCAGAAAACCATACCATATAGAACCTCTTTAGTAGAGAGTCCCCCACAACATCCCACCTAACGAAACCCAGATAAGAAATTTTATTTGTTGAATGGACTTGAACAAATCACTAACAGAAAAGACAGATAAGTCTTAGCACGAAATATCAACTACAAATATCACTCAGAATCATACACTTCTGCCTATGATAGAGTAAGTGGTACCAGCTAGCCCTCCCATTGTAAAAACCATCAAAATAGCAAAACACATAAACCAACTGTTTTCAGGCTTTGTAAAATAGGCAGCACGAACTATAATCTCTGAGAGTAGAGAAACTCACCAGGTCAACACCATAATTGCCCAGACACTGCTTAAAGGCAGTATCACAACAAGCAAGAGTGATCACCTAAACTAACCAGCCACAGCGGTCCTGCTGAGTTGAGGAGACAGAAACCAAGACAGAAGAGGGAGCTGGATTATGCTGGGCAGAAAACAGGAAAGTAAAGAGCCATGCAGAGGGAGGTCCCTAGAAGAACCATGTGAGTCCTTGGCTAAGGGCTGAACTATGCAAAGAGAAAGCACTCAAGGTTTACCAGAGAGCAACTGCTATGGGGTTGCTAACAAAACAGAGACGCCGGAGTTTAAACAGCATTGAAGGGAGACATTCAATTTCCAGCAAACAACAGAGGAGAAACCTTGCTAATTTTCTGGGCATCCAGGTGAGAGAGCTTAGGAGAAAGAATCACGCTCTGAAGCAAGGCCTATTTTAGCCCTCCCTACTAACAAAGCTAATAATACCATGTCCTAAAAGCGCAAAAGGGGAGCAGAAGTGGGGAGGCTCAGTCCTGCCAGTCAAAAGGACGTGGGAAACAACTTGGTCTTTTCACGCATGTACATTTGCAAAGTATAAAACTGAGCACAAGCTAAGGGTGATCAGCAAGTAACTCGACAACACTGTTAGAATAAACATCAATACTCGTCAAAGAAAAAGAACAAAATCGGGAGTCTCTATCACATATTCACAAGGACCAGTATATTATTTTAAAATTGCTGTATAGGCAAAAAGGAAAATGTGACTTATCAAGGAAAAAAAGCAATCAATAGAAAACTCCAAAAGATGTTGGGTTTAGCTAAAAAGAGGTTGCTAAGGTACTCCCTCTTCTATATTTATGCCAATCTCCAAATTTTCATTTACGCTAACAAATTAGATTTTGAATGTTTCCTAACTTCATTAGAAAAAGCAATCCATAAATCAAGAGACAGTCAATTAATTTATAGCACAATATTGTTTATGCTTGATTCAGACTATGAAAAGTTTCAAAGATTCTGCTGAAAAGCACAGCTATGAACAAACTAAGGTATTTGTCAGCTGGTAGAAGTTAAATATTTGTTTATATGTTTAGTCTTCTACATATGAATTAACTAAACAAACAAAAATAAACCAAGAAGGAAAGGCCATTCATTCTAAGAAAATTACAACGTAGGCATAAGATGATTTTCTAAATATTTGGAAAATGCTATTACCTTTAGTTTTGGTGATTCTTTATGTAAAACTGTCTCCCTCTCTGTGCTTCCACAGTATGTACTATAATCTAATACTACAATTAGTTGTGTACAAGTCTGCTTCATAAGCTCCTTTAGGAACAGAATACAAACTTGGATTTGTGGAAATGCCTAGTGATTGGCACAATGCTGACGAACAAAATCATATCTATATGAGATCTATAACACTTAATAAACACAGACTATTTTGGCTAGATGCTCTCATTAGTAAGGCCTGAATTTCATTTACACAACTGTGATAGGACACTTAACTGACTCATAACAGGAATGTCCAGCTTAGTCTTTGACTTTATCTACAAAACAAACATTAAGAGGCAATAGTTGTATTCATGCCAAACGTCTACCTCATACCTTTAGAATTCAATAGCACTAATATTACAGAGTACTACAATAAAGCACCGTGACTTTAGGAAAGCTGGATTCTACTGACCGTCCTTCTGAATATGTCACTTTCCGAATGACTATTATATAATCTCCCTCAGCATCTCTGTACAGTCCCTTGTTCTCTAGTTCTTTCTCTTCTATTGAACATGAATGGATAAACAGTCAGATATAGTAGCTATTCATTGTCACACTGTACAGAGTACTGCTTTAAAACAGGGATTTAGGTGTCAACAAACCTGGGCAAAATTCCTAGCTATTTATGAACTATGTGGCCAATTTACTTAACTCTTCTAAATTTCAGTGACTTCACCTACAAAAGAATCTCATAGATTTGTTGCAAAGATAAAATGAGATATTAATACTTAGCACATAGAATATACTCAATAAAAATGTTAGCTAACTCCACCACAGACAAATGGCACTTAGTTAAATGGAACTTAGTTCATTTTATTATGAAGCTTTACATGTGTTTGTTTACATGTCACTAGTCTATAAATACCTGAAGGACAAAAAGTTTGCTCCTATTCCAGTGTTTCTATTTGTTAGAGAAAAAATTTGTTATATTCTTCATCTCTAATTTTAATAGTGAATAAGTGCAAATGCGCCATCTAATTGACTATATATTGGGGGGGGCAAAAGAGTAGAGAGTAGGGAGAGCAAGAGTGAGGGGGTCAAAAAGAGTTAACAGTGGTTCTAAGCTGATGGAATTCTGGATGATTTTCATTTTCTTATATTTGTTTTTCTTATATTTGTAATTCCTACAGCTAATATGTACTTTAAAAATTAAGTAGATGAAACACTCTAAAGTGTGCTAGAGACATGCTTGGAAAATGTTTCTCCCGAAACATTTGTGGACAAAATCTTTTAGAAAATCATTCTAAACAAAATGGCCCATTTGAAGCTTACAAATTAATTTTTAACATCAAAACAATAGACAACTTTTTAAATAAGAAGATCCAATGTATCTATTTGACAGACCTGGAGCAGTTATTGTGTGCTGTTAAGGTTTCCGCTAAAGATGAAAAAAAAAGAGTGTCCTTGTGCTTTTTGTCTGGCCTGGTTGTGGCAGCTGAGACCAAATGGGAGAAGACAGGAATTACAAAAACATGGAGAGAGTGAGATAATTTCTGCAACTCAGAAATAGCTTTGTAACCGGCAAAGAGCCTGTCTTTTTCCAAAAAAGGAATAAAATATTTGAGTTTACATGACAAATATTAGAAGACCATTTCCCCACACTCTTTCCTCCTGGTTGATTCCACTTTAAAAGCTTAGTTTAAAATCAATTAAATTAAAAGTAAGCAATAGGAAGGAGGAAAAAAAAAAGAACAAGATCCTCATCTCACACCTGCCTTGAGTCCTGTCACTAAGAGCCTACACTCCGCTTCAGCACACTTAATCCCCAGGAAGCACCTGAGCCCAGGGATCAGAAACGATCACAGTCAATTCACTTCAATGAAAACTTTCTACGTTTCAGGTTCTGTGCTGCAGGATATAAAAAGGCAAAAAAAAAAAATTTCCAATCACAGATATGATCTGGCTGCGCACACATGGGTGAATTGAAAAATCCTCATAAGTGGACTTAGACCTGTGCAGTTAATTAAAATCCACATTGTTCGAAGGTCAAATGTATAACTAAAAGATGCAGAGGAGAGATCACTCAGGTAAAGGGTAGGAAAGAGAGTAATCAGAAAAGTTTCTTCTTTTAAAATGAGCACTGAAAGACAGAGCACTGTCTGATTGAAGAAAGAGGCAGGTAAACAAAGAGCATGCTCTGAAATTAGAAGCCTGTCCAGAATGAATGAATGGCATAACAGAAAATAAGGGTTAAAAAGATAAAATTGGTGACTTCTTAAAAGAGGGCCTAGAAGGCCAGGATGAAGACTTCATGATTCATTTAGCAAGTAAAGGAGCCATGAAATGCGAAAGAGAGATACAATGAATATATTTTAGAAGGATCAATTTGGCAGCAGTCTGTATTAAGCAGATCAGATTTCTACTTCCCGTTCTTTATAGATCTCAATACAGAGAGGTGGGCAAAGAAAGAAATCAGAATAAAACAAAACATGGATGTTAGAAAAAGCCCCATAGTTGATTCTATTACACCCACACTGGCACTGGGGTTAGGAGTGGTACATGAAAATACAAGGATATGAAGTATAAGGGAAAGAGTCTGCCAAATAGTAACATGGGTCCAGTTGAGCTTGAATAGCATTAATGTGCAGAAGACTTAATACACATGGTCTTGGTATTTTGTCCATCGGCACTCCCAAATCCAAAATCAATTGTACAATGGTGAATCGCTGTTAGCAGAATGGGAAAACAAAGCAGAATACAAAAGTAGGTGGTCATACCAGCCTAGGAATGAAAGAGTATCTTGGATAAAGGTGACGGCAGTAAATACCAAAAAAATAGAGACTGGAGAAATATTAGAACTTAGTGAAAAATTAAATATAAGAAATGAGAAAAAGAGAAATCAGTAATGACTCCTAATTTTTGGCTTGAGCAACTGGATTGACACTGGGGCCATTTATTAAAATGGGGAGGATATGTGAAACAGATTCGTGGATGAATCTAGTATTCTAATTTCACATGGTTTAGATATTTGTGACACATCTTAATGATGTCAAATAAGCCATCATGGATATGAGTTTGAAGAGCAAAATAGAAAGTTCTGAGCAGTAGGTATAAATGTGCGCCTTGCCATTATACAGATTGTACATACAGTCGTAGGAATGCATGAGCTCACGTGGGAGGGAATGCAGATCAAAGAAACAAGAGTCTAGTCTTTGGGAACTATAGGAGACCCCTGAATAATGTTGTTTCATTCAACATCAGTTTGTTATAATGTTGATGAGAAAAAAAAAAAAAATCCGTTCCCAGCTGGGAGCCACTGTCTGTGTGGAGTTTGCACGTTCTCCCCATGTCCACGTGGGTTTTCTCTGGGTACTCTGATTCTCTCCCAAATCCCAAAGATGTGAACATTAGGTTAACTGACCTGTCTAAACTGTGTATGTGAGGGTGTGGGGGTGGGAGTGTGGAGATATGGGGGTGTGTGTGTGCACCCTGAGATGGAAGGGCATCCTGTCCAGGGTGGGTTCCTGCCTTGTGCCTTGAGCCTTGAGCCTCCAGGAGAGGCCCTGGCCACCCTCAACTCTGAACTAGAATAAGTGGGTTGGAAAAACTTACCTGTTTTTATTTATCTTTCATAAATGTATGTATAGCTCACATTTATTTCCATGGTTAATATTAGAAGTGTTTTGAGTCTTTATTTAGAAGTTTGGTGATGTTTTTGCGACCAGAAATATGCTGTAGAAAGTTAACTCTTGTTCGTATCAATCAGCCTATGGTAAAATTGGCTTCGTTATAGTATGTCATTTTGCTTAAAGTCGCAGTTTCCAAGAACCTATATCGAGGACATTAAGTGAGGATTTACTGTACAATATTTAGAAGCCAGGTGAAGAATGAACCACTAAGGAAACTGACAAGAGCTAGGAACACGGGAAAACGTGGTGTTTCAAGAAAAAAGAACTGAACACTGGTGAAGAAGAAACTGAATAAGATGAAAGTGAAACACCACACAGCCAATAAAATTACATAGGAGGTCTGTATTTATTGGCAGGAAAAAATGGTTATGACCATACAGCAAAGAGAATGGACTCTGGAGTCCTCTGCCTAGGTCCAAACCTCAGTTCAACCACTTAGTAGCTATGTGAATTCTGACAGGTTATTTATCTTCTCTACCTGAATCTCCCCATCTATAACGTGAGCAGGATAGTAATAGTATCTATCTAGAAGAACTGTTGTGAAGATTGGTTATTATATATAAATTGCTTAGAAGCCTGAGGGGCATGTTGTAACTGCTATAAAAGTATGTGTTACTATTTACTGTTACATAAAAAAATACAAGTTACAAAACTATGTACATAATATGATCCTTTAATATACATATATATATGACATACACATAGTATACATATTTTTAGGAACAATAATTGGAAAGTTACATATCAAATAATAAAAGTAGTTATCTTTCAGTAGTGGGACTACAGGTGATTTTTAAAAATACAGTGTTGGCTTATTTTCTTATTATTCCACTATGAACATATTCGTCGTGTAAGTAAAAGAATTTTTCATTTCAATGGAGAATAAATAGAATTGATGCAATTTTTGTAACTCAATAAAGGTTTTAATTTTCCTAGAATAAAAATAATTAGGATAAAATGTAACTTCACTGAAAATAACTTACACTAATTTTGCAATAGTCCTCAAATGTTTCTAATTATCAAAGCATTAAAAGGATACCAATAGGCTGGCTACCTTTGTGTTTGAAAACTGGGAATAGAGAGAAGACACAGTAAATGGAGATTTTCACACATTTTACTCTACCTAATTCTAAGCAATTCAGACTTTTGAGGGTGAGAATGCATTCATATACTAATGTGTGTAGTTTTAAATAAAACAACTACCAGGAAAAAATTTCATGTCACTTAACACTTTTCTTAAGTACAGAGTAGGCAATATCACAAAAACAACTAAAGATAAGGTTCCTAAACACCAAAATAATTACATATAACTTCCAAAATGAAAATGCTAAAAATATTTCCACTGCTAAGCATGAAAACTTTTTATACTTCTCCCTCAAATAATCATATAATTCCTACCATATATGCGTTATATTTGAGAAGGATAATTCATAACTCCATTTTTAGAACTTAGACCAGTTTCTTTTTGAAACTATAATACTGGCTAGCTCAAAATAAAAGCTCCATGAATGCAGGTGCCTCGTTTGAGTATCTATATAATATACTGCCAATGCATATAAGGACACCTGACATGCAATATTTGCCAATCAATTAACCAAAGTAATATGTGAAGAACAATGTAAATTCTATTAATATAGATGGAGACTATCCATTTACCTTAAGAAGACATGTGAAAGGCTAAAATTTGTAACTTTCTCTTTCAAAGATAAGAGCGTTATATACAAGATAAGTTGGTAAATATAAAAAAAGCAAGCATGCATATCATGGTGGAAAAGGTAATATCACTGAAGTTCATCCCAATACACACATATATACTGTTATGGGGTGAATTGTGTGTCATTGTCCCCCCGCCATGAGAAAATTCCTATTTTGAAGCCCTAAACCTCCAGTACCTCAGAATGTTCTGTACCTAGAGATAGCGCCTATAAAGAGGTAATTAAGTTAAAATTAGGCTGGTACAGTAAGCCCTAAACCAATCCGACTGGTGTCCTTATAGAATGAGAAACTCAGAAACTATATTAAAGCAGTCCAAACTTCCTTTACTGTTTTGGGTGGCCACATCACTAACGACTCTTGCCTGGTTGACATTCAAGGAAAGTTGTTCTTTAATTCATCATTACTATTAAGCAATCTATTCCTTGAGTTCTTTATATCCTAGTATAGGTCATTACTCTGGTTAAATTTCACTTCTATCTGACCAATCATCTTCTCAATTGATGATTTCTGGATTTTGGCTCATCTAAAATCATCCTCATACTTCAGTTTTAACTTATCAGCAAAATTATTATTCGACATGAGACTACTGTCTCCCTAAAAATACTAATAAAATGTTTACTGAGAGAACCCTAGAACCTGTCCCTGGGGATCTGTCTAAGTAAGGCACCATTCCTGCTTTTGCCAGCCTCATTAGAATACAGTTTTAAATCTGTTATAAAGCTGCCTATCCAAATGCCTATTCACTGTTATTTTTCCACATCATCCTCAAGTATATCAGGCTTTTTCAAATTTATTATATATATTCCACCTGTTGTACTACCCTGATCTACAAGTTCAATAAACCTATCAAAGAAAGAAGGGATGAAAGGAAAAGACAAATGTTAGTCTGTCATGACTTGTTCCTAGAGAAACCATGCATGTACATAGTGATCACTGCTTCTCTCAGTGCCTGTGAAGATGAGTAAAAACACTGTTGAGTAAAAAAACAGAATTTGACTCTGTAATTTAACTGTAAGGACAAAAACAGAAGCATTTTATACTCAGGTGATGAAAATAGGAATATTATTTATAGTTTCTCAAAATACTGTAAATATATATTGCAAACATTTATAATGTTTTCAGCTGGTAGCATTTTGACCTGCAAAGATAAATTTCGTATTTGCTTTCAGTTATTAAAATGTCTTTCTTGGGTTTCTAAATCTCACTTAAGCAGAGATGTTATTAATCTGAACATACTATACAAACACACTACTAGTTCTGGAGGAATATTAACTGCTAAGCAGATCATATGCGGAGCCAAGCTGGCCTTATCCTCAATCTCAGTGTTTCAGAGCTGGAAGAGACCTGGTGTTTACAGCACAACTGCCTCCTTTCAGTGATGAAGACACTGAGGCTCTCAGACATGGAAGGACTTGACCAAGCTCAGAAAGCTAATGCTGGCATGTCTGGGCACAGAAATTAGGTTTACTCAGGGGCTATTGATAACATTTCACAAAAATATGTCTTCAAAAATGAACTAAATAAAAAAAACAAAACACTTTCTTACCAACTGGACTTCACCAAAAGCACCTCTTCCAATAACTTTTACAACATCGTAGTCTTCTGCCTTCATCTGCAGACCTCTGATTTTTTTCACAATTTTCTCATCTATAATAAAAAAATCACCATATTTTTAATATTAATTCATATTTACAAACAATATTTAAAAATATTACCATCTTTGTAAACAAACTTTCTTTCAAGAAAGGAGGCTTGGTTTTCATCTAAATCTATTAGTTTTCAGAGGCTGCCATTTAAAAATCTAAGATATACATTAACTTTATTTACATCAAAGAACCCAAACTCTATAGTTTATTAACACTTAAACAAACACTACTCCTGCCAAAAAGTAGCAGTTAAGCTACTCTGTTTCTGACTCTGTTGCTTAGCAAGTTAGATGACAGCTGAAACAGTGATGATCCAAGCAATCCTGGAGTGAATTTTGAATCACAGAATAAAGCTGCTATAATATCGCTTGCAAGGCTAATCTTAGTGATGAATTTTGGTAGCCTACTGCTTTGAAAAAAGTAATCACATATTATAAACTATAGACAAGATTGTTTAATTAGGAAATTAGGCCAGACTCTGACAATTCCCAATTAAAGAGCTTACTGTGTTGATATAAAGTATATATTAATTACTTTTAAGAATTTATTAGAATTCAACTTCATTTACACCTTCATTGTAACATCAATACTGGCAGATATTTAGAGGCGTTACCACATATATGGCAATAATTATCATATTATCTGTTATTAACTAGACTGAAATATCTACATTTATACAAACATAAAGCTCATTAAGTTTTCCAGAGAATGTAAAGCTAAGTCTTAGAGTTGTTAATATTAAAACTTCTCTTCGAACTGCCATAAATAACCTGAAATCATTAGTCTCAATAATTTATACAAACTCTTGAACTTTACCTACCTTATATATTGCAATTGGTTCTGCAGTTTTGCTTTAAAATAAAGAATATTAATATTTAAATCAATTAGCAACCTAAAAAAACTTAAGTTTAATAAGTTAATAAGTTTATGAATTTTAATAATATTAATCAAACATAAATCTCATCAAACTATAGTTATGTGATCAAATATAAAGTTTATACATACTTACATCTATTTAAGAAATTATCTATATTCTTGTTTTTCCTCAAAGCAGGAAAATCCAAATCAAGGACCAAGGAATTTAAGCCATCCTATTAACAAAAAGTTAAAAGAGGAAAAAGAAAGTCGTTACAATTTCCAAGCATTCAAAAAAAAGTCTTTATCGTACGTTGTTCTTGCTGAATAACTGTCAGTCCACCTGGATATGAAATTGCCCAACAGCTCCATATCCAACACTTTTAACTGGTTTCCTAATTTCAATCAGAAGGAGAATTAGTCAAAGAACCATGTAAAGTCCGTAGGAGCACTGACCATGGAAGTCCCACTGTGACAACGATGTGCCGTTACTCAGACACTATGCCAAACATGTTACATAAGATTTAATTTCAATTCCATTAAAATTACTTCATTTATTTAATTTTCCAAGAGGACTACAGATATTATCATTTTTTTAATTGAAAAAATTAACTTTAGAGAACTTAATTTCCAAGAACTGCACAACTATGAAGTAGCAGGGTTGAGATTGGCCGTGATGCTGCTTCAACTAATTATTACTATTTTTAATAATTTTAACTATGTTCTAAATGTTTTCTTCTAAAAATTAAATACATCTGTCTGAATCCTATTCTTAATTTAACACTGGTAATCAACGGAAAAATTACTGCAGATAAAATTAGAGTTGCTATTACTGCAGATAAAATTAGAGTTGCTATTCTAATACTGACTGTAGGCAAATCAGACCTTTAAGGAATATTTTCCATTTCTGTAACTCACATAATTCATTATCGTACATAAACTTTGGGGGGGGGATCTGCTCATTCAGGATATAATAAATATTTACAAAGAAAATACATAAAAAAATGCTGGTTTTATTAGTTTTCCTATTCTTCATTCATGGTACCTATAATAAGCAAATTAATAAAATTACATGGCCTCAGTATTTTGATATTATGATAATAATTTAGTTCGGCAGCATCTTTTTCTTAAGCCAAAATGGCTTGACAGCAATATTCTAAGTACACTGGAGGCAGGATGTTTATATTGTGCTCCGTTAGAGAGGCACTCCAGGGAAGACTGGACTACTTAAAGAGAAAATAAGGCACCTAAAAGCAGAATAACCTACACTTTGTGCACATTCTATAAATGAAAAAAAGGATCAGCTTTTACTGCAAAGCCTATCTAGTAACTAAGGAATGTTGAAGATGATAATGACCAACAACACAAAGCAACATTTATTATTTCTTTGTGGATCTATGTATGTATATGGAGGGAGCAGGAGGGAGAGGCCGAGGGAGGGAGGGAGTGAGGGAGGACGCTCAGGCAATAAGCCACTTTGACATAGAGCTAATGCAGCATTTTTTAAAATTTCAAAGTAAAACAAACAAACAAAGCTTTGTTTATTAGTGCTTCGTTTACAGAAAGTAAAACAACTTGGTCACATTTCCACTCAATGACAAAGAAAGTCCTCCAAGCCTGCTTCTAGTCAATTGTTCAGTTAATTAAACCAACAGAACCTTCTCTTTCATTTTATATAACCAGAAGTTTGCCCATATGGTTTCCACCCACCAAGAATCTAAATATAAAAAATCATTTTTCCGCAAGTTGTGAAGTTAAATTTCAGCTTCATCTCCAAACAATCCCTATACATAAGCTCAATCATTCAATAAATGTTGGTTATTATTATTTCCATTATTTTCATTATTACCTAAATACAAACTTTGCATTTAAGGGTTATGTCATTGAAGAGATATAGAGTTTAAAGGTGTTTTAAATTTGAACTTTAACATCTAAACCTATTAGCACAACTTTGATACTAACAGATGGAACCAAAAACCATTTCATCACTCATTTAATGTGTTCCATAAAAAAAACTACTTTCCTTCTTTAAATTTCAACTAATTATTACTATAATTATTTCAACATCTATGTAATACAACGTCTAAATCACAGTGCTACTCTGACAATCAAGTATTGTTTATTATCTATAGCTCTTCATATCTCTACTGAAACATAACCTATTTCAAACTCCTGTAATGATCCCAATTCAAGTTTGGGCTAGAAGCAACATTTACTGGAGTTCCAGACAACCTGGGATGGGGGCGCGGGGGAGCATATGTTTTGTAGGAGGCAGAGAACAGTGAAAAGATATCCTTCTAATTATCGTGGACACTCACTCCTGTGGTCTCCTTAACCTTATCATTACCAATAACTGCAACACCTCTATAACCTCAATTTTAAGCATCCTACTCACTGACCACCCTTCCTATCTTTCCAGCTCATGCTAATACAACTCGAACAATCTTTTGATTCAAAGGGGACCTTCAATCTGGATCCAATCATTTTCCACTGTGCTTCATCCTCCTCACTCCTTTGTCTACTCTTTATATAACTTAAATTCCAGTCAATCATCTTAATCACTGCCCTGCACTTATCCTCTTGCTCTTCTCACTTAATCATACTCTCCTGGAAAAACCACATCACTTATTAAATCCAATTCTCTTTCTACTCAGTACTTGTACCTCCACAGCTAAACGTGACTTAAGCACACAACCATGCTCAAGTGGCCCTTAGCTGATTGGCAATTCTGGTCTATTTCCCTGGCCTATTTTCTCTCTCCCTCTCCTGGATGATTTGAAACTTTCTCCTCTCTCCTCAAACCTCAAAAATCTCTCCCAACTGCATTCTCAGCTAAGGTCCTGGCTTCTTATCTCGTTAAGAACTTGCACAAGCTTTCATCACCAAATCTGTTTACAGTCCTGCATCTGTACCTATATATTCTTTCTATCTTGCTATTATTATAGTCCTAGCTACAGCCAATTCTTCCACCTATGCACTAAATCACACGTCCCCTTGCTTACTAAAAGACAACACTATAGCAATTCTCCTTTGTCCCCTACCATAGCCATCCTGGCATCTCTATTCTCTATCTGATTACTGCCACTGGCATGTTATTTCTCTTACTCTTAAAAAAAAAATCCCTTGACTCCGCTTCCCATACAGCTATCACCCCGTTTCTCCCTTTCCCTTTATAGGGAAATTCCTCAAAAGAGGTATCGATACTACCTGTCTTTAGCTTTTCTTCTCTTTTTCTCTTTAGAGCTCACTCCAGTTTTCTCCCCTCCCCACCAGCACCTCCACCGCCAAACTATCTAAACTGTTCTTCTCATACCTGTCAATGACCTCCACATTGTTAACCCAATTATCATTTCATTTGACCTATAAACATCTTCGAACGATCCTTCACTATCGACTTCTTGAAAAATCTTTCTTCATTTGATTTTGATGAAAATACATTCACATGGTTTGCCATGTATTTCTCTAGCTACCCTTTCTCAGTCTCCTTCGCTGGTTTTCTCTTTAGTCCTTGGGCCTCTTCTCTTCTAAATCCACTACTCCACAGGAGATCTCATCTTGTCTCTAAGTGCTGATGGGTTCCAGATTCATCATCTCTATCCCAGATACCTGAAATCCTGAATCTTGATCCGTATCTCCACATGCCTATTCGCCACACAATTTATGTGGGTGTTTAATAAATATCTCAAATGACGATGTCCAAAACTGTGCCCTGTTCCACTGCAACCACTTTGTCCTTCAGTCTTCCACATCTCAGTTAAAGGCAATTCCATCCTTCCAAATACTCAGGCCAACAATTCCGGGGTCAAGCTTGACTTCTGTCTCTCTGTCTCTCTCTCTCCTAAATCCAAATCATGCCAGCATTGCCTTAAACATGAATTCGTAATTCCACCATTTTCATTACCCCCTACCACCACCCTAGTTCAAGACACTAGCATTTTACTTGAATTACCGCAAAGCCTACTATCATGTCTCCCTGCTTGTAACTCTGAGCTCCCCCTTCTCCTTCAGATTATTTCAATGGAACAGAGAGAGATGATCCCATCGCTCCTCTGCTCAACACCTCCAAGGGCACAAATCCTCAGCTATGACCTAGGAGGCTCTTAATTAATTCTCAAACCTCATCCTCTATTACTTTCCTTCTTATTCATTCTGCTCCAGCCACACTGGCCTTCTGATTGTTGTAAAATCTCTACAGGGCCTGTATACAAGGAGTAAGGAGAAATGGAGTAGGAAGGTAGCTCAGTAGCAGCCTTCACGAGAAGGGACGTCTGAGCAGCACTACAGTCCTATGGGGTCGGGAGCTGACTAAAATGGAGGAACTGAGCAAATTACTAACTATGAGATAAGAGATACCAGCTCTCACGATTGGGAGAAGTACAAAAACGGGGGAGGGGGAGAAGAGCTAGAATGAACACATAGCAGTGGCCTGAGATTATAAGTATCAGTGTAAATTCATGGTTTTCAATATATGAAGATACAAAAATACAGATTAATTGTCTGTGTGGGTGAACACACCCACACCCATGCTTCCTCAATCTGTCCACGGAAAGGGTCTCCTGAGTGCAGAGACGCTCCAGCAGCAATGAACCTACCTAGCACCCAGATCGCATTTTAAAATACTACTCTCCACTAAAAGGAATTAGGGATCCTTGGAGAAATGACTGATTCCAGGACTAGAACAGGGCAATGAGAAGGTTAATCTGTTGCATCTTACTCCAAAAGTAAGGAGGTGTACAGGGGAGAAAATGGAAGAGAACTACACATATGAATTACGTCAATGCCAACATCCTGATTTTGATAATGTACCATAGTTAGATAATATAACCATCAGGGAACGCTGAGTGAAGGGTACACAGGACCATTCTGTATTATTTTTGCAACTTCCTATGAACCTATAATTATTTCAAGATAAGCATCTTTTTGCAAAAGTAAAGAAGTACACAAAGATTGATGGGAACATGTTAAAAGGACATACAAGCCAGCATGAAAGGGCTCCCAGTGGCAAATCTGGGACAATTGGAATTTTAAAATAAATAATGACAGTAATGGAGTATAACCCATGGAATAAAACAGGAATCATAATACAAACTGATATGAATTAATAATTAACTAAATATCTTTCTTACAGTAAAATGCCAAACAATAAATGCAGGACTACTTGAATCAGAATATCATCGCCGTTTGGCAACAATCATGATAAAAATTAATTTAGCTGAGAAACACCAATGGGTGTTAAAATTAGTTGGTGAAAGTAGCAACAGAAACATAACTTTACAGAGTCTCAAAGTAACTCCCCACAAAATTCTACTTTTAAAATGAGAGGGGGAGTAACAGAAACTTGGTAGACATCATCTTTAATCAAGTAATCAAAGTTAGCACTACCTAATGGGATAAACTGTGTATCACCAAATAGGATTCTTTAAGAAGAACAAATCACTTCTGTGAAATTGTAGCCAAAAATATGTTTCTTGGGTCTAATAATTAGACAACATTCGACAAACCCAAATTGAGGGATATTCTACAAAATGACTGCCCTGTAATCTTCAAAACTGTGAATAGCATGAAATTCAAGAAAGATTGAGGAACTGTTCCAAACTGAAGGAGATTAAAGAAACATGAGAGCTGGATGCAATGTATGACCCAGATTAGATACTTTTGATCTAAGGAACATTACTATTTGGGCAACTGACAAAACTCGAGTGAGGTCTCTAAGCAACGTGTATACAGAAATTTTTTAAACTTTTCTGTAAATTTGAAAATGTTTCCAAGTAAAAATTTTTGTTTTGTTTTGTGTTTTAAATCACACTACGGCATGTTCCTGACTCTGGCCGGACCTTTGGATTTGCTCTTTCCTCCGGTCTGAAATGCTCATATCCGTGTAGCCAGACGGCTGGCTCTCCTAATTCCACCAGGTCTTTACATAAGTGAGGTACCTTTCAGGAGTACCTCACTATCTAAACGTGAATACCTTACATAGTTAGAGCTTCCTCTTTGTTTTACTTTTCTTCTCTTTACCATCAATCGCTATCTTACAAACAATAATTATTATTGCCCAGTTCCTCATTAAAATGTAAACTGATGGCAGGGAATTTTTATCTGCTCTGTTCACCGCTACATTCCCAGGATCTAATCCAGAGCTTGGCACGTGGTAGCTGCTAAATAAATATTAAAAGGATGTATGTACACAAAGACCTTCAAACACAAAGGACTTAAAATACAATTACAAGGTAAGTTCACTTTCCAATTTTAGCAAGGGAATACTGAAACAGGTAAAAGAACTCCACTGTTAATATGATAGCTCTGGGACATCATTTCAACAAATATGTCTCTAGAACAAATGAATGAGCTAATACCGTCCCTGCGGCCAAACCTTAGTCAGCTTGGTGAACAGACCTATTTCCAGCAGAAAGCAAAGCTGTCATACTGCAGCCAAACAGTACATCTAGAAAATATCAACAGCATGTGGAAAGTACAATAGAAACAATTCAAATGCTGACAGACAAGAATTAAGTAGACTTTATTGAAAAATAATACACAGAGAAAGCGAGTTTTCTCCAGGAAAAAAAGAATGACAGAAAACCCATATTCTAATAAAGTCAACAACGCGAAGCAATGGACATAGATAACTGAGGTCTCATATTTTACTACGCTATTTCCCTAAAAAACTACCAAGACTGTGAGTAAAGCTAACCACAATGACCTCGATTAGTTTCAAGTATTATAAAACATCCTGAATAGTTCATATTTAAGAAAATAGTAAAATCCAAAAATCTGCAAATTGATCTTATGGTTTCTACACATGAAGTGGTCAAATTAGTAGCACTGCATTTTATAAATGCTTTTTTCTCCTATGTTATCAGATAATACAGTTAACCTTTTCTTGCATAACTATCACCAAAATGACAGATGGCATTATCTTAAAAGAAATCCCTACATAACAAATATATTGGAATCTAACCCAGTGCTTCTGAAAATGAAACAAAAAACTGTATGCCTGTATGTGTATATATACATACTTAATTCATATACATGGTTTGATAATCATTAATTGACCTACACGCATGACCCTCATCCATTTTACAGAACCTATCTGGTTCTTCGATAGTGAATGAAATCAAAATGTATAAAAATCAAATTCTAATTTCCAACAGAAATAGTATTACAAATTAGGACTCTATACCTGAGAACCTATTTCAGTCACCTTCCCTACCAACTGCTCCCCTCATCCCCACCCCCCCAAAATCACAAAAATTAAAGAGAATATAAAACACAAAAATGTAGTTTAACATTCCTGAGTATGAAAACAATCATTTAATATAAAAGCTATGCCAAATTTTTTTTGAGGGATTTTATGAATGAGCTAAACTAATTATGCAAAATAAAAGTCAAACGAATATGGCCTAAAGATACTTTTCCTGGTAAATTTCCACATAACAAGTATTGGCATGTTTAATTTCTCCTAATTTAGTCCACATTATGGTAATCTGATCCCAAATTTTGGCAAATTTTTTATAAGGGAAGTAGCTTGACAGTATTTGTGTCACTTGATGTTAACACGAACTGCAACTCAGTAAATCCTAAACATAAGTTTGGCCATTATCATAAAGTCTTACAATTAACATAAAATTAAAAGGTTAGAGTTGGAGTTGGGGATCACAATCAAGCGGTTTTAAGTGGGAGATTCCTGTACTTCCTATGCTTAGTCATATGGTTCAGAATTCATAAAAGATATTGCCAATATCCATATAAATGATACACACTAATTCTTATCTACTCATTCTTGTAATAAACACAGAAAGGAACACTCTGTTGAAAGAGTCCAAATCTGCTCAGAACAATGAGCCCATTTTGTCCTATAATTGAGCCTGGATCCTAGATTTTACCAATACACCTGACAATTCTCAAATGGCTCTGAATTCATCATGAGAGCAATCCTTATATATCAAATTCCTAAAGATTCCAATGTCCCTAAACTACGACTCAAAAACAACAACAAGAAACATGTGGACAATGTAACAAAGAGGAGTTCTACCTCCACCAAAGATAGACAGACTTAATTTGTTGCAAGCCAATCCCACCACTGAGACCAAAATGGGGAGGGGAGCGCAAGGGCCTGAATTGATGAGACCAAAGTTGACTACAGAGCTGCAGTTCAGAAGCTGAGAAGCTGCAGAGAGATTCCAGCACTCTCCTGGGACTGGGAACATAGAAATTAAGAGTTCTGAACTCACAAAGAAGGAAAAGCCCAGGCTTTAACCTAAGGGCACTAAAGGGTTACACCATAGGAATAAAAAAATTTAAAAAGTAAAAAAATACCAAAGAGACCAACCCTTAAAAGACTGAAAATCTGCCTCAACTCAATTCACCAACTCAATTCACCAACTAGATTAAGGTATCCACCTCAATCCTAATGGGCTGACAGAAGAAAACATAAATCCTAAGTAAAGGTAATATTTCCTAATTAAGCAGTTTTGCATATACAGTGTCTAGCAGTCAAACATAAGCAGTCATAAAGATAAAACTAAAATAACACAAAAAGAGAAAACAAAAATTTATTAAATTAGACCTACAGAAGATCCAAAAATTTAACACAAACTTCAAATCTACTACTATTAATATGTTCAGGATAACAAGATGGAGAATTTCTGTGGAGAACCTGAAATTGTATCAAATAATCAAATGAAGATTCTAAAACATAAAAACAAAGTAAGTATTAAGAATTTAATAGACAAGTAAACTGTCTAAATTCTTTAAAACATTCTTCTACTGATATCTCAGGTTGAATGGTAAATTTATATTAAGAATATTGTGGCATGTGATAAAGCCAGGGAAATATGATGCTCAAATGTGAATGTCCTTGAGAAAACATTCATCTCCTTAAAAGGTACTATGTGCCTTTTTGAGCATATGGTTTTTCTCAGTTTATCTTGTAACTTTCTCTCTTAGTTTTGTTTGCTTTCAGCAAATAAAAACTACAATTTTTTCTTCATTATTGCTTGGCATATCAATTGTGTTTAGAGCAGATGGGCATTTGTATAGTTTCATTTTGTTATTGGTTTTCATTATGCCTTTATCCCCTTTGACTATTTGGAGTTTATTTTGGTGCATTATGAAGCAAAAAAAAATAACCTCATTTTTTCCCCTCAAATACTTAACCAATACTTAAGAAAAAAGTTTTTCATTATAATCATAAACTTTTATTTTGTTCTTATTGTAAATATATGTAACACTACTTGAAATGTGGAAAATAAACTCTAGCCTTTCTCTAGGACCTGCATAAATATATAAATATGTATGCATAAGAATATACTTTGAGACCTAGATGTAACTAAAATGACTCGAAAGTCCTTGAGAAGAGGTAATGGATAATTTATAATACATCTAATGAAATTATGTAGAGAATTAAGAAGAATGAAACAGATTTAAATGTATTAATACAGAAATATGAAAAGGGTATATTGTTGATTAAATTTTATAATGTAAAAAAAAAACTGACAGGAAAAACTATTCATCCAATAACTTTCATTTCAGAATAATGCTCAGAGTAATGCTCTCCTCATAGTCCAATAAAGCAACTGAAAACACTATCACAAATGTTTTTTGATTTGTCGCTCTCTTTATACTTATTCCGATTGACATATGTGCTTTGTCTGCAGGAACTGCAGACAAAGGAATTGATTTAGACTTTGCATACACTGCCTTTTAATTACTATTATTCACTGAAACCCAATACTGTTAAGTACATTTAAAATTTCTTATGAATAGCTTAGGACTACATTTGCTGGCACCAATATAAACTTTAACACATAGCAAACTATATTTCATAAGTAAAATAAAGATTCATACCCTCCACATTTTACATGCCATCAAATCCGATAAGTTTAAATGAAAAGCAAAATATTAAACTACATATATTATTAATTTTACTTCTGATGGCTCCTTGTATTTGAAAAATGTTAAAACTGACTTACAAAAGTTACAAAGCCATAACGTAATTAAATTTGGCTAGTATCCCAGCACCCATGATTGACTGTTTTGTGTCTGCCACTAAAGACATTTTTCAAATAGCTAAACCATATTGTGGCATGGAATAAAGCCAGGCAAATATGATGCTCAAATGTAGATGTCCTTGAGGAATTATTTATCTCCTTAAATGGCATATCCAGAAACTTTCTCCCATGAAAAGAGGTGCAAAGAAGGGGGAAAAAATGTATATTAAAAATGAGACTACAGTCCCTAACAGCAAGGAATATGTCCAAAAAAACTGAACTATTCTTTCATTAAAATTTCGTGCATATTCTCATCCATAAGCGAAACCTATAAAAACAGACAATCCAATTGTCTAAGGTAAGATCTAAGGCAATCAACTCATAGTCCTTAAACTCAAGTGGCTTAAACTCTAATGGAAGATATAAACCTAAAGCAAATAATTACTATAAAAGGTAAAAATTTTGTTAAAAAGATTATAGGGAAAAGGATTATATACTCTTGAAATCAGTGTTAGAAAACGAAGAGCACCATTACACAGAACACAATGTCCAAAAACAGAGGAATGGGTAAGCAAATTATGATATAAATCACTTAATTTAATATTGTGGCATTTGTTTAAAAGTTTGAGAAAAAAATTAACAATATCATAGGGAAATCCTCATGCCACTATGTTAAGGACAAAACTGAATATGAAGCACATTCCCGATGGTTTAAAAAGTTATAATTAAATTTAAAATGTAGCAAATAATATAAACTGAAAACAGTAAGAATATCTCTGGGCTGTTATAAGGTTTTATTTCTTACTCTTTACATTTTCTACTTTTCTATAATAACTACATGTTACTCTTATAATCGGGAATGCAATAAATGTCTAAAAAGATATCCATAATTTTTTCTGGCAAGCCATTTAACAAAGAGCAAAGTCCCATTTATCTGTTAACAAGGCAACACTGTATAATAATCTCTGAAAATTTCCTCGAAATATAGTGAGAAGCTTTCATCAAAATGTAGACTGGTAAGGAAGGTTTGATAGAGAGAAAATAACTCACTTTTCTAAACAACCTCTGCTAGAAATTAAAAACAATAATTACATCATTAAATGATGTATATCTAAAATAGAAAGAATAGCACCTGGCACCTTTTTCAGGTCCAATCTGATTAGCTACATTTTGGATACTCAATAGATGTTCTATATCTGTGCTGGCCAATATGATAGCCTCTAGCCACATGTGACTATTGAGCCCCTGAAATAAGGCTAGCGCAACTGAGGAACTGAGCTGATTTTATTTTAATCAGTTTAATTAACTTAGCCATGTGTAGCTAATGGCTACCATACTGGGCAGAGGCATATTTGGATACATTCTAAAACAGCTTTCTTAAAAGAATTACTCAATGCAATTACCCCCAAAGGGTAGCGTCAAACTTAAGAAGATGGAAAAGTAGAGAAGTACTGTAAAAGCAGAAGAGAAAAAAAAAAAAATACTTCATATCAGAGGGTGGTGGAAGGGGAGGCAATGACTGGGGCTTAAAGCCCAAGAAAATTCAGAATTTTTACATTTGTATATGTAATGTTACCAATTTTAAACAATTTTCCTTGTTAAATTTACATCCATACTTTGTGACTTACTAAAAAGAAAAATCATGCCAGATTTATGAAATAATAAAAACAGCATTAAGAAATTCTACAGCATAGTAAACATGTGAGCAGCTGAGAAGGGCAAATTCTTCCATAGTACTTAATTTCCTGTACTCCAAAAAATAAAAGATAAAAAAACTAAAATGTTACACAAAGAAGGACTTATTCTCAATATTCCTGGTGTCTGTCTTCTCTACCAGTGAATTTCTCTTCAGGTAGACAGTCTTCATTTCACTTGAGAGATAAGAGGTAAAACAGATTCCCAAACACCCAGGCTTTAAAATTATTTTGCCATAAGATTATAAAAATTCAATTTCTTTAAGAAGTAAATGTTTTACACGTTCATATATTTTAAGTAATTCTTGACATTCATCTCCTAGGATATAATGCTTGCCTTGTGACTGTTATTGTGTCATTACAGAATAATAGGCTAAAATAAAATAATCAGAGAATGAAAATCAAAATACATCAAAATTTCTCAATGAATTAAGAGATGTAGGCTAGACTAGAAGAGTCAAACTGTGTCCTTGAGATCCAAAGCACAGTAATTTAAAACTAACCATACCTAACACTAAACCTTTAGTTGATGAAGGATATTAGCAGAGTTAAAAGACTTAAGCAAAGGCTAGCTTAGGCCTTCAGAATAACCATCTTCTGTGGTATAAACCTTAAAGTTGAATTACCACTACCCTAGGGTTTATGGTGGTTTTCAACTTTGCAAATTCAAGAAAGTTTAACTTCTCATTCTTTTTTAATAAACAAACAAAATAAGACACTGGATAAAAAGGACAAAGAAGGGCAGTGATCCCCGAGATGGAAGAACAAAGCCCAGACATGGTCACAGCTTACCACCTGACAGACAGTATCTAGGTGACCAAGCCTAGACAGGGAACATATTACAAGTCGCAGCCACCCTAGATTGAGGAGATGAGAGCTAGAACCCAGGGAGGCCAAGACAGCTACAGGGCAAAGTACCCAAGAGGAGAGAGAAACACAGAAGGTACCCCAGAGTCTTCAGCAGAGCACTGATCGTTGCATAAAAATGAAATTTCGCAAAACCAGGGGGAGAAAACACCAAAAAGGATTAGGAAAACAAGCCCCGGGTGCTGACAGAGGGTGGAAAATAGTTCCTGCCATACTACCCTGAGCATAAAACCTTAAGATTTGTGTGGCTCGAGGTAGATTACTTAAGAGTTTTGCCTTAGTAACGTGAAAAAATTAGGCCTAGATTAACCACTGCTCTTTCCTTGCATAACAAAGCAAGACACAAAAGGATCAAACTGTTTTCAAGAAACACAACCACATCCTAGAACAAAGTTCAAGACTATTTGTAATATAGAAATAGCTAGCACCCACAAAGGTAAAATTAGTAATATCTGACAACCAAAAAAAAATTACCATAAGCCAAGGAGCACAAAAATTCAACACATAAGAAAAAAATTAATTGAAACTAATCAGAAAATGACACGACATAAAGAGATCAAAAAGTTATAACTGTATTCATTATATTCAAATGATGATTCCACAATATCATTCTACAATATGGATGAACCCTGAAAACACTGTAAGTGAAATAAGCCATACACAAAAGGACACATACTGTATGATTCCATTTATATGAGGTATCTAGAATAGGCAAATTCACAGAGACAACAAAGAGGTTACTGAGGACCGGTGTAAAGGCGGGGTGGGAAGTTATTATCGCCTAATGGGTACAGAGTTTCTGTTTCAGAAAAACAAAAACTATCAACCTAGAAAATGATAAACAACAAAAATACTTTTCAAAAATTAAGATGTCATTAAACAAAAATGAAAATACAACTCATCAAAACTTGTGGGTGGCAGCAAAAGACAAGTTTATACCAATAAATGCAAATTTAATAAAAGATCTAAATTCAGTAATTTAGCTTCCTTAGGAAAACTAGAGGGGGAAAAGGCCATTTAAGCCTCTAAGTAGAAAAAATAAAAATTAGAGAACCTCACACTCATTAGGATGGCTACTATAAAAAAAATGAAAAATAACAAGTGCTGGCAAGGATGCAGAGAAAGCATAACCCTTGTGCAATGTTGGTAGAAATGTAAAATGGTACAGCCACTATGGAAAGCAGTATGGTGGTTTCTCAAAAAAACTTAAAAAAGAATTATCGTATGATCCAACAATTCCACTTCTGGGTCTGTACCAAAAAGAACTGAAAGCAGGGTCTCCGAGAGAGACTTGTACAACTGTGTTCACAGCAGCATTATTTACAACAGCCAAAAGGTGGAAGCAACCCAAATGTCCATCTACCAATGAATAAGCAAAATATGGCATATAAACACAAAGAAAAATTATTCAGCCCTGAAAGAAGAGGTAATCCTAACATATGCTACAACATGGATGAAACTTGAAGGCCTTATGCGAAGTGAAATAAGCCAGTCACGCAAAGACAAATATTGTACAGTTCTACTTTATATAAAGTACCTAGAATAGTCAAATTCAGAGAGACAGAAATTAGAAGGGGTAGCTGCCAGGGGCTCTGGAGGAGAAGGGAATGCGGAGCTGTTTTTAACAGGTATGGAGTTTCAGTTTCGCAAGATGGAAGAGTTCTGGATCTTGGGTACAAAACGGTGTGAATGTGCATGACACTACTGAACTGTACATCTGGTTGAGATGGTAAACTGCATATTATGCGTTTTTAACCACAATAATAAACAAACAAATCTGGCATTTGTTGAAGGCTTACAACATGTCTGTCACTATGTACTTTAGATTTAATTTAAACTTTACAACTTTATAAAGGAAGTATTCATTTTAACCATTTTACTGAGAAGAAACTAATAGGTTAAAAGATTAAGTAACTCATAAGATGACACAAGGTAAGAAATTAACCCAAATGTGACTCCAGAGCCTGAGTACTTAAATACTGTTATACTGCCTTCGTTTAATGGTTATTACTTTTATAAAGGAAGTGTTTTTTAAAAATGTTCATAATAAATATAGGGGGAGAGTGCCTGGCTAAAGCAGTGTGTGTTTTACTTTTAAATTTAAGATTCCACATACAGTGGAATAATTCCATATGTATATTCCAAACAATATTTCACTATATGTTGGTTTTTATGTAATCATACCTCTAATAATACATATCACCAATATTTTTTAATTGTCTATATAAAGAGCACTCTTTCTGGTGGTCTTATAAAATTTTACACACACATCCATATAAACAAGGGTATGACTAGGTCTTTTGATTTGTTTTAATCCAACGTCACTGTTTAACAATTTTCAGTGATCCCTTCTTCAAATTTTTCCTTTAATTTTCTATATAATTACACAGTACCAACTATTTTTAAATGCAAAAGTTACACATTTGTTATCAATAGAGTTTTACTCAAATGTCCTGATACAATCTGATGAAAATGACATAGGTAAAAAAAATTCCATTCAAAAAGTTTAAAATGTTTTCCTTTTTAAAAAATCTGCTACATAGGTTTTTTAATTTTCCTTACTAAAAACACATTACCTTGGAAGGAAAAAAACTTCAACCAAAACTTCACAGAACCAAAGCCTGTGGCCTGAGTAAGAGCTCATTTTTCACTCAGATGCATGGCCATTCCAAAGGTCTACACAAGTTCCTTACTACCAGCCTCCCTGTTCCTCGCAGTCTGTTATAATTCTCCTGTGTGAGATGCAGAGTAGGCTAACCAAAGAATATGGAGCCATTTGCAGAATCCCAGCTCCACCACTTGCAAGCAGTGTGGCCATAAACAAGTTATTTAAGCCCTTCTTCCTTCATTTCCTTTATCAGTAGGATCAAGAAAATAACAATGTCTATTTCCTAGGGCTGCTTCATGTGTTTGCTATTATTCTTATTATCATCACTGTGGTCATTGCTATCATCATCATCATCATCTTTCAACATGCAACTCAAGTCTCTCTTCCTTCATAATGCTTTTCTAATAATTCCAAAGTCCGGTGACCTTTTCTTAATTCCTGGTGTTCGCTGCTGCTTAAATAGGAAGGCACTATTTTATATTATTGTATCCATTGCTCTTCATCGTTTAACTTTCCATTTTGACAATAAGCTTTACCTTCCCAAATAAACTACAACTTCTTAGAAGTACTTGGACTACATCTCAAGCATGATCTTATATGTGGTAGAAAGTTTTTTAAAAATTGCTAATTTTTTCGTTACAGGAGACTGCAGTTGTGAAGAGCGCCTGGCCCCCTTCCCTGACTTATGCATTCCATTTCCTCTCTAGCTTAGTCAAAGGGTCAGTGAACAACATTTACACCAGCACTAGAGGGTTTTAAAGATACTGTAATTTCTTAATCATCATTATCTCGGCCTCTTCCTAATTTTGCTACCTAAACATAAATAAAAGATAGGAGCTTCCAACACCTCTTTTAGTTGAAAAGACATTACCATCATTACCATTTTCATTTGTGTCCCAGTCAAATCTATAAGAGAAGATTTAAGGATATTTCAATTCAAATGCGTAACTTAGCTACCTTAGCTACAAACCAGGATGAGAGAAGAACAGCAGCAGTTCTCACAGGGATCCTTCGCAACAATTTGGGTACTAATGCTGCTCGTCACCAGCAGCGACAAAAAGGTCAATGCCAAGAAAAAGAGAAAATAAGGTAGATGAAAGTGCAGGATCCAGAATGCAGCTTCATTATCTTAAATTTATTAATGTGCAGAATTCCACATGACCATATTCAAAAGTTCCACACAAACACTTAAGACTTACAAATAAAAAGTGATTAGATAATTTACTGTACTTGAATTGTTCATTATACTGTAGACCTCTAATGCAAATCATACAGTATTAAATGTTCTTTCCATTTGTGGACATTAAACAACAACAACAACAACAACAACAACCACCACCACCACCCCACCATTCTCCTTTGGAGATCCTCCTGAACTTAAGGGGACCATAGGGTGAATATGTTGAACAATCACTGATTTTTAAAAATATTCTGAAATTTGAGATCCTTTTAATGTTAAAAAACATTTACTATTAATTATCTTTCTAAGATATCCATCCAGGTTGTCCAAAAAATAATAGCTACCCATTTCTTAGACAGAGCTTGAAGTTTTACTTTAGAAAATAAGCATGATAATGAGCAAAGAACACTATCTTAGAACACTAAAGACACAAATTTTTTCCCAGTTATGCCATATATAAGCTGTTTTTCTTTAAGCAAATTGCTTAACCTTTACAAAACTGTTTCCTCCTCATTCAGGAAAATAGGAAGTATAACATCTGCCCTACATATTAAACAGTCTGTTATAGCAAATGAGACAACATACAAAAATGCTCGGTCAGATACTAAATCTAAAATAACACTAAACCTTTTAGCTACAGAGTAAGTATAACGTTTACTGAAAGAATTGGTGAGATATACGCTACACAGACTTTCTGACTTTAATACAAACAGGTAACAGATTTTTCATTATGTTTGTAAATATTAGGCAACTAACTCTAATCTACCTAGAAGGGGTCATAATTTTTTAGAAGTGTCTGAAATCACATTTGAATTTATAAGTATTTCTAAAGACAACATTTTTAAAGAACATGTCATTCTGATGCTACTGGAAAAATGAAACAGAATCTAACTAATAAAGTGCTTCAGAACAGCGCCTAACATATATTAAAAAAACTACATATCTTATTCATATTTTTATCATTGCTATTGACACAATAACTTCAATGATAAAAACCTCTACTCAACAGGGTAAGTTTTAAGTACTCACCATTAATAACTCATTTAAAAATATCTATTTTCTATAGTTTAAAGGAAGTTTTGTGTCCAGCATTTATATTACCATTTTCCATTAGCCATATTTTATAGCCACTTCTCACAACACAAATGCTCACAAGAAGCATGAGTTCACATCAGCAACTGTGACTTGAAACCATTCTCTAAGGAAAGCTTCCTTTGAGTTTTATAAACCAACTGTCCATTATAATTAAATACATAACTAGGTCAGTTTCTGAAAATATCATTGCAAATACAACTAACCCTTGAACAACGCAGGGGATGGGGAGGGCAGTTAGGGGCACCAACTCCTATATAGTCCAAAATCCACGTATAATTTTTGACGCCCCAAAAACTTAACTACTAATAGCCAACTGCTGACTAGAACTCTTACCAATAAGTTAATAAACACATATTTTGTATGTTATCCATATTATATACTGTATTCTTACAATAAACTAAAAGAAAATGTTACTTAAAAAATAAAGAAAATACACTTATATTAGTTGAAAAAATCCACATATAAGTGAACCCCTGCAGTTCTAATATGTGTTGTTCAAGGGTCGACTGTACACACTTGTCTTCTCTCTATCCAGATCCTGAGTTCAAACTAAATTAAGTACAATGAGGCAGAAATACTTCCACATACTGCGTATCGATACTTGGGGAGTTAGCATTTTTTTATTCTAAGCAGAGGGACCTGCATTTTTAAAAAAAATGCTGGTGATGGGAAGGAAGCAATTTCAAATAAAGTTATTTAATATGGATAGAACTTGAGAGGAAGGGGAGGTGTCAGTGATAAGGAACAGAGTTGGAGAAGTGAGAAGTCAGATCATTAAAATCTTCTAAGAAATAATTAACATTTTGAAGTTTTCCCTGAATGAAAGGAAAATTAGTCATTTAAGCATTTTATGTTTGGGAATAACATTAGATTTGTATCTTATAATAAGTAGTTTAGCTACTTATTATAGAAAGTAGACTAGAAAATGAATAGAAGGCTAGACAAGCTGGAGGAAAAAACACTAGAGAATACCATAACAATCTAGAAAGAAATATGATGGTCACTTTAAGTAGGAAAGCAGCAGTAGGAAGAGAAAGAAGTGAATCATATTTAAGAGGTGATACTGACAGGATCCGGTGACTAACTGAATGTAAGGTCAAGGATGACAGATAGATACCCATATTTCTGGCTTGACCCAAGGTAGATGGACAGTAGAAACAATCACTGAGTCTAAGATCACAGAAATTAAGGAGATTTGAAAGCAAGGGGGGAAAAAAGAATACAGCTGTAGATACAATGATCTTGAAGTGTCTGTGATATATCCAAGTGGAAATGCGTAGTTATTAGGTAGCTGGATGTGTGAGCCTAAAGCTCAGAGACAAGTTTTCAGGTGGAAAAATGGAAGTCATCAGCACACAAACGACAAAGCCCTGAAAATAGATACAGGCTTGAGGAGGCAAAGAATGTATGAAGAAGAAGGGGGAGGGGAGGAAGAGGGAGGAAGAAAGGGGGAGGAGGAGGAAGGAAAGGAAGAGGAGGAGAAATAAGAAAGGTTCCCATTTAGCAGAGGAAAAGGAGGTAGCAAAGGAGCCTGAAGAAAAACAGCTAGAAATGCTCTGAGTACTGTCATAGAAGCCAAGAAAAGAACTTGAGCGGAGTCAAGTCCTTCTGAACATTCAATAAAATGATAGTTTTAGAAGCAAGGAAGTCAGCAGGATCTTGAAGCGAGCAGTGTCAGTGAGTGACGGAAGAGGACAGACTACAGTGTATTGAGAAGTAAATAGAAAGTAAGGCAGCAGAAAAGAAGTTAGGGGCTTTGTTCTGCTGCTAAGGGAAAGGAGCAGAAGGTAGAAAGAATTGAGATTTCTTTCCAGGGGTAATTTGGTTATTTGTTTTGTTTGTTTTAGGTGAGACATTTGAACAAGTTGAGCAAGATGAGAAAGAATCAGAATTAAGAGAAAGATTAAAGACAAAGTTCATCCACAGGAAGGAGTGAATGCAATCCAAAACGCAGTTGGAAAATAAGCCTGAGACAGAAAGACGGGCAACTCATCCACTTAAACAGAAGGAAAAGGAAGAACAAATGGTACAGAGGAGATAAACTGGTGAGTCAAGTCACAGGAAATTTAAGGGCCCTCCTTTCGATAGCTTCTATCTTCTCATGCAGTGGGAATACCATCTGTGGAGAACACCGTGTTTCTTAAGTTTAAAGAAAGTAAAGAATGTTCCAAATAGCCCCAATGGAAAAATAAAAGACTTGCTCTGCAGCCCTGGACAGCTCACACAGGGACCAGAGACCATGAATTCAAAGCACCCTAGTTTGGGTAGTTGTGTGATTTTTCTCCATCAGTGCTCAACAAACACCTTTTGTGTAGGCCAGAGAGACAAACTGACCCCAAATCTAGATTTCGCCAGATGCATATGATAGAAATTCAACAGGGCAAGGAAATTGAGAAGTCTGGCAAGAGGTATGAAGCGATAAATGATGAATTCTTGCCTGCTTATAAAGGAAGCATTCAATGGAAAGAGGTGTCAAAGAACTGCAGATCTCAAAAGCATCAATGAGTAGGTTTAGTAAAAGGATAAAAGGTTAGCGTCAGGAGCAGGATTTTTAAATTAGTGATCTCAAAGGTGAAGCTGATTTCAGGTAATGGTGAGGTCCAGAGTTGCTTCATGGGAGTGAATAGATGAATTAAGTGACAATAAAGACCACTAGAGATGAACAAACTGAAGCCAGGGTCCAGGGTATTCTGTTCATATAAACTCTGAATTCACCTGAAATGGTGGCACAACCCTGAATAGAAAGAAAGATGGTGAGCCAGAAGCCTATGCCTTCAATGAGAAGAGAAGAAGCATACTCCAACACTGAAATGCATGAGACTCAACAACAGGAATTTTAACCAGAAGGTTTTATAGACACTGCAGTGCAAAGTAAGAAGGAAACCCTTTCCTACACTGAGGTATGTAGAGAGTGAAAGAAGGTTCAAGTTCAACTAGAGAGAGCTTTCCCTCAGGAGAAAAAAAGGTGTTTTTAAATAAAAATAAAAGCATTCAGTAAAGAATTTGAAGATGCAAGTGATTACGTTAACCTTAGAATGAGGGTGACAAATCTTTGAAAGGACAGGAAGAATAGCCAGGGGAACAAGAGTAAAATGAGATGTGTATTAAGGGCTTGGATCTTGGGCAGGAAAAGGCAACAATGAAATGAGATGTGGAGAGGTGATTAAGAGGATAGGTTTCTAGAGTTTTCTGGAAGAAAAGATACCAGGCCTCTCAGGAGTCAGCCAGTGCCAGGAATAATTGCAATTAGAAAAGTCCTTCTTGTGTATAAGAAGACTCATACCTCTTTGGAAGAAGCCAAATGAAGTTTGGGTGAATTGTGCTGACTTAAGGCTACAGGCTAAGACCATCAAGCAAATGCCCCATTGGATGGGCATGGTGAGAACTCAGAAAAGCTCACCATCTATCTCAGAAAGCTCACCATCTATCAACATTTGTCTTGACCACATGTAACCCAAGTTTGGAGTTTTGCTATGTTTCACAGCACCTAGTACGGTGTGACAAAGAAATAAAAACACATCATTAACCGAATAAGACATTCCTCTTTTAGGCTGGATTCCTCATTTGGAAAATGAAAGGGCTGAACTAGAACTGTTACCATTAAGAGCCCCACCACCAAAAAGGAGGATGCAACAAACCTTACATATAGATGCCCAGTTGGAAATCAGATTAATCATCTGATAAAGAGCTTCCTAAGCCCATACTAAGTGCTACTGGCTCTGCGTTAGGTACTGGGAAGAGACATAAAAATGAATACTGCGTTACTATAGAAGATGATGGATACTGAGTAAACTTACTGTGGTAACCATTTTGCAACATATGTAAGTCATTGTGCTGAACACCCTAAACTTATACAATGCAGATGTAATGTATGCCCATTATCTATCTCTCAATAAAACTGAAAGAAAAAAGTAATTATAGTTAAAGCATATTTGCCCCATTACTAAAAACTAGCTTTTAGTCCCCATATTTCCAATAAACTCAGATAAAAGTAAAAAAAAAATGAAAGTTACATGTATGCTTCTCTAGACTCATCACCTCCTAATTTAATTTAAAATAAGTAATTAATTTACTTTATACACAGTGCTTTTAAAAGAACAGAGATAACGGTGAGCAAATTAGGAGGAAGAAAGTCAATTTTTTTTTTCACTAGTTGGAGGACAGAGGAATTTCAAGAGAAGACCAAAGTACTAAAAATGAATTTTTTTTTTTTTTTTTTGTAAGGTATTAATTCGTTTCTAGAAAGGAGAATTAAATCTACAAAATGACTAATAACAGGTGCTCATATTCACATATAATGAAATACCGAATGCCATAAAACAAATGCTGGGAGATACTGCTTGCTTTTTCCAATGATATTCAGGCTTCACTTTTCTGCAAATACGTAAAGCGATGAGCAATGTTTATTATAAAATAGCCACAAAATATTTTAGCCAAAAAATTCTTTTGTTGGTGTTTTGTTAATGGTTAATTTACTACAGTTTTAATAAAAGTATAAATTATGAGAGCTCAAATAATGGGTCACATTTTACACAACTTTGCCAGGGAAATGCGGGAGGTGCCGGAATATAAGTATAAATGAAGTACAGATGTTGACCTCAAAATAGTTCGCGGTAAAGAAACAAAAACAAACCTACAAGGCATCGTTTCAAAACTTTGCGATGTTATAAAATAGGGTGCAAATAATGGAATATTCCATTTTGGTGTGCCTTAAAAATTATTGGAGGTAATTATTATACATATCTCCTTCCCTCCCTAAAAATAGAAGTATTTGATTTTTTTAAAAACAAACACAGAATAAGAAACGTGGTATAGTTGCATTTTGGTGTGTGTATATACATATAAACAAACCTACAAGTATTATTTTTTTTAACATATGCAATGAATATGGATACATCATCAAGTTGTTGTATGCACAGAAAGGGGGAAAGTGATACTAATGTGTTACAAAGTCACTGTCTCCAAAGACTGAGATCAAGGAGAGAGCGCTAAAGAGAGAACTTATATTACTTTTGGAATTAAAAACAAATGCGTTAGTTTGTTTGTTGGTAAGCTCACAAAGTGGAGGAGGAGAGGGATCATTACAGGTAGAGACAAGCAAAGAGCATAAAAGTACATGGTATATTCAGTTATCAGCAAAAGGATATTTGCCTCTATCTCTAGTCCTGCTCACTCTCTTCCTTTGAACATGTCTGAAGAAGCCTCTATCCCCCAAAGCTCATCATCCGTGAGCCATAAACCCCACCAAGACTTTGCTCTGCTATGCTTTCCTCATCATAAGGGCCCTTCAACTCCCCCTCCCCAACTTTACCTCTAATGGAGGAGACAGAGATAGGTAGCTAAGCATAGACAAACCACAAGAAAGTAGTCTATGCTGGTCTCTATTCCAAGAAAAACCACTGACATATATTTTTTAAAGTAGTAGATAAAATTCATTTCTTAAATCATAAATGCCACAACAGGAAAAGCATATAATGTATCACCATAACAATGGCTTCCAATAGGCTTCACCCCATATTTATTTTAATTATGCCTGGATATTAATCCAGTCTTTCCTTGCCTATAGAAGTACAAATTCTAATTCCATGAGGTTGTTAAATGGTTGACAATAGACTTAATTAAGACCCAGCTCTGTTAATAAATCCTAAACCCTAAAATCAGCTTTGAAATTACATGATCCAAGAAAACTAAACAGTTACTGATTACAGTGGCCATCACCACAGAATGATGACATCATAAACTGTTATGCTACTTGTAATATTTTTCTACACGATAAAATTATAATTACCCTGGTCTGCCTAAGGACCAGAATTTCTATCAGAGGTTAGTCAGGATACCACGTGCAGTTTGTATCTTCCAATCTATTCTTCATGGTTGTTCTTAGTAAAAAAGTTGTTACCTTTCTTACTAAATGCAGGCCAAAAGTAGATAAATTGAAGCCACAGATAAGAACTGTTGGTATAAACCAAATGCTCCTTCAAATCTTATATGAAGCATGATAAACATGTGTGCAAGTGAATAATACAAAGATTTAAAAAGTCTATAGTGACTTTTCCTTGTATTTACATATCAGGATTTCTGGAATTTTACATTACATAAAAACACACCAGACTCTGTTTTAGTTCAATATCATACCTACTCAAAAAGAATAAACCTTAGCTGGGAAAAAGTGACAACTGGAATACAATAGAATAATCAAAAAAAATGAATATAAGCATATATTCACCCAATGCAACTAATTATCCTTAGTGAATTAAAAAATAAAAATGCCAACTAATTTTCATTCATTGATTTACTACTTAGAGAACTTGTATTACTTCCGTAATTTTAAAAAAAAAATGTGCTACCTCTTTAGGAAAAAAAGAGGTTAACAAGAGACTGATTCTATATGCGCATACCTTTTCAAAGACACTTATAGGCATATAAGACATATGCTGTTTTACAAACAGTTCAACAGTCTCTTTAAAAAGCTAAAGTTCTGTGCAGTTTACAGAACACTAGCATATATAGTTACTCACTGGATTTAATCTTCACATCTCCTTGAGGAAGACATAGTCATAAATTATCACTCATAGTCAAGAAGATGATAAAACATCTAATTAATTAATCCCAGTCTTGGCTCTTATAACTCCAAATCCAGTGTTCTTTCCACTATACTACATTCTGCTTCTCTTTTAAAAATACACTTGAAAATAATCAAGTCATTTCCTTTCACTTTTTCCCCATCTTTACTATCTTAGAACAAAAGATAAGAATTTTTAAGGAAAAAATAATAATTTTGCATTTCGTATATTAATACATGTCAAACTAGATCCATTTTGACTTTTTAATGGAATTTTACTTACAGTGAGGTGAAATAAGCCATTGTTCAGATTTTTAAAATTTTATTTCATAGACATGTTGTAACTTCAACTCCATTGAACAATTCTGTTTATGAGTAAGAGGCACAGCAGAACACTATGCCAGGGAGTTACATTCCCCATCTCATCTTGAAAGAGAAAACTATCCTACACTAAAACGTATAACAACCCCATCTTCCCAACTCCCCTCAAAAAATCAGTAAATAACTTCTTTAAAATTTATTCAGTGTTCTACATTATGATTTCCCACTAAAGGAAATTTCATAAGCCAATTTTGTACTAGAGTTTCTTTTTATTAGTTCTAAATTGTTTTATTTGTATCAATAGCTCTCCTTTATGGAAATGTCTCAAGTATGGAAAACAAACTTGTTTTCAGTGATGCTTTCAATTTATAATTTTACAGCTTCCCCTTTTTACAAAAATATATGGTTGCAGAAGAAACTATTTTTCATAACTACCAGGAAAATCTTTTTGGTAAGTTTTCTCATTCTTTTTCAGCCTGAGTATAACATTAGCAAAACATATTCATACTCTAATTTTAAACATATTCATACTCTAATTTTAAATGTTGCAATCATGAATTATATATTCCATTTAAGTTATAGTCAGAAATAACTCCTTAGAATTTTTTAGCATAGACATGCCATAACAAATCATGAAGTCTCGAGTTAAATTGCATTTTGTCAAATATTTAGAATGCTGGAATATCCTGTCCACTGAGGTTTTATGGAATCAGGATTTCAATCACCAAATGTTTCTAAATCAGAAAAGCACTTCCAATGAAATGTTAGGATATGCAACAAATTTCTAAAGTTAACTGCAGAAGTTTAAAGTCATTGAAAAGAAGAGCCGCCCAGTTTCAGATCGCTTCACATTTGCAGTAACCTTTCTTTTCAGCAATAATTGGAAAAGATGGATACATTTCAAAAGATAAACTGTCACAAATCTTTAGGGTTTTAAAGATACTGTCACTCTATGGTCTCATAAAAATTAACTGTACCTTGGCCACAAGTAGATGCAATTTTATTAACAAGATAAAATCTACAAAGTTAGTTGCTAAAGATTTCAAATACCAACAAAAACAAAAATCACAAACGCTATTCTTCTAAGAACTATAACTATTATTACAAGAATCAATAGATGCAAATTTGAATTTTCAAATTTCTGAATAATGTACATACTCAACCACCAAAATTAAAATCGCCAAACAGCAGATCTGATATACAAATACTTTAAAGAATGAAAAATATAGACACCTAATTTAGTGCCTATAAATCATATGGTTTTCTCTAATTTTATATGATATGAAAAGAAATAATTGCAAAGAATGTACACATTAAAAAATCTAAACGGTAACATGTTAATAAGATATATTACTTATTATAACCAATAATTTAAAGGCTGCGTTGAAAATAAAATTTCAAAATAGTTTAACATAAAGGTTTTGAACATTTTACATTTTATTTTTTGCTTGCTTTTAAAGAAACTACAAAATAATTTTTGAATGACCTTATAATTTTTTAAACATAGGCACAAACATACATATACGAACGCCATCCTGCTTTAGGTGCTATGCTCTGAAGGACAATACATTTCTAATGCAACTTTTCTTCTCAAATTAAATCAACTGTCAATGACTAAACAGACTGTCACTATTTTTCCCATCACCATTTATCAAATGTGAAACATCGACTTTATATATTTCCAGGCCAATAAGTGTCTGTAGACTATATTTCTCACAGAAGAATAGGATGTAAAAATAACATTTCTATATTGAAATTTTATATTATGTATATTTTACCACAATAAAAAAGTTTTTCATTTCTATTGGTGTATCTTGTCTGATTCTCCCTTCAGAAAAAGCATGGCAAATTAAATTTTATTCTAAAATAAAAAAAACTCCTTTTCAGCTGATTCTGATGGAGCTCTAAAAGAAGATATAAAATGAAGACGCTTGATATTTCAAATATTCTTGCATCTCTCCATGTCGGCTTTTTCCACGTATAAAATTCTGAGTGCCAAAGAGATTTCAACTAGTATTTGTTTTGGTTTTTTTCAGCTAGTCAGTAAAAGAAACAACATCTCAAACTTTGACCTGTAGATTACCTGCATCAGAATCACTTGAGATGCTTGCTGTTTAAATGCAAATTCCTGGTCCCATCACAGACCATCTAAATCAGAAGAACTGACACTATTTTTGCCCAAACATCCTAGGTATGATTCTGGCTTCCATCAGATAATTCAGACTTTCTGGCTTCATCCAAGCCTTGGAGAGCCACAAAAATAAAGCAAAGAGAAAAATAAGTCTTTTCCTTTTCTCAGACACATTTGGGACTCAATGACCTTTTGCCAACCTTTGAATTACAATGCTGCACCCCTCAGTTCAGTGGTTCACACTTCCTGCACTTGAGAATCACCTGTGGAACTTTTAAAACTTCTGATCCCCGTGTCACACCTTATATCAATTATATTAGAAGGTCTGAGGATGGAAGCCAGTCTTTAATATATCTAAAGATCTCTAGTTGAGTCCTATATATAGCAAGGTTTGGAAGTCACTGCCTTAACTACTAGCTTTAGCAGACACAGATAAGAAAAATCTTAATCTAAAAAGAGCCAGGATGTAAACTATATTGGTATTAAATTAACTTTTTTAACTTACACACACACACAAACACATACAGTATTCTTTTTAAACCCAGCGGGGAAATTTTTTCAATGCATTTATTAAATTAAGCTTCTTTAAGATGATCTCATTTGAATGTAAGACATTCAATACAACTAATATAGGATCATACCATGCATCCAAAGTTCGGAGAAAAGTTCATCATTTCACTTTCACATTAATTTCAGTGATTCTATTCTGAAAAGCCAAAATTCAAAAATTCAAAAATTTAGGGTTCTTGTTTTAGATATTTAAAAGCAACTCTGAATATTAACACCTACCAAATTTTTCTAAATTTACAATAGTTGCAATATTGTTACTAACACTAACTTTATATTTTGCATTATCTCTTTCCCTAATTTCTGATTTAGCATCTTACTTACTTGAAAGAAAATCATGTCGACATCTTTCTCTAATCTTTAGCAATTCCCACAGATGCCGATTATATGACATGTTAGCATTTGATGAAATCTAACGGTTTACAAAGAAAATTTTTTTAAATCTTGATTCTTTCAACAAAGGCAAACCAGCTAACAAGTTTTTAACCAACTTCAACTTGAACTTTTATTCACTATGTAACACAATAAAATACAGCCATATATATCCAAAGTGCCACAAATGTAACTATAATAATGTTATCCCAAAAGGTGAAACATTTTTCAAAATCGTACTAACGTTTAGACATTTAATACTCTATTTCTGCAAGAGTTTCACATACAAAAACATTTCATTAGATCTTGCAGGCCTCAAAGTTTGTAACGACTGTGCTAAGGCACTTTCTTTTTAGAAAAATATCACCACAATCAATTTTTTAATTCTTCATTAATATATTAAGAAATCTTAAATATTAAAAGAATTATTTCCTAAAATTTTCCTTCACTGCTCAAAAGTTTCATATGTGATTATCTTTAATAAAAACTCAAAAAAATACAATCATCTAAACTAAGACTAAAGGGGAAACTTTCATTTCAATAAGCATGCTTTCAGTACTGACTTCTAAAGGAGTCATACTGAAATATTAGGTAAAACTGGTAGGGTCATATCTGATACACAATGCACAAATAAGGCAGCTACTTTTACATGAGAAAAGAACAATGCTCCTTGGTTAAATTCCAAAACTTTGGGCATAATGTAATCCCACAGCTCAATATCTAATGCCATCTGTGAACGAGAGGCAATATTTATATCTTTATGTTAAATTAAGATGAGTACTCAAAAATGTAAGCCAAAAGCCAAATATATATATAGTGTTTAAAACACCAAAAGTTACCCATCCTCATCAGAACCAAGTCACTAAATTAATACTAACAATTGTTTCCTAATCTTTACGTAGAGCAGAAAAGTATCAAGACAGATGTTGGGTCAATATGAAAGAAATAAGTTTAGAAGCTGACTCAACATGCTCAGAACAATCAAAAGAAGGAAAGATGAGCACAGAACAAAATGGAAATTTGTTCAAAGGCCATACATTTAAGTCAGAAGTACTCCAACTTGATCTGTAGCTTAGAATCACCCAACTAGTAGAGACTGCCATTATCCCTACACAGCTCAGCAAGGCTCATTCATTACTAGGAAGCAAGGTACCATAACAAGGTTGGGGGCAGGGGGTTAGCATTAATTAGGCCTTTCAAGTGGAGGCTAGTCAATAGGATAATTCCCTCTACAAAGGATTCTCATCTGTATTTATTTGTATTCTATTTTTAAACATTGGAATTGGCCTGTGGTATACAAAATGAAACTCCTTTTACTAGACCACACTCATGGTACATTAGTAAAAAAATCAAAAGAACAAGCAAAATTAAGAAGCACATGAAACAGCGCTCAGCATCATTTGTCATTAGTAACATGCACCACAATGGCTAGAATCACAAAGACAGACAATACCACGTGTTCTCTGAGGATGTGGAGAAACTGGACCCCTCATACATTGCTGATGGGAATGTAAACAGGTGTGGACACTTTGGAGAACAGTTTGTCAGTTTCTTAAAAGTGAAGCATAAGCTCACCCTAAGACCTGGCAATCCCACTCCTTGAAATCCAGCCAGGAAAAATGAAAACATGTCCACACATACAGTAAATTCATGAACAAAATGTGGTATATCATTGTAATGGAATATTGTTCAGCAATTAAAAACAAAATAGTGATATATGCTACAACACAGATGAACCTCAAAAAATTATGCTAGGTGAAAGAAGCCAGAGCAAAGGACCGTACACTGTATGATTCTATTTGTATGGAATTTCCAGAAAAAAAAAATTTATAGAAACAGAAAACAGATCAGTGGTTGGCTGGGCTGGGAGCAAGGACCGCAAACATGATCAAGAGAATTTTGGAAATTAATGGAAATGGATTGTGATGATTATTGCACGACTCTAGATTTACTAAAAATCAGTATATTACTTACAATGGGTGAATTTTACGGTATGTAAATCATACCTCAATAAGTTAAGCTAGTAAACGGTGTTACCTATGTTCAACACCTGCTGACTACTCTCAACTGATATACTTTTATTTCAGAGCTCATTTTGACAGCAAATAAGAGGAAACATGCCTTGTCAATTATACTACATCTGCAGGCTATATTTATTAATTCAACCAACAATTATCAAGGACTTACTACAAGTTAGATATTGTGTATCACTATCCTTTGTCTGCTAACAGAATATTACTAGTCGATGTAAAAGAAAATATATCATAACTCTAAATTCCCTTCTTACCATAACTGTTTTAAATATGATGCAAAGGGAACAAGAAAAAGTAAGTATCTAGGTTTATTAGAAAAAGAAATAGATTATTACAAACGATAAGTATTTTAAAGCTAAATATAACTGCTAGCAATCAGAATGTCTGATAATATCTGAAAATTTTTCAAAACAGTCATTCATAGTGACTTGTAATAATAACAACACTTGATTTACAATCAAATACTCTCATGCCCTTTGGCTTTGTTTTTAATTTTGTTAACAAATACTGCCTTATTATATACAATTTTAAAAAATTTCATCTTGTGAACATACCACTAGCATTTCATCTGCCCTTATTCACGAAGGGCCGTTTCAAGACAGCCAGCACCTTGGTATATAACAAGGAATTGGGTATGTTTTACCAGAAGTTAAGTTAGCAGGAAAGGGGAACAGATGACATATGATAAGTGATAAAGGCTGTTCAGCCCACATGAGGTGTTCTTCACTTAAAACACCGAATAAAATTAGCTTAAATCCTTTCCAAGACAAAGTGTTTCAGCACAATCCAGAAAATACCCAAATCACAATTCATTTTTCCTGCTTGACTTCCAATTAATTCTATCGCTCAAACTCATCCTCTTTGCATATACAGATGTGTACTTATCTTCCCCTCCTATATAGATAAAGAAACAAGTGACAGGAACATATATCATGTTTATTTGGGGAGTACTTTAATGTCTCTTCAAGCAGGGATATATTTCTACAGGTAACTCCTGCTACTTTAAAAAGAATTGCTAGTTCATTCACAAATAGTTACAGGACACAACAGGAAGACAAAAGAGACCCATGTCCTAAAAGAGTTTATATTCTGTCCATTAAATACACTCAAAAACCAAGAAGAATATAAGAAGACAACACTTGGTATAGTAAGCATTCCTCGTCACCATCATCTAGGCAATTAAGATAACGCCAACTTTGCTCTGCTCTGTTTCCCTCTAAATAAAATACTGCCAGAGGAGGCTCTGCTATTCGTTTCTATGGCATAAAAAAAACCCTGTTAATGGATTGTTAGAAATTAGTTCCAAGTCTATTATCTCTTGACAATACTCAAGGAAATTGGATATTGAATACTAAGTGATCAATTAACTTTAACAAAAAAAAATTATAAAGCACTTCGGATATCTGAACAAACAACCCATACCTTACCAAAATGATTCAACAAACCATACAATCATTCTTGGATTTAGAAACATTCCCCAAAAGATTATTAACGATGAACCAAAAATGAATCTCAATATTTCCTTCTTGTCACACAAACATATACGTGAAGAGAAATGCTAACCATTGTGACCCAAATGCTCTCCAAAAGATAAGCAAGGGTCATCTGGGACAGCCAATTACAGAATTTACAAATATATCTCTATATTTTAATCATACTTTAAAGAAAGAAAAAAAAAATACAGATGAAAAGAGAATGACTCCAAAAAAGTTTAAAATGAGAAAAGACGGTGTTAGTAGAATACCATGCCACTATGATTTCACATCAATTTAAATATCAAGCTCCATATTATAAGCTAACCCACCAATGGAAAATATTTTGTTTTTTCCTCCAAAAGCTATTATAAAGTTGCTCTGAGTCATCTGCATTCTCTTCACCAATAACTGTTATCACTAACAGCTCATATTTTTTTTTGAATGTCAGCACAGAATAGAATTTTAAGTACAGTTGTAGAGTAATATTTCCATAAAGAAAATCAAAAGGCCCAAATAGAAGCCAAATCCATAATCATTACCCTCTCTCTTCCCACAAGCACTGCGCTCCAAATAGTTATATGACAAGAATATAGAATTATAAACAGAGGCTCCCAATTAATATTTTGGGAACTCTAATACCTAGACAAATCTTCTAATAAAATTTTTGTACCTTTACTTCATACTTTCCAACAGAATTCCAAATGGAATAAAATTACTATTGAAAATAAAACCATTAAGGTACTAAATTAAATCAGATATATGATATCATGATCATGGTAATGGAGAACATCCTAAGCATGGCATTCAATGAGAAATCACTCTACAATAAGATTAATAATTTTAACACAAAAGTTTGTATTATTCATTAAACATAAAAAACAATGACAAAGCATATGTACAGTATAATTTTACTTTTTTTATATTTTAATTTTTTAAACATATACTTATACCAAAATGTTAACTTAAATAGTGGCTATCTCTATGTGGGGAGACCATATATTTATATATGTATAACTTGCATTTCACATGTCTTTATTCCCTGAATTTTCTCCAATAAGAACATATTTTTACAATTAACAAAAATGACAAATCTTTCTTCACTTCCAAAAATAAAATCTGTGTTTCCCTGTCTCAACCATGGTTGCCTGACCATTTACTTCAGGCAAAACTATAAAACTTTAAAAAAAAAAAATTTTTTTTTTTGGAGGGGGAATAGAGCATGAATTAAACAACAGAACCATGACCAAAAAGTTGAGGTAGTTACTAAAGTGGTAGAAATGCAAATAAAAAGTCCACCTAACAGTAAACTGATTTTTGAAGAAGGTGCCAGGGCAATCCAATGAGAAATATATTTTTAAAAACTGGTACTGGTGATTAGAGTTAACAATACCATATTATACTAGAAAGTTGCTATGAGAATAAATCTTAAATATTTTCAGCATAACAATAAAAACATGATAATTATGTGAGGTGACAGATGTGTTAACTAACCTTATCATGGTAAACATTTGGCAATATATTCGTGTATCGGTTGTATACCTTAAATTATACAAAATTATATGTCAATTATATCTCAATAAAACTGAAAAAAATGGTGCTGGATAATCTAGATAACTGGATATGGAAAATATGGTGGGGTGTGGGAATGAATCTTAACCCTTAAGTCACACCACACACTAAAACTGGCTTAACACATATCCTACACCTAAACATAAAAGGCATAAGCTTCTAGAAGAAAACAAAGAGACTATCTTTGTGTCATGGGGGACAGGCAATGGTCTTAGGCAAAATAGGCAATAACCATAAAAAAAATTTAATTTTAAAAAATAAACATGCCACAGACTAAAACATTTATTAAATATATTTGAAAAAAGAACTGGTATCTAGGATATATAAAGAATTTGTATAACTCAATAATAAGAATAAACAACTCAATTTTTTTAAATGAGCAAAAAATGTGAGCAGATGTTTCACAAAGGAAGATACACAAACGGCCAGTAAGAACACCACGGAAAAGGACATTAGTCATCAGGGAAATGCAAATTAAAATCACAATGAGATACCACTGCCTACCCACATAATGGCTAAAATTTAATAGACTCTGTGTTGGGGAGTAACTGGAATTTTCATACGCTGTTGTGGGAGTATAAAATATGATCCGATTTTTTGGGAAAAAGATCTGGCAATTTCTTAAAACTAAACATGCATCTACCCTATCACTTAGCAATTCCACTAGTAGGTATTTACCCAAGAAAAAGTGAAAACATGTCCTCAAAGACTTCATAGAAGATTGTTCATACCAAGCTTTATTGAGAGCCAAAGTATATATGATATATATAAGAACCAAAAACTGAAAACAGCCCAGGTAGCCATCAACAGGACATAGCTAACAGCCTGTGGTTTATACATATAACAAAATATTACTCAGCAATAAAAAAAGGGAGCAATCTGCTGATACACAAAATAACAGGGATGACTCTCAAAAACTATGCTGAGCTAAAGAAGCTAGATACAAAACATCACATACTATTTAGGACTCCATTTACATGAAGTTCTAGAAATAAAAGTAATCTTTAATATCAAAAAAAAAATCAGAAGAGTGATTGACTCTAAGGGAATGGGGTGTGGAATTATCTAAAAAGGCCTATGAGAGAGATTTATGGGTCAGTGATAATGTTTTATATCTTGATAGGATTGGCATTACACAGGTATGTGCATCTGTCAAAACTCATCAATGGTATACTTAAGATTTCTGCATTTCGCTGTATGTAAATTTAATTTTTTAAAAAAAATATTGAACCCTACGTAGTTTGAATTTACGTAGTTTGATATTTTCCATAATAAAAGATTGGGGGAAATTTAAACTCTATCCATTACCTTGCTAGGTTGAAAACAGCATATCTTAAAACCTAACAATTCCATCCTACGTATATACCCTAGCCTATAAAAACTTCATATGGGCAACAGGAATGTTCACAGCAACACTTCCCGGAATGGCAAAAAGGAAAACAACAACAACAACAACAATTTAACTATCCATTAAGTAGATCGGAGCAATGTATTCTCATTAATGGTTGGAGCGAAAACGGATAACCACAATGAGGGTGAATCTTAGAAACATTTTGAGTGGAAAAAGCAAGACACAAAAAAATACATGCAAATGTTAACCTTGTACAAAGTTTAAAAACAAGTAAAATTAAACAATACTGTTTAGGAATACAAATGTGATAATCTCTGAAGTAAAGCAAGGGAATAACAAAATTTTCAGGGTAATAAATGGGAAGATGCAGGAAGCCTGAATCAAGCAGCAAGAGCACACAGGTAACTTCAAAAGGCTGGTGTTCTATCCATTAACCTGAGCAGTGATTTCATGAACATTTGTTTTTATGCTTCATAATTTATATTTGTATGCTTTGGTCTCTTAATGTTTAAAATATTTCAGAATTCAAAATGGGAAAAGAGGGCATTCTGACCAGGACTCAACCAAAACAACAACTTGGGCTTCAAGATATTACCCATTTCTTTACAACTATTTAAGGTGTATGTAAGTCTATATTGGCCTTACCTTGAGGCAAGATGTTTCTGAATTCAGAATTTTTTGGATTATAGAATAGCAATAAAGTACAGATACCATATACAGTATGTTCTCAAAAACCATCTTAGGAGTCTGGGCTAACACCCTGAAATTAAACACATTAATATTTCTCCAAAGAAAGCTATAACGATTTATACCAAGTAAGAGGAACTGCCTATAAATATTCTAACATCTGATAAGGTAAGATGTTACTATCAAATACATTGTACCAAAAACTTTGTTTTCAGAGCTCTTCATAGATCAGAATTGTGGGTGAGGGGCAGTGGACTTGTGCTTTCAAAGAGGTTAAACTTCACCTAAATAGTAACTTCCATACATTACTTTTTTAAACCTCTCTAGCTAAGTCACTTTCTTTAAAGATTTCCTATGAAAATGCAATTTTCAAGTAATCCCATTTATGCTATAAATGCCTAACTTTTATTTCACAAAATGTAAACATATATAAAACAATTTTTAATTTTTATTATTCTTCCATTTTTACATCTTTATATTTACACTTATTACGTAGTTGGGAAAAAATACACAATTTTATTTTAATTAGGCAAATAACTAGCACCGAGCTGAATGTCAAAGAAATATTTTCATATAGTTATAGGTATAATTAAATCAATCAAATAAAGCGTTTCTTATTCTAAGTTGCTGAAAATTGTCAAAAAATTTTTAATCATCTTTCCCCAACGACACCAGCCTTAAGTAATAGTTTACCCAAGCCTGAATCTCACAAATTATTATAAAAAAGTAAAATAAATCAAAACCCAAAGCACAAACCTTTAGAAAGACAGACATCTCTCCAGCATAACAGTAAAGCACAATTCTTTTTACCATAATATTTGGGCAAGCAATATGAGAAGCTAAGTCTTGACAATAAACATGGGTATGTGTCCCAAAGTTTCAAACACTGCAAAAGCATACCTTTGAAGACCCTCTCCTCCAATATGAGTATTACAAAAATAAACCACTCTCAAAACTCTATTTTCAAATGATACCAAGCAACTCACAATCTGAAACTACAAGAGACATATTCTCTTCCATCTAAGGACCCACATAAAGAGCCTCTGCAAAAAAAAAAAAAGACAATTTAGTCTCTACACCGACATAGTCTGGGAATCCAGCTCTGTCTATGCTTAACAATTAAAACACCTTTTATCAAATGATAATGCTACTCATTCAAAATTATATAGTAAAGAAATAGTTGCCAACAAAAACCATTTTCCTTTTCAAAGAAAATTTAAAGCAATTAGCTAAAAATATGCTAAATGCCCACGGAAGTGGAGAGCTGAATCTAATGAGCACTACTATGTACTAAGCGCTGGGCTAAGCACTTAAAATGTTATAACATCTTTTCCTACAAATAGAGTTTTACTTTCTATGCCTAGCCTAATGAAGAATAATTATATGGTAAGTTCTGGTATAATTCATCTCCTCACTTTTGTCATCTTAGGCAGTATAAAATTTTAAATGGTACTTTCTGAGCTCTGGAACCAAGTAACTAAGATTCATGGCTGTGGGTTTGGGTTTGGGTTTTTTTTTGTTTGTTTTTTTCTTTTACTATATTACTTTAAGTTTTCTCTATTGTAAAAACAAAAAAATGCCATATGCAGTAAAACAACGATTAATTGCGACATGCATATTAAATGGTATGGTTTCAAATCTCTAAAGTGATCCCATCCAATATTTCATCAGTATTTTAGGAAATATGTTTTTGTAAGACTCCTTTAAAGACTAATTCAAGGAGTTTATGCTTGAAATGATGAAAACGTTCAAGTGATGGACAATGGTGATACGCTGGCTGTACAACAATGTGAATATAATATCACTGAACTATTCACTTAAAATGGTTAAAATTGTAAATTGTTATATGTTACAGTAAAAAAATTAATTCATTCTATTTCATATGATGAAATACATAACTGAAAACTTATACGACATGATTTTTTTTTTTAAATTTTTTGCAATAGAAGCACCAGCAACCTCGACCCAAAAGAGAAAGCGACCGTTTTTGGTTTGGTAAGATTTACTGCAACTCAGAACCATAATATTTAAACAACTAAAAACAGCAGTGACAAAGTCTGTCCAGTCAGCATCTGATGTCAACTCTCATACCAGTAATATGTCACCTTAACAAAAGTGTAAAGTGTGCTGGCTGTATATGATTATTGGTTAACAAATGAATAGACTGAACTGTTTACTGATCATGTGTTATGTCTCATTTTTAAAAACAGGCTTCATTTTAATAACTTAGAAAATATTTTAATAAAACAGAACATACATGACATGTATAAATAGCTTAGGTTCAAGCTCAGAACCCTAATAATTATGATTAACATCAGTAAAGACCCAAGAGAGATGAAAATAAAGTGTAAAAATTTCTATTTGGGACTGAATATGAACCTGATGAATACTTGAGATTTGCTGTACTATTTTTAACTGAACTTTCTGGCCTTAGGTCAAAGTTTTGCTAGCAAAATACCAAAGTGAAAATGCTGGGAGTGAAGCCCAGAGGCTCTGCTTTGGCCTAGGAAAAGCTCTGCCCTTCATGTAAGCAATCCAATCCCCAAATGAAGACTTCTCCCGACTGTCCAGGGTGTCATGCTCCCATGAAAACACAGGACCACACTAACGTGAAAATCAGTCATAGAAAACGTCAAACACGTCTGACAGAATACAGTACATCATTACATCCTGCACATTGTACAGAAAGACACACTCTTCAGTAGGTCCCTGCACTCTGGCCAAACAGCACTGAGTCACTCTGCAAATGAGTCCAGAAACCTCAAAGGATAACCAACGGCTTCTGAAGAAAAGTCAGTCACTGGAAAGGGAGGAGGCGGTTTTTCTCAGCATATAGTCACTAGGTTTCTCCCAGCAGGGAGTAGAACTGAACAAGAGTTATGGAAGCCAATATCTTTTTTAAAAAAACCAAACAAACAAACAAAAAAAAACAAACCAAGGATCACCCACCCGGATTCGAGTCCTCCAGAGTTAATTTAACATTCAGAGCATCCTTTCAGCTTTCTTCTCCGCAGGGTGAAAAAGCACACCCCTCTTTTCCCATAAATACATCCCTACTGCACGCTAATCAAATTGTCTGTGAAATACAACCGCCTATCCTAACAAAAATAAGAAATAAGCAAGCATTCTACAGTGCATTTCTAATTTGTAAAACATGGCCCTTTCTTAATCAAGACCCAACTAGCAGACTTTATACGTGGCTATGAATTTGGATTTCAAAGGCCGTCGTAGGAAAGAGATACAATGAAAAATGAAAAGGAGAGATTGACTCCACTCCGCAAATCAGATGGATTCTTTAGCTCTGGCGCAATCATCTCGGGAAATTAAATTTACAGATATTAAAATGCACTACATTGCAACTGCAACTGTGAATGTTCAATGACACCTGAAAACGGGCAGACTTTAGCCATGGGTTTCCAGATTTCAGACCTAACGGAGAGCGAGGGCAGCTCTTTGTCATGTGCCCCAGGTAGTAGGTACGCCCGGTAGGGACAGCATCAGGTTTCCCCCCTCGCTTGGACCCAAGTCCCCACGCAGCATGACACTCTTTCAAAGTGGCTAGTCTGGGGTATGAAGGACAGCAAATCCTCCACCCTAGTTCCGCAAGAAGAGAAGGTGGGCGGGAAGGGGAAGGAGGGTGTTTTCTCCCGGAGCTCCGGGTACGGGGCAGCGGGTCTGACACCAGCTCCAGGGCGCACAGCGATCAGAGGTGGGGCCGGACTCCTGGAACTTGGTCGCCCAAGTGTTCGGTGTCCGGCCGGGCCCGGCTGCCGGAAGCGGGGCGGGGTGGGGCGAGACGTCCCCCACGGGCGGGTGGGCACAGTGGCCCGGGGCAGAGGGGGGTCTGGGGTCTGAGCTGTTCGCCCGGAGCGCCCTCGGGCCCCGGCCACCTACCAGCAGGCTCTCCACGTTGACGGGCGAGCGAGGGTCTCGGATCAGCGCCTCCAGCTTCCTCTGGCGGCTCGCGCCCGCCCCGTCCCCCTGCGGGTCCTCGGGGGCGCCGGGCATTTTCCCCGCGGGCGCGGGCCGGCTCATGCCGCCGCTGCCGGGCCCGCTCTCCCGCTGCCCGCGCTCCGGCCCGGCTGCCTCGGGGCCTAGCGCCGCCCCCGACCCGCCGGCTCCGGGCGGGGCTCCGCCCGGGCCCACCGCCCGCCTCTAGCTCCGGCTCCGGTCTCGGCGCCGGTCCGGGGCCCGATCCGTCCGAGGGGCCTGGCCGGCCGGCAGCGCCGACAAGCAGACGGCGGCGTCCCCGCCCCTCCGTGGGATTCGCGCCGCCGGGTCCGCTCGTCCGCCGTGGGCTCCCTCAGGACTCCGAGGGCGGGAGCGGGGAAGTGGCGCCGCCACCTCCGGGCCCCGAGCGCGCCCCGCCCTCTGGGGCTCCGAGAGGCCGCAGCCCGGGCTCGGACGACTGCGGCTACCGCCCGCCGGCTCGCATGAGCGCCTCCCGCCGCCTGAGCGCCACAAGCCCGCTCCCCTCTCACGCTCCCGCGCGGCGCCCGTCTCCGGCCGCGCGCGCCGCTACCCACAAGCCCCTCGGCCGGCGGCCGCGCGCGCGCGTGCGCGCGCGCCCCGCCCCGCCCCGCCCTCCTGCCTCCGCCGCCTCTAGCCGCTTTTCCTCATATTTTTCCCTTCGTCCGGTCTTCTCCGCCGCGCACTTCTTTTTCAAGCCTCCTTCCCTCCCCGCTTCTTCCTCCCCCTGTTTGAGTTCTCTGAGGGCAAATGGCAGGGAGCGCAGTCACCGCCTCCTTGACCCGCCAGGCTGCGCCGAGGGAGGGGAGAGCGCGCCCGGGGCTCCGGCCGGCCCGCGGCTCCGCTCCCGCCGGGCCGGGCCTGCAGACCCCGCGGACCCGGAGGCCGGGCCGCCCGCCCCGCCCCGCGCCCGCGCTGCCGCCGCCAGGCCGGGCTGACTCAGCGCGCAGCCACGCGGGCCTTGCGCCGCCCGCGCCTAAATAACTGCGGCCGCCGGGCGCTGCTCTCGCCCGCGGAGCTCTGCGCTCGCAGGGACCCTGCGCGGGCCACGGAGGGTTTAGTGGGAAAGCCGGGAAGGTGCGCAGGGGAAATCGGAAACTGGAAAAGGACCGGCGGCTGGAATCCTAGTCCTGGGGCTACGGGGCCGGGCAGAGCCGCTTCCGGCCCCAGGGCAGAAGTCCCGGGATCCCCAAAACCTTGCTGCGCGTGCCTAGCCATCGTCCCCCAGCCTGAACCGAAACTGTAATCATGACGAGAACAAGAGGCCGATGGAAAAATGCTTTCCGTCTGCAGGCCTTCGCAAGGTCCTTGTCTTTTGGGGGGTGGTTATAGGGGCCACTCCACATTCCTGCCCTCTCCCAGCCCGTGCCCTTGCCCAGATCCACCCTGGGCGCAATCTGAAAAATGTGTGCCAAGGGCTATAAAACTGCTCATTGAACCCCTTTGACCCAATAAACCCATTTAAGGAAATACATTTCTAAGGAAATGATCCAAAGGGGGGAAGGAGGAGGGAGAACTTGCATCAAGATGTTTATAGCAAGGCTATTCAGAATGTTCGTAATGACCAAAACCTGGGAATGGACCCAATTGTCCAGCAACTGGGGACAAATCTAAACAAGCTCTGTCACATTAACAGAATCCTGGCAGGTATGTAGGATGCATGGCAAGCACATGGAAAGATGTATCGGAAATAAGGTTAAGTGAAACAACAAATAGGAAATAGTTTTACGCACTTTTTGAATAGTGAGCAGCTGTAAGAACTGAAAGAATACAGTTGTTTTTAAGTGAATGGGATTTTTTTTTTTTCTGTAAAGATGCTTAGGAGAACGTTAAAATTTCAATAATTGAAAAACTGCTGAGAAAAATAGGCCGTTCCAAAAAATCTACAATTTCATACCCATTAAGTAGTAATCCCAAGAACCAATCTCACTGGCATGTCAGAGGTAAGCTCACAGGTAGACAACTCTGTTCTGAAGCCCCAACCTTGTAAAAGTAGCATCTGAATCAGTGAGTGTTCCAAGAGCCTCCTCTTTGCTTTTGTGTTAAAGCCAGCCTCACTTGGACTTAGGGGAGGGCCCTGCAGGATCCAATACAGCTTTTTCCTCTTAGATAATAACACTGACTTGTGGTCAAAGGGTAAGTCCTTTAGGTCTACATGTCCAGTGACTCATACCTCCACAGACCACATCAAGAGGACAGAGTGAGCCTGCACTCCTGCTTAAGCACCGGAACAAAATAATGAGATAATTCGTGATTACAGATCCTTTTTCCTAATGACTATATAATATGCAAAGCAAAAGGAACACAATGTGGTTCTCAGGTTATAAATTAATTTCTCAGTGACTGGCTGTCTATGGAACTTGGTGGCCCAACAGGAAACCGTAGTCCCAAATACTGGACATGAAAATTTTATTTAAAATAGAAAAAGGTGGTGATCAGCAAGGCACAGATAGTGGGCACCTTCTCCTACAGCCATTTACGTAAGGGAGAAAAAAGCGATAGGGTAGAAAATTTTTATCCAAGAACTACACCATTGTATGGAAGGCAACCCTAATCTCTTGATCCGAATTAAACCTTTTTTAACATCATTTTTGGTCAGTAAAACAATTACTATTTTACTAAATGCACAAATGCATTCTTGTAATAGTTCAAATAGACTAGAAATAATATATAGAACATACCTTGAAAAATTACTCTCCCATATCTCCCCTGACACACATTGTCTTATCATTCGAAACCTTTATCCATTCTCATGCATATGTATTTGTATATACCCTTATGTAACTTTTCCCCACATATATGGCATTATACCGTGTTGTGTTTTACAACTTGATTTTTTCCCTTGATTAATAATATGTCTTAGAGACGTCTCCATGTCTGTACAGGTAAATCTACCTCATTCTTTTTAACTGCTTCGTGGTGTGCCATAGTTCAAATGTGCCACACTTTTATTTACTCTTGATTAGAGAGCATAGTAGTTAAGAACAGACCCCGGAGACAAATTGGCTGGGCCACCACCGAACACTAGCTGTGTGTGCCCCGGGTTTCCTCAACGCGTTTGTGATAAAGTGCTTAGAAAAGTACTGGAATTCAAAAAATATTAGTTATTTTTAGTATTTTCTCACCGTCACACACATTGTTGCAGTTGACATTCTTGCATTTTTGCCTTTGTGTGGACATACTTAAATAGTATAGATTCCTAAAAGTGAAATTATTATATCAAAGGGGACATATACTTTAAATAGTTAATAGTTACAGATACAGCCAAACTGTCCTTAAAAAGACTACAGCAGTTTACAGTTCCACCCTCAATAGAAGAAACTGCCAATTTCCTTTTATATTTGCCAACATTAAATGTTATGCCTTTTTAATTTTTGACAATTGATGGGCAAACAGAAGGGCACCTTGTTTTAATTTGTATTCCTTTAATTACTACTGGAGATGAGCATTGCATGGTTCTATTTCTTCTGAAATTACCTGCACATATCTTTTGTCCATTGGATGTCCCTTTTTCTTACTGTCCATAGGAGTTCTTTATGTATTACGGATAGTCCCCCTTGTTGTAATATCATGTTAAACTATGTCTTATAATTTGCAAATATTTTCTTTCAGTCTGTGTTTGTCATTTAGTTTCCTTTTTGATATCTTTTGTCACACAAAAGTTTTTACCTTTTATGAAGTCGAATCTACCGATATTTTCCTTTACAGCCTCTGGGTTTCGTGTCTGGATCCAGAAAGATTGTAAACCCAGTGTTTAGGGCACACAGAGGAGTGAAATTGCAATAAGCTATAAGGAAATAGCAGTTCCCTAATAACATCAAACTCATCTCACCCCAGATGAGCCACAGAAAGAAGACCTCTCAATGCTGGCTCTTCTGGGGGTAGCCCTGCTGCAGCTCCGTGACTCTGTCCCAGTTTGGTGGCTTCCTTCTTAACACTGTCCCTGATGTGTCCTGAGCACAGGTGGAACAAGCGGGAATCAGACAAAACCTTTTTTCAGTACTAAGGAAGAGAATGGGGAAGGAAACATACAGAGAATAAATACAGGGCATTTAAACAGGCTGGCCTGTCTGTGGATAAGGCTTGGATTCTACCATAAACAGCTAGATCTGCCAGACTTAGAAGCTCCACCCCATTTCATATGATTTTTGTCTGTATTTCTTTTCTCTGTCTCTTCCTCCCCAGCCCATTTCTAGGTGATTGGTTTAACATTACCATCAGTTTAACATCCACTACCCAGCAATGCCTTCCAAGCTCTCCAGATACTCCATAGTACAAACTGGAAAGATAGGGCTTTCTCCCTGGTCTACCTGAGACCCATCTGCTCTCTTCCAGTTTTTAATTTGGGGGATCTACCTCTTCCCCAGGAATTAATCCGCCCTTCAGATGCACCCTTACCCTCTCCACCCATAATTAAGGCTATAAAAGGATCATCTTTGTCTTTCTAGGTGGCATTTGCAATTACTTGTTTAATGATAATAATTATTATTATGTATAAGGGCTTACTATGTGCTAGGCAATGTGCTTTATAGAAATTATCTTCTCAAAACAGCCTTTTGCTAATGGTAATATTACTATGCCCATTTTCAGGCGATGTAATGAGGACTGAGATATATGATAATGGAATGAATAAAAGAATTAATGAATGAAAGCAATGAACTCTGAATGGTCTGGATTTAACCAAAATATGTAACAACTTTATCCATTTTGCTTCACAATGCAGAAGAACTCAGGCTATTATTGTAACAAGATGCTTCTTCCCCACTGAAGAAGAGAACACTTGTTAAGCTAAGATTTAATAACAAAATAAACAAATGAACTCTCACTACAAAGATGTCATTATTTTTGTAAACTCCATCTATAAAGGATACAGGGTTTGATGCCTTATGAAGTAGAGTTTTATCCTAAGTTTCATTCAAGGTTCTGGCAATAACTCCCAGCGTGAATGAGAAAATTGCTGTATCCCTCTGTGAGTCAGTTTCCTCATACGCAAAACAGAAATAATGAAGCTTGGTTGTCATTAAGTCTCCTTAAGATCTCCAGATGAAAGATACTGGATGCGTCCAAGACAGATTATTCATCAGTATATTATGAGAGATTCTCAGAGGAGAAAGAGCCAGTCACAGTTCAGAAGTATATTTGGAAGTCAATGGTAAGTCACTCCAAAAATATATACATATCTATGTTTGAGAAGAGTGGTCCCGAGAAATGTCGGGGACCCTGGAAAGCTCAGCTTCGATTCTGGTCCTGGAAAGCTCGGCTTCGATTCTGGTCCTACCAGTTTGGCAGGAGACCTGGCTGTCATATCTGGCAATCTCATTTTCCCCGTCAATGCGGTAGAAACGGTGCCAGATGCTTTAAGTAATTTCCTTGCTTAAAAACTTTCATTAGATCATTAGATTAGGCATAAATTCCTCACCCTAGAATCCAGGGATTTGCTCCTCTTTACTTTTTCTCAAAGTGAACATACTTGACGCTTTTCTTCACTCTTTGGCTCAGTCAGTTTCCTCTCCTGTGGAATGCCTTCTCCACCCAGCAGGCTTCTAACCATCCTCTACCAAGGCCCTCTGGTCCTCGAATGAGAGGCTTGACTCTTCCTGAGTTCCGGATCGCCTGTAGCTCTTAACAAAATATTTCGCAAGGTGCTTGCTTCACATACATGAAAAGAGCCATATCTTTATTTTTCCTTCAGTATTTTTGCCATCCGAAACATTGGATCTGTTACCGGTCCAGAGTAAATTAGCGATTTCTCATCAGTTACCATTCACCATATGAACGCTACTTTCCTTCCATTCCACGCTCTAAACACTCTGGGCCAGCGAACCGTAAACAGTATAGGATGCCTTGTTCACAGAAAGGACCATGCCATCCCCACTTCTGCACTTTGCTGGTGCCACGACCTTCCCCATCCTCTCCCTTCCAGTCCTCCCATCACTGCCCACCCTGGGAGGCACTCTCCTTCCATCCCTGTTTCTTACGTCCCAATTTCCTTCTAAATTCAACTTGAGCATTGTACTCGTTCTTTGGCAGACACAAAAAGGGACCGAGTATGAATTCTTCCTACATAGAGTTTACAATCAAGAATTGGTGGTTGAATGACCGAGTGATTGAATGAATGTATAGATGAAAAAAAAAAACACACATAATTGTAATTCCAGAAGGGTAAGTGCCCGAAGAAATGTGCAGATATGCTAAGAGAACTCAAATGCTATCTTCTAGCGAGGAGGTCAGAAAAAAGGAGACGGCATGTGACCTGAGTTTTTAGGATTCAGTTGAATTTGGAAATGGGAAGAGAGAATGGTCCTCCAGGCAAAACGAGGACAGCTGTGGGAAAGTGTGAGGTAAATAAAAGGAAAAATAAGTAATGACTGTCGCGTAGGCTCATGAGTGGTTAGACAGAGTGGAGGAGGTAAGATGAAGCCAGATCAGGGGAGACTAAGGGTCTGTACTAACATGCTGTGTGATGGCACGCGAGCCCCTGCCATCCTCCAGGACTCACAGTAATAGAAGACACTGGCAGAGGGCACTATCCTCTGATTCTGCCACTCTGTGCGGTGGGCATGTCTCAGCAATTATGGGAATGATGGGGGCGGGACTTGGGACTTAGCAGGAGTATGACAAAGCAAAGTCGAAGGAGGCCAGTTTGGGAGACATTTTCATAATCCCATAGGCTACCATTTGTAGTTAGGTGTCTTATGATCATGAGTAATTAAAAACTTACAAAGCGTACAAAGAAGAAAACTGTAGTTAAAGTGGTTGGTCATTAGAAAACAGGGATCACACTTGGTCTCCACAAAAGCCTGCCTTATTGTGAAACGAGGAACCACTCTAAAGGTCCCGGCCTTTGAGTGGCACTTTGATTGCTCGGGTTACCCTTGTAATATTCCATTTACTGCTGTGGCTTCCAAGTCAGGTCAGAACCTTCATGTGAACACAAAAGAAGCGGCGCATTGCAAGTCTGAGCTGTGCAGCCAGTAGCGCAGGCTGACCAGGGCCCGCGTCTTCGGACAGGCAGCGAGTGGTTGTGATGAGGGCACTCGCAGTAGAGTCACGGAAACCTCATTCCAGGCCTTGCTCTGTCCCTTTCTAGCTGTGTGGCCTTGGGCAGATTAACTTACCTCTCTGAGCTTCAGATTCTCAGGGTTTTTGTGAGAAACAAAGAAGAGAACACTCGCTCAGCATTAGGCATATTGGGCCATAAAGGCTGGTTCCTTCTCCCCTGTCAGCAGCCGACAGGATTCCAGGCATTGTTTCTTTCGCTTACTCATTCATTCATTCAACAAAGATATTTATGTGCTGGTAACACGGTAGACGACAACAGAGAAATGATCTCTGTGGGCCCTTATTAGGCTTATGCTCGAATGGAGGGGACAGATATGACACGATCATACAGATAAATAAGTAATTCCAAATGGGGGAGGTACTGCGAAGGAAACTGTAAGATGCTAAGAGAATCGTAATGGGGGGCGTAGTCCACAGGGGGATCAGAGAACGTTCATGACAGAGTAATAATAATTCTGGTGAAATCTAAAAAGGTAAATAAGAGTTGGGAAAAACTTGGGGCCAAGGAGAAGAGAAGGGCTCAGGTCCGAGTCAAGGAGAAAAGTCTTTAAAAAATTATATCTATATCTATATCTATCTATCTATATACACACACACATATGTATATGTGTGTGTGTGTGTGTATGTATATATATATATATGTATATATATATGTATGTATTTCATAACAGACAGGCTGGCAGGTAAGCCACTTGCACTGTGGTTTAAGAGGGGCACCACCAGGAAAGCTATGGGTCCATCGCTGCCAAAAAGGACACACTTGTTTTCCCAGAGCACTGCAATTTAGCTCAATCAGGTTTCAAGAGTTTCATTGTACCTCTCTACAACACTCAATATTTATTCGCAGGGTCCTTGGTGGCCATTTTTCTAAGTACTTTTTGTAGGAATTCTTGGAAGCAGGTAAATCTAAAAGCACCTGGTCAGGTAGACCCTTGTTCTGCTCACCCCTAGAGAGAGGGCCCATTTTTCTCCTTTATCTGAAGCAGCAGAACCAATGGGAAAATTAGAAGTCGGACAAGTGAGACTGGGTTCAGGCTTTGGCACCACCATTTATGGACTTTGTGACCTTGGGCAAGTCACCACCTTGCTGAACTCCAGTTCCTCACCTGTAAAAGCGACTCTACAGGGTTGGTTCCAGCGTTAAAACAAGAAAATACATTGGGGAGACGATACACATATGCCTTCCGGAGCACATCCGAAGCCCATCATATCCTGCCCCAGTCCCCAGCCTGCACCTGGGCATGGAAGAGGAGAGACAGAGAATGTCACAGATGGCTTCCAGGTTTCACTAGGCTTCACCAATGAAGTAACAAGGATTGACTATTGCATCTAAATGCAATTAATTTATTTTAAGGTAGATAAGAATGGATGGGTTAAAAAAGGAAAAAAAAACAGAAGGAGGATAGTCTTTTGTGATTCTTTGAACTTATCCACCCAAAAATCTGTGGGTAACTAGCAGAAGCAAATGCCAACGATCATGGTCTTCAAATCTTTCTGTTTCTTGCTGACGCTCTCACTGATGGTATTTAAACAGGGCTGGGTTGTTTACACACCATCATTGTTCACTATAGCCCAGCAGGACCTGTAAGGGAAAGCAGTTCAGAGTTTGATATACATCACTCTATCGCCTGAAGCAGGGAACGTGTGAGCCGCAAGTTTGAAGGGAAGGGTCCAGCTTTGCTTTCGTCTGCTGCACCACGATCCTCAAAGAAGTGGCACGGAAACTTCGCAGCAGGGCTGAGCACTGAGAGCTAGGAGGAGCTCGGCAGAAGTGGAGATGCTGTGGGAGTGACGCACCAACATCATAACTTTCTGCTGTCGGAAGTGGTGCGAATTCCCAGACAACAGGAAAGCGACCTTGACACGACTGCATCAACACTCCCTCCCAGCCTCAAAGAATGAGAGAGGCTCTAGGGCTCGCTCTGGGGCAGCGTCCTTCAGTGCAGCTCTGATGTCCTTAGTGAAGCTCTACTCATCTACGGAATGGGTGGAATGCCTATCATGCATCACAGACTATGGCCGGGGAACTTGGAGATAAGTAAGTCAAGGTCATTGACCTCATGATTTGGGGAGGGAAATGAGACATATCCACAGGGCCTGGCAAGGAGTAAGTGCTCAGCTTACTTATTGCCTGAATGATGTATTGACTGAAGGAATGAACCTAGGCCATAAATGCAAGCAAGCCGCGTGGGACAGAAGAAAGCACAGGATTTGGAGTGTGAAGGCAGAGTTGGCATCCCAGCTCACTCACTTTCCAGCCCGGGATCAGGCTGGATACTTCTCTTGTTCCAGATTCATTGTCTACCCTGCTTGGTGCGCCAGGGTTCAACATCTATGGACTACTTCCTCCCGCTCCTTTGCCACCTGTCTTCTGGTCGGTCTCAGCCAAAGGAAGACTGGAGAAAGACGGGATTGAGGACGAGACTTCTTCCCCGCCACCGCAGCTCGTCCTCGAGCGGCGGCTCTGCACCCGGGGCCTACAGCTCCCCTGTCACTGCATTCCGTTCTCACTGGGCTCCAGGAACACTAGATCTTCCCTTTGCCCTTGTGGCCTCAACGTCTCGCCGTTGCCGCTGTGTGGGTGGCTCAACATGCCATGTCTTCTTGAGTCCTGTCTACGCCTCTAGAAAGAGTTTTTTCATGGAAACCACCTGAGTCAATCTGTTTCCTGTTGAGACCCAACTCATTCAGTAAATTAGCACAAGTCATGAAACTTCTCAGTGTCAGCTTCTTCCACTATGAAACAGAAATAATAACAATACTTAGTATCTAGCCCCGTGCCTGAACGTGGGCCCTCAGTAAGTGTTGGCTGCTTGAATAAATGAATGGACAGATGTATGGATGGATGGATAGATGGATGGGTGAATACCTGTGAGGATTAACGACAAGATGTTAATATATTAGACATGACATATTGGTTATTATAATTCTTATTAAGTGGTAAGTGAATGTAATAGACAGTATTAACTGTCTTGATATCATAAAATGGGCACGGGTCAAGAATCAGGAAAACTAAGCTCCAGTTTTTTCATTTGTTAACTGGTGATCGCAGGCAATTTATTTTCCCATCTGTGCCTCTAATTTTTTTCCTTAAAAAACAAAAGAGTTGGAATCAATAACCTCTAAGGGGGGCCATCCGGCTTGAACAACCAATCAAGTACAAAGCATTCCAGAGAAACGTTCAACAGTCTGAATGGGAGAATTTAGCGGGGCGCTCAGGGACTCGAAGAGCAGAACAGCCCAGTGAACAAAGATTGGGGGGGATCGAAAAGGGGAGAGGTCAGTCGGTTCTGGTGACTAAGAATAAACATCTGACTAGAACAGAAGTCGCCCGTGGAGACTTAGGGACCTTGAACATCAGGCTGAGGAATTAGCCCTGTAAAAGGAAGAGGTCTGACTTCCCCAGAAGCCAGGGGAGAACTGGCATTCTAGCTTCTTCTGCTCAGCACTCTGCATCACCATCAGGGTGCTTGTCTTCATGTCCTGAGGGCTGCTGCCCTCTCCCTCTCGCTATTCCTTTCTTTGAAGGTCACTTGTCAAGTTAAGGATGAGGGAAAATTTATTGGGTGAGGAAACCATTTGGTAAGGGATATTTTGGGCACTGTTCAAATCTTGGCAAAGAACTTGTTCTTTTCATTATTCTACTTGCATTTAAAAATTTGTTACTTTGCAAGAAAGTCAAAGGCAAGACAATCAAAAGAAAGTGATTTTTAAAAAATTATTGCAAGAATATAAATCCAGAAAGAAATTTTAACGGGCCCTGAGCAAGACAGATCCTAGGTATTAAGTCGAAACACTTGAAAACATTATGAAAATGAACAATAAAAATAAGAATGTGAAACTACTATAAGAGACATGGAGTTATTTGGAAATGTGGCTAGCTGTATGAGTTTAGGCATGTCCCTGCATTCTCGGGCCTCAGTTTCCCCATATGTCAAACAGAGGAGCTAGACCCGATGGTGGCTCTAGAAGCCTCTCCGGGCAGTTCCCATTTTGCTACTCTTTTTCCTCTCTGTTGAGAACAGCATTTTTGGAAGGGCACAAGAGAACATGCACCACTTTGATTTTGGCTTGACCGACCTCTGTCCCCTGAGTGGCCTCTCAGAGCGCAGGAGACGGAGCGCCAGGCAGCTCTGGCACTCTGTGTGGCTTTGGCCAGAGATGAAGAGGAGTCAGCACCAGTTTGCAGTCAAGCCGGGCTTCTGTGAAGGGATCATCTAGATATGAGCCAAGCTCACTGCTACTGCTGGGCACAGCACTTGTCATCTCTGGGTGGCCCCTAACCACTTGTCCTCACCTTACACGGCTCACACAGCAGTCATTCTAAAATGCTCCTCTGCTGTTGGTATTATGCTCCATCTAAAAATCGTCGGTGATGCCCTCTTGTTGGGCTACAGCAGCGCGTTCCCAAGAGACACCCCAGTCCTGTGAGATGGCCCTCGGAAACGGGGCCGTGTCACTCGTGTTTGGAGAACACAGCCTGCTCTGTTCTCCTCATCACAGAGTCTCAGTGTTCCAGAGGAAAGAAACTCATCAAACCCAGCGTATTTCCGAAATATATTTGACCAAAGAACTTGTTTTTGTTTAGTAACTCCAAGCAATGTCCCAACAACATGCTTTGGGGAGCACTGCTTAGTGGGTTACAACCCAGACTGCCTCGTATTTAGATAAGGCACAAGTCAGTCTGGGCCCTGGCAACTCTTACGTCACTTCCTGTGAGCACTCTCACATCCAGAGCCATTGAAGTGCTGGTTCACAGTTGATGATTCGTGTGTGTGTGTGTGTGTGTGTGTGTGTGTGAATGTTGCAAAATTATAAACTTGGAGAGAGAAGAGAAAAGAAAAAACCAGGGTCTTATGCAAGAATATTACCTGAAGAATTCTAAGTTTCTGTTCAAAAGCACTTGAAAAGTTAAATTATAATCATTCTCCCACTTTTTTTGGTGAATAAACTATGAATTTTCCCCCCTCCAGGCTTTTGTTGATGCTGTTCCCTCAATCTGGAAAATCCTCCCCTTTTATTTACCTATAAAAAGCCTGTCCATCCTTCAAAGCTTTACTCAAAATGTCACCTCTTCTGCCGACCCGTCCCAAATTCCACACTAAGAATTTATTACTCATTATTCTGTGTTCTCATGGCACTTTTCATGAATTACTATTAAAGTACTTTTCGTTCCACTCCTCCTGATAGGTCTGTATAATAGCTATTGCGATTGGCATCACTCTGTGCCAGGACTGGGTTGTATGCCAGAGGCATAAAAACAGTAAAAGTAGTCCCTGTCCTCTGTGCATCTGGGCCCCCTCCCCTCGTCTGGCAGCCTCTTGGATTATATTTTGGGAGCCTTCTCCACACACACTGCTCCATCTGAGTCGCCCTCAGCCACATTGGTGGCATTTATGCATTCACTTGCCTCCTAGTAAGGAAATCTGTTGAAATCAGGAAGAAAATGGTCCTGAGCCCCCAAGGGAAAGAAAATGAGGCATTCATTAGCAATATTTCCCAAATTAGGGGGTTCAATTATTTGGCATTCTAACAGTCAGAAAGGAAATTAAGAGCAATAGGCACAGCAGATGCCATCTGAATGCGCAGAACAGAGGCCAGAAAGTCGTGGCATGAAAGCTTAGGCTTTTTGCTCATGTCTTTTTCTTCTGGACCTGACTCTAACAAACCAATGACATATGAGAAACAGCAGATGAAAAGTGGGGGAGGCGATACAGAGACAATGCCTAAGTCAGCAGGATGCGAGAGCTGACTGGGTGACACAGAATCAGTGCAAAAGAAAAACAGATCTAGGGCCATTGGGTGGAGGGGGCAAATAGCCTCTGAACTTGAACCGTCTCAGCTTCTGTGGACATGGCATTCCAGCATTGACAGTCACAGATATCTGAGTTATCAAGGAACTATTAAACTACCTGCCATAGCCTCTTTTAGAAGGCAGCAACATGTGTATAAGCTATTTGGGAAATTTTCCTTTTTAAAATTTTCCTTTTTAAAATAGGGTTTCCCCCAAGATACCCTCACAGCTCATCCCTCTGGTTCTCAGGTCTCTGCTCAGATGGCTCCGTCCTGAACACCTTACTCTACACTGCACCCCCACCGACTCCTGGCATTCCTTGGCTTCTTTTTTTACCATATTTCTCTTTATATCAGTTATCATTGAATATAATATATTACTTGGTATTTGGTTATTATCCTTCTCTCCTACCCCAAAGTAATGTAAACTCCACTAGGTTAGGGATTCGTCTCTCTGTTTTGTTCGCTGCTGTATCGTGAGAGATCTATGTGTCTGGCATCTAGTACGTATTCGTTATTTATTGAACAAAAACATGAATGAATAGATTTAGTTATTTGGAAAACACATTTAATTTTTGAACAGTCATTCTATGGAAATATTGGCTAAATGCAGAAAAATTATATGAGAATTTTTTTAACATAAGGCACATTCATTCACTGGCAAATATTTATTAAGGTCAAACATTGTGCATTACGGATTTGCTTATTTTGTCCACACCCACACTTTCGAGCGCCCTGAAATACTACGCAGTCATCGACACGCTTGAGGCATGCGTGCGCACAGAGAGGCTGTTCTGGTTCCTCCTGCGCCCCGCCTCGAATGCCATCAGCTCTCTTACGTCCAGATGTGACAAGTCAGGTCTGTGTCTCCTTCAGAAAATTCTTAGAAGTAGGAAGTGAGGATATTGATGAGAAATGGTAGCGCTTCCCATGAGTGAGCCTCGAATCAATATTTAACCACTGTTTACGGTGATAGAGGCAGATATCATATCCTGGAAAGTGCACTAGACGTAGAGCCAGAAAACTGGAGTGAGCCCCGGATCCATCGTTTAAGAGCCAAACGATCTTGGCAAGTTACTTAACCACAAATACCTCGCTCCGAGATCCCACCACCCACAGGACTTCGTAAAGTGCCGTACGATTCTAAGGACTCATCGTTATTTTGTTAAAAAGTTAAATGTGTCATGGGAAATAAAGGTGACATCAGATCCTGGTAACTAATGACCCTTGAAATGCGTGGCAACCCATCTCGATATCTTGGCCAACTCTACTAGTATGTGATTTGCTGTGCGACCTTCACATTTAGGACCTCGATTTCATCATGTACCAAAAAAGATTCTACTAGTTCCAGCGCGCCGGATGGTGGCTCCGATTCTGATGGCAACCGACAAGGTCTAGAGGTCTGCAGCAGTAGATGGGGATGGGTTCCATCCTTCCTGCAGCCTTACCCAGCACCTCTCTGAGAGCGAAGGTGTAAACTTTTCATGCATTTATTCACTCATTCATTCATTCACTCACCCATTTGTTCATTCTCTCACTCATTCGTTCCTTCAACAAATTCTCGCTGAACGTGAGGTACGTGGCAAAGGCTGCACTGGACGCTGGAGACAGCAAAAAGGAGACACGAGGCCAGTGCCGTTAACGATCCCAGCTGAGTCAGAAGGCTGGTTCTATAAACGCACCGTTGTCATACACAGTAAGGGCCCTGAGGAGACAGAGCCAGGCCTGACTGCTCTGTCGGTGGGGGACAGAGCCACCCTTGTTGGGACCTTAGAGGATTGGTGGACGTCAGCCAGGCAGGGGCGGGAGAAAGGCATGCCAGAGAGTAGGGAAAGACCGTGGAAAAGCCCAGAGACATTTCACCTGGGCAGTTTAAAAAGCATTCGTTGTGCATCTATTATTGTGTGTAAAGTGCCGCAGCGAAGAAGAAAAGCACATTCAGAGAACGGAAAGCAGACAGGATAGCGGCGGCGAGGGTTGGATTGTAAAGCGCTTGGATGCCATGCCCGGGACAGACTTATAGCATTGTTGAGTGCAAACAGGAAGATTATAGAACATGATCCCTTTGTGAAAATTACTTACTTTCGCCATTCAGACATTCAGCAGATATTAAGAAGTACTAACTATCTGCGAAACACTGGGAATGCGATAGCAAGTAGGGCAGAATCTCTATCTGAGTAAAATACGTAAAGTATAATAAATAAAGTATAATCAGTGCTCTGAATACAGGGGTTCTGGGCAGGAGGTTTCACCTAATCTGGGAAGAGGGAAGGGCAGAGGAAGACTTCCCGGGGGAGGTGACAGTTCAAGCTGAATGTCTAAGGGTGAATAAAAACCATCTAGGCGACTGGAATGGGAAGTGTTCCAAACAGGAGCAGAAGCATGTGTGAAGGCCCGGAGACCCAAGGAAGGTGCTGGAAGACGTGGCTGCGGCAGAGCACAGGGTGGGATGCGGCCGGGATGCTCCGGCCTGGGGTCTGTGGTGAGGAGTTTGGGCTTCACTCCAAGGGAAACCATTGGTAGATTTCAAGCAGGGCAGCGATGTGGTAAGATTTATATTTCGGATATGTATATCTATATCCACGTATTCGACATTTCCCACTTCATGAGCTTGGTATGCAAAACGAAGACACCCTTCCTTAATATTCAGATCTTAATGCCCAGGCGCCCCCACCCAGCCGACTGGAAGAAACACTCCGAGATTCTCTGGCCCAAGTATTTCCATTCCCACTCCAGCCTGCTCCGCTCACTCCACAGCGCCTCGCCAAACCCACATAACCCACATAACCATGCTGGCAACCTAGAATCTTCTCCATGAAACTACGGTAGTAAAAGAGCGTATCAGTATATACACTTAAGCAAATATACATAATCACGTAAAAGGCTTTTAGGCCATTTGTAAAAAGAGATCATATTATAGTTTTATGCATCCTACTTTTCTTACTCAATAATACTTTCTGGAACTCCATCCAAGTCATCTGGTAAAGCTCTGATTTTTAGGACTGCATAATACTGCATGATGTGGACATAACATGCTTTGTTCATCACGTTACCATGTTTATCTATACTCAGTTTGTTTCTGGTTTTTGCCACTATAAATAATGCTAACACACACACACCGCGCACACACACACACACACACCTTTATTAGTATAGATGATTTTATTTCTTTGCAACAGATTTCCAGGGATGGGATTTCTGGATGAAGTAGATACAGCCAGTGAACAATACTTTTAATGTATGCTAAGTGCTTAGCAAGTGCCTGTTACATAGTAATTACTCAATAAAATGATATCGCTATTATTCTCATTATAAGCCGAGGAGTTACATTTTGGGAAAGTATAGTCATTCATTAGATCCCCACTTAGATAAACTACATCTTCTTTAAAGACGTGGGTTATCTGTGATAACCAAACTAACAACTGTCCTTTCTTTGTTTATACAAAGTCAGAAGGAAATGGGACTTCACTGGAAAACTAAAATAGACATGAAAGTTTACCTCCTCGTTTCCTCTTTGCCACTTGAAGTCCATTTCCTCAGGCAGAACTCAAGCCAAAGGCTTTGCTCCCATAATTGGAAATTCCTGTTTTGTCTTTTTGAAAATCATTATCAGCTTATGTGTATATCTGATTTGAAAAACGAAAAGAGGGCTTATTAAAGCATTTTCACTGTTGCGAGAAAGGAGATTAATGAAGTCCCTGTGCCTGCATTTTCACCCCTGCCCTCCAGGGCAAGCTCCAGGGGAGACAGCAAGCAATTGCTAGTTTGAACATGCTCGTGAAATGATCTTCATGATGACTGAGTCTGCACCTTATGAAGAGAAGGCAGTTGTGCAAAATGCAGACTCGCTGGATTTCGGACATGAGCGCTCCTACGCCATTTGACCAAAAAGTCAACACATGACAGATTTCAAACTCCAGACTGCAACGGAATCTTGCAAACTGGTCCAGGGCCAGGGGCTGGACCCTGGACCCAGCCTGAGCCCAGAATGTGAGAGAGATCCTGGGAGTGAGAGGCATGTGCACAGTTTTAATGTATGCGAAACAGGAACCTCCGTTTGTCTACTGCTTTGTTCCCTTTTTGTCTGGACACCAGTGAGCCAAGGGAAGCTGGGGAGCCCGGCGTTGGTGCCCTCCGGCTCTGAGCAGTCAGACTGGGCTGTACCTCAGGTGTACACCCGTCAAAAGAAGCTTCAGGCTCGTGAGTCTCTCAGCCACTCTCTCTGCCCCTCCCGCCTTCTCACTCTCTGTCCAATCTACTATTTTCGGGAGTGCCCGACTTCTGGCTTTCTGGCTTTTAAACACATTTTTGGCATTCCGGCAATTAACGTGAATGTCCATTAATGACAGCGTGGGCTGGGCTATGGCTGACTCTGTTCAAGTTGCATGTTTGTACAGATAAATATACTTCTCTGCCAGGGCAGAAACAGCCATGGCCTGCAGGTGTTAAGTGGGTAGGAGCAAGTTTGATTGGCATACGCCACAGTCCAGATGCAACTGTTGAGAACCTGCAAGGCTGAGGACCTTGTAAATGGGGTGACGAGAAGAGATGAGGGCGGATCCAGGGGTTTGACTCACTCCTTAGACTCACTCCTCAGTCAGATGCTCAATGGTTTCAAGACAAGAAAGATTCTGGGAGCTTCTGTGGCCTTATCGATAAGTCCCACCCGAAACATCATTTCTCATCTTATCTCTCGTATCTAGAAAGAAAGAGTGATGAAAAATGGCAGAGAATAAAAATGAATCAGACAATACGTGTTTAAGTCCTTAATACTGTATTTATTCTCGTAGTTTGTTCGGCAAGTGTTTTCTTAAATGCCTCTGACACCCTGGGAAAATAAATGGCAGTGAACAAAATAGATAAGCCTCTGGCTCCCATATTTGTAGTCTAGTTGGAGAGGCAGATGTTAAATAAGGCAACACACAAAGAAGTATGTGATTGCGAAGTCAGGATGTAAAGCGGAAGGTCCAGGTGCCATTGGAGAGAAGGAGCATGGACAGCCTCTCCGAGAGGGTGACCTGTAGGATGAGATTTAAGCAATGGGAGGATCCAAACATGCAGAGCTGGGAACAGGCATCTGCTCTTGGGCTGGCGGTGGAGCCATCCGAACTCAGGAAGCGGAGATAATGACGACGCCTCGGCCCAGGTCATCGTGGAGATTATTTAATGCACGTCAGTCACCTGGCCTGGTGCCTGGTGCATGCTGCAGGCGCTGAACAAAGGTTTGCTGAATCAGATCCAAAGTCCCTCCCGGCCCTAGCTATCCAGGGTTCCTCTCTGACTTTGACCCCGGAGAACCCCACCCTCACTGTGGGGGCCTCATTTGGTTTTTCTGGCTGCCCGCACAAGCAGAGAAGAGCTGGGAGCAGGGCCCTTCATGGACCCGTGATTGCGACTTCCCTGTGATGCTCACTGGTGTCAGCTCCCTCGGTCAGCAGAGCGGGCATGCTCTGATTCTCTCTGAGAAGAGAGCTGTCAGCTCTTTTCCGCACGGCTGTACGCATGACAACAACCATCGTCCTGAACGGGCACAGCTATTTGGACATCCTGAAATAGAGCAAATAGTCTCCACACGGTGCTACAGTCACCAAGTACACACATACCTGTCAGATATCGACTGACCGGCACGGGTAACTCTGTGAGCCAGACAGGCAGATCGCAAACCATGCTATGTCACAGACAAAGCTGAGACTCCGGGAGGGAAAGGGACATGCCCAGGATCAGTGTCCAGACCCGGGGATCCTGACGCCACCCCAGTTCTCCCTCCACCGTGGCCCACTGTGCAGTGTGACCCCGAGGAGGTCCGGGAGAGGACACGGGCGTGGGGGAGGGGTGGGGGGAGAGCTCACTCTGCTCCTTTTTTACTTTCAAGTGTAAACACCCATCGCATGTCGTCCCCTGCCTGGCACTGGGCTGGGCCCCGTGGAGGCGTCGACCTTGCTGACGGTGGCGTTTTGAGGCCTGAAATGGCAGGGACGTCACAGAGGAAGGAGGGCACTTTCAGCCACTGCTGGAGGCTGACCCTGAATCCCAAGGGAGTGCCAGCCCTGTGGTGATGCAGCTAACCTTTGAAACTGTAATCTGATCTGCCACTATCTGGTGGTGTTTGGGTCTCTGTCTGCCAAGGGGACAGCCGAGAAAGCTCAACTTCCATCATTAGCCCCGAGTTCCAAAACAAGAGGCAGAGTCTGGGCTGTCACTGAACCTGACCCGCCTGCGGCCATTCCTTCCTTCCGGTTTCCCTGCTCTCCTCCTCGGGGCATCTCTCACCGCCCTCCTCCCCTCCTGGCTGGGAACTGAGTGTCTGTAAGCCCCCAAAGGGATGCTCCCTAACATGCCTGTCATCCAGGACACGCCCTCGAGGCACCCACTGCTGGACCCCCTACACCCCCAGGCTCCTGGAAGCATCCCCTTCCATGTCCCAGCCAAGGGGCTCGGGACTTTCGAGTGCTGTTCTCTTTGTTCGGAATGTCCTTCCTCCTCTGGCCACACTCCAACTTGACCTTCAGACCCCGACTGGGCTATCGCTCCCCCTAGCACCCTTTCCCTAACCTCCTATGGCTCTCAGAGTATTTTGCTGTGACTCCGAGTGCCCCAGAGACTTTTGTTATTAGCTCTTCTTTGTCTAAATCCCCACTGGACTATGTCTCGTTCTCCATGGCATCTGCAGCCCCTAGCCCAGTGCTTGGCACATAGTAGGTCTTCACATAGTAGGCACATAGTAGGTATTCATTAAGTAGTACTTAATGAATGAAGGAGCGTGAGCTTACTGTGGCCACACTTGCTCCCTGCCCTCCTCAGTCCCCGCTGGCCTTGCGTGCTGGAGTCTGCCGAATCGGAATCAGAGGCTCTGCCGCCCTCACCTCTGACTTCTCCTTGGGTATTCTACCGTCCCCATCATTGATGCCTTTGACACTTAAGCTGAAATATGCCATGCTTTTCTAGGGCTCTGCTTCTTTTTTCCTGACTGTCTCGTGCTCGGCTGGTTATCATCGTGGTGTGTGAGGGGCGTCTGAAAATACAGTCCATGGGCATGTATGCCAAGATAGCGGAAGGGTGGCAGTGGGAGTCCCAGGTGCTGCTGAGTTAACCCATGAGGATTTGCTGGTGGTCACCTACATATCTTCCTGTCCTTTGAGGATTGAAAGATGAATAAATCAGTCCTTGCCCTCCAAGAGCCTAGCGTGAGTGTCTGGGTGACAAAGACAGAACTAACACAAAGGGCAATTCAATAATGAACACTAATAATAGTAGGCAGCATTTGCTAAGTACCTACTATGTGTGGGGCTTTAATCGTCACCATCTTTCGTTTGTATAACGACCTTTCAGTTTGTGAATTGTTAGTATTTGTGAAGTAGTAGGCTATGAAATTAAGATAAGTGAGCTGCCCTACATATCAAAAAGTAGAAGTTTCTAGAACCAGGATTTGAAACCAGACTTTGCCAAAGAATGACTACAACTGATTCCTTACCAAGATGTCACTTTGGGGGTGACTAATCTGAAGAGTGCCTGTGGCCTTTCTCTCCCAATCTTGAGTGTCTTGAGCTCTCTTCCTCTCTAGGACCCTCAAGCAGTCGATCTGGGGGGAACGGGGCACTTGGCAACATCCCTCAGCTCTCTGTCTAATTTAGGGGATGACTCAGAAGTCCCATTTTCAAAGGAGGAAACACAGAGGCCCACACAGCCGTGGTCTCCTTCTCTCGTCTCATAAGGGTACACCCGAACTTCCTACCCTGTTTTCTGTGACTGAAGAGAAGCAAAGCCATGGCACTGGGAACAAACCTTGGGCCCAAAATACATGAGCGAGCACAAATCAGCACGCCGATTATTAAGCGAGAGGCTGACAAAACACAGCTCGCTAAGCTCGGTAAGTGGTTGGGCTGTGCGTGTGTGCGTATTTTTAGTTTGTCCATATTAAGGAAAAAACCTATCTGCTGAGTTTTCACCTTTACTTTCTCAAATGAAAGGAGATCACATGAGATGTCGGATCAGTTGGGGGGACTTGACGACCGCCCCCTAGAGAGTGAGGACTAGGGACCTCTAGTCCTTAGTCCTTAGGAGGGACTTCTCCTCACTCTTGACAACGTGGTGTCCCCAGTACATGCCTCAGTGGCTATGCAACCAAAAAGTCTATTTTTCCCACCGAGTACATAAATCTACAGTTAGGAGCAGGACTTTATTCTAGAAATATCTGGATAGAGACTCTATTTGATTAAAAATGATTCTGTTTAAAACTAATACCAGCCGCTGCCCCCTGCAGATCTTCGGGCAATCAGAAATCTTTGGAATTCACTCAGAATGCCACACTACGACAAAATTCCACAATCTAAAATGAGAAAACGTGACGTCGGGGGAGACAGCTGGCCTGGGATCAGAGGCCTCGGCCTGTCCTCACTTGGGGGCATCTGTGAGCTTGGAGGAGTGGCTGTCTTCACAGGGGCTGGCCAGTGAGGCCGCGGGACCGTGGTCTCTTCCTGCAGCCCACTGCCCTCTCATGAAGTGCTTCCTTTAGCAGACACAGCCCAGCGCTCCTCTGAGGTCTCTCTGTGGCATTTCTGGAACGTCCGTCTTGCCGAGTGGTGCTGTTCTCTCTCCTTAGCATGAAGGCCAGGAAATAAAGAGGCCAATTTATACTGGTTTGGGCTTCCCAGGAGCATCTCATTGCTGACTATTTAAGCCTGTTAGTGTTTCAGGGACAACCTGTGAATTGCCTGGCGGCAGTCCAAGGGCGTGGGTGTAGAGCTGGCACCGCTTCGCACTTGATGCGGGCTGGGTGCTGCCTTCCAGCCAGGGGTGCCTGCAGCTGCCGGACGCTGGGCACCTCCTCGCAAAGCCTTGGAGCTCCCTGCTTCCCTTGCTGGCATTTAGGGCACTGAAGAGCTCAAAGGCTGGCTTTGCGGGGTCAGTGCCAGGCTGGCAACGGCGACTTCCCTAACAAGATCGGTCACCAGCCTCCAGACAGCCACCTAAGGCCAACAGCGTGCCGTGGATGCAACGACTTACTCTCTCCCTCACAAAACTCGGAAATGTGGGTGCTTCTCTCCATATTTAAAAGAGCAATAGCTGCAACATATCCGTTTGGTATAAGATAACGGACTGTTCTAGACAACCTTTGGGGTGTCTGCCTTCCCACCAACTAGGCCCACCCACGGCCATGCTCACGCAGTGTGACCTCATCTCACATACACTTCAGACAAATGAGCCAAGCAGAGCCAGTCGGATATTCTCTCTTGCAGCTTTGATTCTAGATTCAGAAATGCTTGTCCCCTCCTCCGCCGGGCCCTGGAATGGGAAGGCTCGTACTGCCAGCTTGGGGCAGCCACGTTTGCCGTATGCACACAGAGCGATGGATGCTGGTGCACAGAGCAAACAAGGAGACTGTCAGATGACAAACCCCAGGGACCCTGAGGGACAGTTCTGACAGCTTCCCTGTTTCTACATCCAGCCACTCTTGAGCTTTTTAGTTCCCTGAATGTTTCTTCATCTTTTTGTAACAAAATGTTCTATTAGCCCTTGAATTTATGTAACACGATGACCTATCAGAATTAAAAAAAAATTTTTTTTTAATGGGAAAGTTTTCCAGCTGCTATCTGGAGAGACAAAGGCAAAAGGCACAGTCGAGCCGGCCCCGAGTGGCCTCACTTTTATCATGAATGACAGGCCAGCTTTGACTTGGCAAAGCCAGACCCTCCAGGTGGTCTGTAGAGCCCCAGGACGGGTGGGGTCAGCGTGCAGAGCAACCCAGGACACCCGGGCGAGGGAAAGGGACCCTTGTACCCGATATTTGATGCTAAGAGTGGTATTGAGGCAGCTAATCTAGACCGTCCCAGCCATGACCAGTGTCAGAGCAGGACAGCGAGGCCATGTCACAGCCGTGGTGTTTACAAGAAAGACAGAGCCAGGCGAGCTGTGGTGCTTCCCTACTGGCTTCTAAGAGCATCCGGGTACCTCTGGGCAGTCAGCTTCTCTGTCCAGGTCAAAGCCATGAGCCTGGGCTCATGCAGCCCTCGCTGGTTCCCCTTCCCCAAGCACACAGGGCTTTCCAGCACAAACGAGGCTTCCCCAAGTCAACCTTGCCATCTCAGACCTGGCTTCAAACTGAAGTAGAAGCCTTCCAGTTCCACTTCTAATAACGTCACCTTTCTTGCTTAAACTAGTTTGGGTGAGACTTTGTCCCTGTGATCGAAAGAACTTTGTTCAAGTCAGAACTGGCGGGAATGACAGGGGCGAGGGCCGGGGAGCTGGGTCAAGATCCAGGTCTGTCAGCCTCGGATCCAGGCGGCTTGCGTCCGAATACCTATCCTCTGCTCTGCACCCCCTCTCTGCCTGCCTCCCGCCGAACAGCCCCCCACGTCCTACACGTCCTGAACCCCTCATTCTCAAAAGGGTGCAGCATCGGCACCCTAGGAGTGTGGTAGAAATGCACCCCAGACCTATTGAATCAGAGTCTCGTTTCGACAGATGCCCTAGCACCTGCGGGAAGCCCTGCTCCCGACTCTCCCACCACGTACCCGCGGTGCCTGAGCCAAGGACCACAAAGGATGCTCCCTGTAGGCCTGCGGGCCAAGCGCTCGCCCTCCCGGGCGCCGTAAAACCCAGGGTCCTCCTCATGCTGATCTTTGGAGGAATCGGCTGTTTCCTTCGAAATGATGGTCCAGGGAGTGGAGAGTGGGCGGTGACTGCTAACGGGGATGGGACTCTGGTTAGGGGCGTGAAAACATGCTGGAATTCGAGAAGGGTGATGGATATGCAGCTCTGACGATACTGGAATTCCGAGCTGTACGCTTTAAATGGGCATATTTTATGGTATGTGAATTACATCTCGATACAACTCTTTTTAAAAAATGGTACCGAAGTTGAGAAAGAAAAACAATAAACCTCAGGAAAATTGGGTCCGATATCTTCTCAAAAACCCATGAGACCCAGGAGGCCCTCGTCTTTGTTCCATGTCTCGGGGTGTCTCTTCACAAAGCTGTTAGGAGGCTCAGAGGGCACCACGGGTGGGAAGTGACTCGCGAAGCAGTGAGTGAGGGTCCAAAGCCCAGGAGGGGGTGAAAAGCAGCCATCTTGATTGTCCCCCAACTTCTCGGATCCCTTCCTGCCTGTCTTGCCCTTAAGCTCCATGTAACTTCCTCGGACCATTCAGGGAGAAGCACGTAAATCCTGTATTTCTTTGCAGTGCCAACCGTGGCTAGCTGGATTCCGCAGGGTATTTGTTTTCAAAAGGATATGTTTTTCACAACCTTTCGAAGGATGAAGTTTTAGTCACAGAGAACATAGACACTGAGAGCTGGCAGAGCATCACGGGGAATTCCTGGCCTTTCAGATTCCAGGTCAAGGTCACCTCATCCAGGGACCACCTCTGACCCCCCAGGTTGACTTGTGTTCCCAGGCTCATCTGACACATGTCGAGTATTATTTATCAAATGCTCAAATGTTGCCCAAGCTTAGAATTATTAGAAAAAGAACATTTAAGAAAACAAGGAAATTTGGTAAGGAACGAATCCTTGGCCTGTGGAGAGCTACACTCACTCACTTTCTGATTCCGGGGAGCCTGGCCACCAGCTTCCCTGGAGAACTGCATGTCCCCATCCTCGGCTGCCAGGTTACAAGCATAGATGACCCGTTTCACTATGCTCGGCACTCAAAGCCACCCAGAAAGGGCTTATGCAGGCTTAGGTGTCATTTTGGGGCTGGCAGTGGGATTGGTGTGTCATGTTTAAAATCTTCTCCACCCTCACTGTTTTTTTATTAGTTTGCCTGTTAAGCAGACAGAATCCATCCAAGATCGGCCCTCTGCCGGAGTTTCTGGGTCAGGTGATAAAGCACAAACAGTTCCCTTCCTAAGACTCTCTGAAGTCTGAGATACTTCTATGGCTGTCACTCTCCTAGTCACAGAAATGAGCCGGGCTAACCTATGCTTCCTCCCTTTGCTTTTTCAAGCCTCGGAGTGTCTGAAATAGCCGTGTTTGTTATGGCAGCACGTGGTGACATTGCCGTGATAAATAGTCCCTTCCCCAAAATGGTCACTGCGCCTTCTGGAACGAATTTCCTCTCATTGCTCTGATGAAGGAGAGGGATGGGCTTGTGGGTCCAGGGCACGGACTGCCTGGCCTCAGGCCTGCTCCTTCTCCTTAAAAGTGGAATGAGGACAGGTTTCAGAGGCAGACTGAGCCTCCATGTCTTAGCCCATCTGGGCCGATGTAACAGAATACCAGACTGGGTGGCTTAACCGACCAACACTTATTCCTCACAGTTCCAGAGGCTGGAAGTCCAAGATCAAGGCACTAGACTTGGTGTCTGGTGGGAGCTCGCTTCCAGGTTGTTAGAGGGCTGCCTTCTCACTGTGTCTTCCGGTGGGGTGTCGGGGTGGGTGAGGGAGCTCCCTGGGGTCCCTTTTGTAAAGGCACGAATCCTATTCACGAGGGCTCCGCCCTCATGACCTAATCACCTCCTGAAAGCCCCACCAGATACCATCGCATTGGTGAGTAGGTTTTCAATGTGCGAATTTGGGGGAGGGCATGCAAACATTCAATCTATAACACCTCATTCAGCCGCTTGTTGACCATGCAACCCTGGGCAAGTTATTTTACTTCTCTGAGCCCCAGGTTCCTGACTTTATTTAGTTAAGATGAGAAATAAATGAAATAATATGTGGAAGGTGCTTGGTTCCGATCAGACTTTTTAATAAACGATATCATTATGATTAGCCTCCTTGCCCACACATACAGGGCAAGATGTCCTGTGGATGTAACATATTGGCGACAACAGTTAACAATACTGTGCTGTATATATGACATTTGCTGAGAGTAGAACTTAAAAGTCTTTTCACAAGAGAAAAAATTTGTGTAACTATGTGAGGCGATGGATGTTAACTAGATTTCACGTGGTGATCATTTTGTAATATAGACATATATTGAATCATTATGCTGTATACCTGAACCTAATATAATGCTATATGTCAATACTATCTCAATAAAAAATAATATACACAATGGAAAAAAAGTGAATGAGTTGGTTTTTTAAAAAAAACTCAGGATGTCACCCTGATTCTTCTTATTGTGCCCCTGACATTTTGGAGCCCCCCAATTCTAAAAGCTGATCACCATAAACGTGTCCTGGGTTTGGGTCTAAATTTCCTGGCGGCCAAAACAGAGGCGGGAACACAATATTGGCTTTCAGGGTGACAGAGTTTTCTTTTTATGACAAAAGAATGCCTACAGGTCGATTCGCCAGAGCCTGACATTTTCCTGGAATGAAGGAAACTTCCTGCCAAAACTTCCTGAGTGTCTCCGTAAAAGAGACACCGGGGGACGGAGTGGGCCGTGGCCTCCACCCGGTGTTACCTAAGACCCACAGAGGCTCTTCAAACAGATGGCGCTTGTAGGGCATTTCCCAAAAGGCAGAGGTCACCAGGAGCACGGTAACTCAAGGAAGACGTTTCCGTCTTTCGTGTCCCTGTGCTCTTAGGACAAGTACAGGAAGGATCTAATGACAACATTGCTTCGCCGACACTCGGAACCACCGGAGCCCTCGACGTGGCTTCACCGCCAGGACTCAGTGTCCCCATTCCTGGTCTGCGGATGGCTGACGTTTTAAGAAAATACGCACACATGTACATATGCGTGTGATGTAGCTACGTACGTATACGCGTTTTTCTGATTATAAAAATGGTGTCGGTTTTCTTCTTGCAAGGTTGCGGGAATCTTCGGTGTTCTACAGTATCGTACATTTCCAAAGCAAGGAGATGGGTGCAATATTTAACTCTGGAACGTTTTCCTGCATACATTATATAGAACTCATGAATGGCATTTAACATAGCATGATATATCTTATAATAAGAGGCAGCCATTAAATAGCTTCCAAGTCTATGATTTTTCATGGCTGCATACTTTACCAGCGTGTGACTATTCTAAAGTCCTAGAAGCGGGATCGGCGAGTCAAAAGAAATAAGCCTTTTTCAGATCTTTAATGCTATTGCCAAATTGTCCTCCGAGGAGGTTGTATTAACTTAGTGTACTGTAATATAAGAGCCTAACAATTCATAGTTCTCATCAGCACTGGGTACCATTATTATTTTTAAAAATCTCAATTCGAAAGGTGAAAAATGGTGTCTCGATTTTTTAAATCTTCGTTTTTGTTTGCTTTGTTGACCAGGCGTAGTAGACAGAATAACGACCTCCACAGATGTCCTTGTCCTAATCCCAGAACCTGTGAATAAGTTCTCTCACATGGAACTTATCGCTTTGCAGATGTGACTGAGTTTAGGATCTTGAGATGGGAAGACTGTGTTGGATTATTCGGGCGGGCCCTAAATATAATCACAAGACTCCTTGCGAGAGGGAGGCGGGAATGTAAGAGCCACAGACTGTAGTCAGAGAGGTGACAACGGAAGCAGGTTACAGTGACATGAGGGAGGGGCCATGAGCCGAGGAACGCAGGCGACTTCTAGAAGGTGGAAAAGGCGAGGAAACGGATTCTCCTCTCAGAGCCTCTCAAAGAAAGCGGTCCTGCCAACAGCTTGATTTTAGCCCGGTGAAACCAATTTCGGATTCCTCACCTCTGGTCAAGAAAAGGACAAATATGCCTTGTTTAAAGCCACTAAGTTAGTTGTGGTAATTTGTTTTAGCAGCAACAGGAAACTAATATACCAGAAACTAATATCCAAAGATATATAAAGAAATCCCACAAATCAAAAAGAAAAAGACAAACCATTAGAAACTTGGGCAAAAGACAGGACAGATCCTTCACAGTAGGACATGTGATTGGTCATTAAGCACGTGAAAAGGTGACCAACCTCATTGGTTATTTGGGACACATGTGCAAATTAAAACCACACTCGCCAGAATGAGTAGTTTAAAAATCTGATAATACCAAGTGCTGACAAGGTGTGTGGCCACATGAGGTTTTGTCCACGACTGGTGGGAGATGGAACAGGTGTGATCACTCTGGAGACGATCTGGCTTTATCCACTGAAGTTGAAAACAGGTACACCCGACAAGCAACAGTTTTATTCCTAAGCACATATCCACTAGAAAGATTTTCTCACCAAGAGGCCTGTGTAGAATATTCATAGCAACATTATTCATAAGTTTGCCCCTAAGCTGGAGGCAACCCAAAATTCCATCAACAGTAGAACAGATCAAAATAATTGTGGTATACTCATACAGTGGAATACTATGCAACGGGGGAAATGGAGGGCCTGCAGGGAACGCAGCAACCCATGAATTCTCACGAGCAAAACAAAGCAGACACAAAAGAACGCATACTTTAGATTCTATTGATAAGGGGCATCTAGGGTTCTGACGATGTTCTTTTCCTTGGCCTGGGTGATGGATGTTGACTAACCTATGCATTTAATTTTTTTTACCCTTTTCTGTGTGTATATTATACTTCACAGTAAAATGTTAAAAAAGAAAACCTTGATGGATTTGTTTAAAGGTACAGTTTGTTTCAACTCACAGTTAATTCATGATGGTTCAGTTTTGCTCAAGTCATTTTTTAGCTTAGTGTCTTCAAAAATAATATAATAGATTTTTCTAATCACTTTAACAAAAACATGTCCAGTCAAGTCTTTCCTTTTGCATTTTAGGAGGCTCCGTGCCACACTCAGGAAGGTCTCTAGCACACAGGCTGCTGTTGGGTTTGTCTTTCATTTACGCTTTGTAAACATGTTTATTTATACAAAGTAGCCTGTGCATAAAATTACTGATGTTCCTTCAGAACCATCGGAGACATCCGCTCTTATTCGAGGGCACAGAAAAAAAGTTGATTGCTATTCTTTGACAAGAATACTCTGTTATATGTGTACAATAGCCCCCTGTTGGCTATTTATGATCAAAAGCCTTGTAAATTTCTGCAGTAAAACAATATGATTATAACTTCGGTAAACCAATGCTTCCTAAAGTTATTTGATCAGGTAACCCTTTTTGAATGTAGAATATATGTTTAAAATTTACAGAATTAGTGTCTCATGGAACACACTTTGGAAAACATTGAATTAGTTCATTCTTCCAATTTTACAGTTAAAGAAACGAGGCTAAGGGGCAGAAATGACTGGCCCAGGGTCACATAGTGAGTTATAGTTAGAGCTCCTGTGTACCAGGCTGCCTGGAAATGAGGTATCAAATATCTCAGAAACAGTCACACTCGCCGATTCCTGAGCATTTGAATAAAAAATAGAGAGACTACTATAACAAGCATCCAGGTACCCAGCACACAGCTTAAAAAATAAAATATTGCACATATAGTCCAAGCCTTCTCAGAACCCCTTGTTGATCATATCCGCCTTCCTTCCTGTCAGATCACTGGCTTCCTCCTGTGCCTGCCTATGTTCTAATCTTTTCTTTTTCTAAGGATGTCAGCCATATTGGATCAGGGTTCACCATCAATACCTCATTTTAACCTAATCACCTCTTTAAAGACTCTGTCTTCAAATACAGTCTCATTCTAGGTACTGGGGGTTAGGACTTGAATATATGAATTTTGGGAGTCACAGTTCATCCCATAACAACCACCTACATCCTCATTCTCCTGCGGATAGTTTTTCATATTATAAACAATGCTACAATTAGTATTCTCATACAAAACTCTGTCACGTGTACTAACCAGAGTTGAGTGTGCACGCCCAGGAGTGGAATTACTGAGTTATTTAGGTTATTTATTGACTAGACCATCCTTTTCTTATTGATCCACAATGTCACATGTCAAGTCGCCAAATGTACATGAGACTATGTCTGAGTTCACCAGCTTGTGGGTCTATTTGTCTCTCTAGACCAATTCATAAAGGAGAAGGCCTCTGCTGTGGGTTAAATCCCCCCATTTATATGCTGCAGTCTACCTCCTAGTCCCTCAGAATGTGACCTCACTTGGAAATAGGTCACCCTGGGGTAGGGTGGGTCCCTGATCTAACATGCCTGGTGTCTTTATGAAAGGGGGTAACTTGGAACCAGCCACTCAGGGAGGACGCCATGTGAAGATGAACACAAGAGAGATGCCTGGAGCGGGTTCTCCCTCACAGCTCTGAGAAGGAACCAGCCCTGCCAACACCTTGATTGTGGATTTCCAGTCTCCAGAACTGTGAGATGTTACACTTGTTTTCTAAGCCATTCAGTCTATGGTACTTGCTCACGGCAGCCCTAGGTAACTAAGATAGCATCCATTCTGCTTTTCACTTTTAATCCTCCATCCCCATCCCTCCTCACTAAGCAGTAAAAAACCAGCAATAACATGGGATGGTGGATTAGGACATGTGGGTGCAGTCAGCACTCGCATTGCTCAGGAGTACTGCCCGCCACACCCTGTACTTTAGCCCCACAACTGGCAGAAAGTTCAGAGCAATGCAATGAGCCAGGACTCCCAGGATCCGGGTGAGTCCTCGACCAGCTACCGACAACAGCCTATGTATCTTCCACAAGCTGCTGACCCTCCCCGGGCTTTAGTCCTCAGCTGTAAAATAAGACTGTTACATAGTGACTGCAGGGGGCTGGGAGACCGGAGAACGGAGAGTTAGTGCTCAGTGGGTGCAGAGTTTTCATTTTACAAGATGAAAAGAATCTGGAGATAGATGGTCGCGATGGAAGCACGACCTTACGAATATATGTAATAGCTCCGACCTGTACACTTAAAAATGGTTAAGATGATACATTTCACACGTATTTTGCCACGATTTTAAAAACTGGAGAAAAAATAAGGCTGTCGGACTCGAGATCTTGCAACTGTTCTGTTTATGACACAGCATTTTAGGTCACAGAATAAAAATATTCTGCCGCCTCCTACTCTCTGCAAACTTGGGTGGCAAAGATGATTTCAGTTCTCTCAATTATCTGAGCCACGGATGGTTCTGTCTCACCCTCAAGATCGGGGATTTTTTTTTATCTGAGCCTCTGCTGGTTTTGCAGATGGCTATCTGTGAAAATCTGCCTATTGTAAGACTCTGTGTATGTGCGTGTGTGTGTGTTGGGATTGCTTGTGATAGGTGCTTCCCTGATTTCACAAGGATACTGTCTGGCTAGCATCACTTAGGGTGACTGAGTCCCAATCGATCTGGCCAGATTTGAACTAGAGCTCTAAAAACCATATGTGAGTCTTTACCTGCCCTAGACCAAAGGTAATGGAAATCTTCAGATGCTGAGCGTCCAGTGTGGTCCAAAGGTTTCAGGACTGGATGTTGATTCTGTGGTTCTGTGCCTGGCATCTGGCTTCATTAGGCCATAAAAAAGTAGAGTTTATGGCTCTTCTGGTTGGAACAATAACTTTTATAATATCCATAGTGGTTAAGAGGTTATCAGAGAGAGAAAGCCAACCAGCTAAACTTCTCTGCATCCTTGTATTTGTCATGGGTGGTGCCAACTGTCTACGTTAGCTTTTTAATCTCTCACCAACCCCATAAAGCAGCTGTTATGACTGCCATTTTCAGATTTAGCTCAGAGAAGCTTAGAGACTCTACCAAGTTCACACGGCCAGCAGAGCCTGGTTCAAATGCAGATTTTCTGATCCCTAAACTAGCATCTTTTTCTTTTCTTTTTTGCAACGTTGCTTAGCCAATTTTGATGACGATGCTACTTGTTAAAATTTGATTTCTTAGTTCAGTTAAACCCTAAGCTTCGATGCCTCTCGCACAGGGGTGAGTAAGACACTGTCCCTGTGTTTGCGCTGCCGGACTGCACACTCTGTGAGAACAGGGACCGGATTCATCGAGGGTTGGTAAGAGGCTGGCATACGCAGGAGCTTCATAACTGTGGGTTCAAGGGACGAGCAGCCGAGCCCCAGCAAAGCCCTCTGTGCTAGAACTTGGCCTGTGGCAGCCTCCTCTGATTAGTTTCTGTTCTGCCTTCTGCAGGGGGTACCTTTATGGACACTTGACGTGCCACCCCGATCCCTCTTCCCTCCAGGACTTGCTTCCCTAGCTGCTGGGAGCGCTGTCACCAGACAGCGTCAGCCGTCAGCCCTGTTGGGGTTTGTCTTAGCTGCACAGAGCTGACTGGTCCTTCCTGGGGTGGCTGCCTCGGATGGGGGAGGTCTAAAGGCTGGGTCAGCTCTGTCCAAAGGGAGACTGTGAAGGTCGCTGTGGCTCCTGTGCTCCCTGTGGGGTCAGCAAAGCTGTCATTGGGTCTTGCCTTCTCCCTCTGCCCAAGCACGATGGTTTCAGTGACACTGCTCGATAAATATCCTGTTCATCGTTCTGTTCGGAATCGGCTTCCTGGGAGGCCCAGCCGGCACCAGCGCCCCGCTCCTCCGTCAGAGCCTGGAAGAGTGGCCCTGCATCCCAGAGGAACCTCTTCTCCAAGCGACACAACTACACAATCTCCGGCTTCTGGGCATGCCTCCACATTGAGTGTCTTCTCAGGTGCTCCTGAATTCACAGTCCTGGGGGCTAGTGAGGGCGCCTGGTTTCCTGAAGCGATTCTGAGACCTGGCACCTCCCCATGGACTTTGGTGGCTGTCACTGGGCGGCTTCCCGCATAGAGGGGAGCGTTGCCCACTGCTTCCCACAGAAACTAACTTAGTCAGAAAACCTAACTCAGCCTGGCTGTCTGTGGCTGCGTCTCATCTCTTGCTTTCTGAGTCTCTTCTGCCCCCAGAAGAGCGTAAGCTTATCAAGCATCTGCCAGACAGTGACTAAGTAAATGCAGTTGCCGAGGCTCTTAGACGCTGGTGTCCTCCTGCCTTTGTGGGGTCTCTATGTTGAGGAAGATCTGAGAGGAAAAAAGTTCCAGATCCTTTCACTCAGAGGGCGGGAGTTACTTTATGATTGTTTAAATTGAAGTCCAAACAGTAGAACCTCCGTTAGCTGAATTCTTTCAAGGGCGTCACAGCATTCACCTTGCGGTCCACACTGTCCCCCACTGAAAGGGAGGACATCACTTAGGGTTTTTTGGCTGCAAGTAATAGAAATAAATTTGACCTAGTTTAACAACAGAAGCCAGAAGGGGAATTTATTTTAAGGTGTTTCACCCAGCCTAAGATCAGGAATGCGGCCAGAAGGGTTTCGGATGCCTCTGTCCCTGAATTCTGCATCTGCGCATCGGTGTGTGCATGTGTGTGCACGTTCGTGTGTGCATGCATGTTCATGTGTGCACGTGTGTGCTTCTGCATGTGTGCTTGCATGCGCGCATGTCTTTCTCCAGATCAAGTATATGGTGGCAAATAGCCAATTATCCATTCCAGGCTTTATTGGATAATCATTTTAACCATATCAAGATACTAACTGAACTCTTTCTTGGACTCAGTCCTACATTCCTGGGAGATACAATTTTATTGATGGGTTTTAGTCAGATATTAACTTCTGATGCAATTACGCATGGAGACTGGGGAGGACCATACAGTCCAAAACTGCTGCCAAGCGCAGCCCTGTGGATGTGATCCACAGCCTCCAAACTGGGCACTCCCAGCTGGCCTTGGAGAGCACGTCGTGACAGATTTTAGCTGGGCAGCTCACTCTGCGATCTGACCTAGGTGGGCGACGGTGCAGGTGCAGGCTGAAATCACGGAGCCCTGTGCTCCCTGCGCCGCGTGTCAGGCAGCGAGAGTCCATGCTGACGTCCCCACGTCTGTCCTGAGCTCACCTTGGGCAGGACGCTGCGAGGCACAGTCTTGCCTCTGTGGAGCATACGCCCCAACGGAGGACTAACGAGGAAGGCGGAAAGAAAACCCACTGTGAAATGTGCCTGGGACCATCTGTGTTTAAAAAGAGAGGCTATCGGTTGTTGGATGACATTTACGTCCCAGGTGTTTTGTACATTTTATCCTTAAACTTCACGACAAATTTGCCAGAAGACGTTATTATATGTCTCTTACAGATCAGGAAACTGATGCTCAAGGAGGTTAGTTAACTCACATTTCTCATATGCAGTGAAATTTAGGATTTGATTCCAAGTCTAGTTAGTTCTAAGCCAGTAGTGTTCCCAGAATGATGTATCGCTTTCTAAATAACTAATAGATCACACAAGTAACACCTTAGTAATTAATAAATGCTGTGATTCAGGAATGCCATTAGAGGCTACATGATGCCAAACCATGCAATGAAATAGCGAAGCGTTCCATCAGCGGTTGGCGGCCCAGACTTTAGTCTAGACTAATTCCAGTCATTTGGGGGTTGGGAAGACTTCACGGAATTAACTCATTATTTCTGTTTTGTGCTTATTAGTTGCTCTGACAATCATCTAGATGCTAGTGTTCACCTGGTCCAGGCTTCTGGCACAAACCAAGACTGACACGGGGAAGGAGGAGGGCCTGGATGCTTTGTTCTTCGGGTTTCTGATTGCAGCAGGAAAATAAGGACAGGCCCAGGCTGTGGTCAGCGTGTCTACTGTGTGAGAGGGCGGGGTAGTGGAAATAGGGCTGGACGTCGAGTCCCAATATCTGGCTTCTTGCTCTACTCCTGCCTCTAACAATGCTGGGACTCAGGCAGAGTCACTCATGGTCCGTGGGCTTCAGCTTCCCTATCTCTAAAATGGCTTATTAAATCCGACTTGATTTCCTCTGTGCATTGGAATAATAATGGCTATTAGTGTGTGAAAATAAAATTTACCATTTAATAATAATGATTAAAATTTACTGGCACATTTATTTCCTCACAAATATAAGAGATAGGTCCTCTTATTAGCCCCATTTTATAGATGAGGCAACTGAGAGCCCCACGGGTGAAATAATGTACCTAAACCACGTCAGTTGGGACCCAGAGCCCAAGCAGAGCCCTGATCTACTCACCTGGCTAGAGTCTATCATTTGTAAAACTGTCATTATTGTCACACAAGGCCCTGGTCCAGGAAGCCCAGGGTGTGACCTATGCAGGGTGGATGCTGAGGTAGGGGACAGATACTCTGAGCTGGACTGCCTCACCTTCCTCGTCATCACCAAGGAAACAAGCTCGTCCTTGCTGTTGCCATGGAAACCATAGCACCTTCACCATGGAGACAAGCTGCTGGAAGGCAGCTCCTTGAGTGGGAGGAGATACCTGCAAAGAGATGGGGGAGAACATGCTCCCAGATGCTCCTTTGTTGTCTGAGAGGCAGCACCCAGTGGGAGCCCGGGCCTGGAAATTCTGCTCAGGAATGTGGAGGCCTTCTTGGAACTGTGCAGAATCACCTGTCAATCCAGGGCGTCCCTGGAGAAATGTAGGTTAGAAGAATCATTTTCTGAATTTATTTCTCGAGGCTGCCTTTCCTTCAGTCCACCACTTTCCGGATAGAAGGAAATGCCCAAATTTTCATGTCTCACAAATGCCAGGCCAGGTCTTCTCTTGGTCTAATTCTGCTGCTGACCTGCTGGGCGACGTTAGGTAACTCGGCACCTGTCAGATGGATTGGGTGGGCCGCCTTGGTGGCCTTTGGGCTGCCAGATCTCTAGACCAGTATGAGTGCTTTACAAAAGGATGAGGCCCCAACCTAGGGCACCAGACTTTTATTCCATGTGATAAGGACATAAACATTTATAGACTGTGTTTACTCTCTGGAGGCAGGCTGGCGTGACGGCCAAGGGCATGCAGTGAAATCAGACTGCTCGTGCCCGGGGCCCTCACTCCAAGACTCGATCCCGCGTGACAAGCATCAACTCGATCTCTATATCTGAGTTTCTTTGGAGGTAAAGTTGGACTGATAATGACATCTCTCTCTTAAGGTTCTTGGGGTGATTAAACGAGACAAACTGTGCAGAGCTTTTAGCACAATGCCCAGAGCATGGCGACACTCTATACAGGCTAGCAAATATCTCTGTCACTAATATTTCATGAAAAATATTTTAACAACAGATAAAGAAAAAAGAAAGAAAGAAAGGGAGAAATAAGAAAGAAAAGAAAGAAAAAAACACCCAATCTTAGCCCAAATGACAGAGTTTAAATTGAATACATTTAGATTTTGGGAAAAGTTGCTCATACTGCCAGGGTGGACCTGTGAATCGCTGATTCAGGGATATTTAGGTTCTTAATACGGTGAGAGGTGAGGCTTTTGTCATACTTAACAGCTCTGATTAGCCAAGGGCGTGTCCTGGGGCCCCTGGCCAAAGACGAGTGACAGGTCAGGGACCTTTAGTGTCCAGCCCGAACCCGAGTTAGGCCCTGGCTCTATGTGTCCAAGACGCCTCCTCGTAGGGCAGAACAGTTTCAGGAAATGAGGAAGCACGGGTGTGCAATCCCTCACCGCTGTCCTCCCTGTCTGTCTGTGACATAAGCATTAAGCCACAACTGTATTTAACTGAAGTCCTACGGTCTGGTCTGGGATGAAGCCGCTAACTGTCCCTGCTTTGTCCCCTTGCAAAAGCTGGTTGTGTGGGCCGGTCCCCGTGATGCCACCCCAACCGCACCCACCCTTGGCTGCCTCAAAGCCTCTAAGCGGAGGCTAATTTGGAGAGGCCTGCCTTCCTATTTGGTGTCCCTCTGACTGTCTCTATGGGGACTGGGTGGTAGGGGCGGTAGGAGGATCCGTAAACGCACTGAGAGCCAGGAAGCCTGAAGATACCAGAACCCAGAGAGAAAAGCTTTTGCAGTCGGAACAAGCCAACAATTTCACCTCTGGGCCTTCGTTCTACTTTTCTGAAAAAACCATCTGGTCTACCTCACAGCTGTGATAAAATAATATATGGACTTGTAAGAGCAATATTCACTCAAGAGCGAGTCCAGGTTTTGTGGGCCCTGAAGCTTATTCAGTTTGGAGGGGCTTTTTAAAGAAGAATACAAATTTACAAGTACAAAATTAAGTATAAAAGAGATATTTACTTAGGCGAAAAAAGTCACATCGAATTACAACTAAAAGGCCAACAAATACTGCAAACATCACAACATCCAGAAAAATAACATAACGTATTTTATTAATTGACTTACATGGTTCTATACTACTTTTTTTTTTTGCTGTGTACCCTTTGATGGCTTCTTTATATGACAATGATTTTGTGATAGCATTTTCAGTCTGTTCCCTAGCTCAAAATGTTTGATGCTCAAAATTTGTTTTTCATGATTGATAGTTTCGAGTAGGTGTCAATGAAAAACAAATTCTCTGCTTGCAATTTTACATATTCATGGTTGGAAGAATTTTCCATGGACTTAGTCTAACTTGCTTCTCCTCCAAACCTCATATTTAAATTTTTACAGCCAGAATGCATTCATTTCACAATATGGCCTTTAGTCCTGCAACTTTCTGTCACGGTACCTGGTGAGTCCACACAGCAGGTCCTAGGAGGATGCCTAGAAGCCATTTCTCCACCTGAGTGGCCGGCAGTAACTTGAAGGGACTTTGAAACACGTCAATACACCCCACTTACCCAGACACTGGGCTCACTCCTAACGGTTACGTAGCCCAGGACGAGCCTATGAATGGAGGCCCACAGTCCACAAGTTTAAAATAAATACATGGAAGTTATCAATAATGCTAACAAACTGTCAAATAAATTCTAATCCATCCTTCAAGTTTGACAATCCTCAAGGCCAGGCTCAAGTTTAAAATTCTCAAAATCCTCAGAGTTCCATATCAGAATGTGTCCTCTGGAGAAAGTTGCTGTCCCCTTCCTGGTCCCCACCCCCCATACCCCGACTGGCTGCCTGTCTCCTTCCCTGGGAGAAAGCTTTGTGTTCATCCCATGAGGGGCTTGCATGTGCTTGTGGACACCCCAGATTCCTTGTCTGAGAGCCACTGCTCCCTTGCAGACAGCCACTTTGGCCACCTGGCTGTGCACGCCAGAGTGCAGTCAGCCTTTGGGAGGATGCGGGTCAGAGGCCGTGCGAGCCCCGGCAGCAGGGCTGGGGTCCTGGTAGGGAACCCCTTGTCCCGTTTGCTCAGTGTGTCACTCCAGGCCTTCTGACAAGCAGGTGCCAAAATGGAGTTAGGGATGCCAGAGGTTTGCTGGGGAAAAAACATTTGTGAAAGATAAAGGGAGAGGAAGTGGGACTGGGGAGGGGAGGCCTTCAGACCGCAAGGCTGATCTCAACCCTGGGACGTTTCCTTTTTCAAGGGAAAGGGCAAAACTGGGTGTGGAGGGACTCACGCGCAGTATCCACATCGTAAAGTTTTGGTCAACCCCATAGGGCAGGGGTCCCCAACCCCAGGCTGCAGACCAGCACCGTCCATGGCCTGTTAGGAACCGGGCCGCACAGCAGGAGGTGAGTGGCGGCGAGTGAGCGAAGCTTCATCTGCATTTGCAGCCGCTGCCCAGCGCCAGCATCCCTGCCTCAGCTCCACCTCAGGTCATCAGGCGTGAGATGCTCATAGGAGCCCCGGTCCCTGCTGCCACAAAGGTTGGGGACCGCTGCCATAGGGAGTTCCAGAGCAAAGCCTGCCCAGGAGAGGGGTCCTGCCCTGGGCAGAGTGGCTTCAGGTGTGCTCTGTCACTGCCGGGTGGCCTGGGTGGAGCAGAGAGTGGACCGCCCTTGTAGCCGACCAGCAAGTTCCTTCTTGAAGAGAGACACGCAGAGCAGCCTCCTTGACCACTGCTGTCCACGGTCGCTGGAGGGGCCGTGGTAAAGGGAATTCTGTGTTCTGGGACCCATATGTGACCTCCTCTTCTGCCACCGTGGCTGTCTGTTTGTGTGCTCACTGTGCTAGTTCATGTGCTCCCGCATGTGCTGGCTGACATCAGATGGCAGAGTTATTCTGTCTACTTGGTTATGCAGGCCCCTTTCATGACGACTGATGTCTGGGATTCACATTAAAGCAAAGACCTTCGCCCTTTATGCCCGTTGCCTTATGTGTATGAATCTACCTCTACCCCAGACGTCGTCTGACAGTTGGGTCTTCTAGGCCGGCCCCTGACCAACCCGCCAGGCCATGTGCCACTGCCGTGAGTTCACAGTTTCTCACTCTTGGCAGTTTCCTTCCACACAAAGTGCACGGCCTCATACACAGCTTGACTCGCCACTGTTGGGAGGGTCGTCCCTCACCACTGTCTTTAACAATTCTCCCCTGAGTGTCACTGTAAGCGGTCACCCACAGTTTCAGCTGGTGTTTCTTACTAAGCCGGTCCATCTGTGAATCGAGTTTGAGCTTTCCTCCTCCTCCATCACACACATGTGCGCACACACGCGTGCATGCACACGCACAGGCATGTACACAGCCACCCACACACATACACACCCACATACGCACCCACACATGCATGTATCTACGCGTACGCACACTTATGCACGTACAATGCGACATGCCAATAGATGCACACCCACACACATGCATGCACACGCCACACGCATGCACACGCGCCACCCACTTATCATATACATACACAGGCACACTACAACACATGTGCACACACCTACGCACATGCATGCACGATATGCGCCAATTAATGACGACACATACATGCACGCACGCATTATTGTTACGCATTATGCAGAGGCATGCACATAGCCACCCATGCATCGCACACGCGGCGATGCATACCACATTACGGCTGTACACCTGCATATGCATGCACACGCGACAGGCATGCAATAGCCACTCACGCGACGACACATGTAATACTCCACACATGCCGCGATGTGCACACGCGATGCGTGCGGCGGCATGCACAGCCATCCAGTAACGCGTGCGATGCACGCCGCGCGATACACACGATGCATACCACGCGTGCTGCGCGTCGCGTGCACACCTGGTCGCATATGCATGCGTTGCCTGGCTGGACCCACACACATACACGTAGCGTTATCACGCACACCCACACACATGTACACCCACGCGCACAATGCATGCGCGGACGTTAGCGCCGCGGTCGCCGATGCACACATACGCGATGCATTATGCACACAGCCTGCCACACGTACACACATGCGACTTCCCACACATGCATGCACACATTACGCCACGCAAAAGACAGCTACCCACAGTGCGTGCCGTGCGTGCACACACACATGCACACTGACCGCCACACGTACACATGCACACCCACTCACGCATGCGTGCGCATAGATACATCGCTGCATTCTCCACGTCGTTACACGCCCTGATGCATGCGTGCATGCACACAGTGCCACCTGTCACATGCGCAGCCACACATGTACGCACATGCATGCACACACCACGCGTACACACACATGCACACGCACATGCATGCACACAGCCACCCAGGCCTGCAGAGAAATATGATAACTGAGCCTCTTAGTGATAGTGCCCTGTCACTTAGGGTTGCCAGATAAAACCAGGTTACCCGTTAGATTTAAATTTCAGATAAACAATGAATACTTTTTAAGTATAGGCATGTCTCAAATATCGCACTGGATATACTGAGACTTAAAAATTATTCCCTATGTACTTTGCATACATTGTCCTGTGTACATCGTTCTGCTACCTATGTCCCCTGCTTTTCAAAAGCCTCAAGTATTGTACTGCTTGGGTTTCCCCGAGACTGGGGTGTTCTTCCAAGTCTTTACCAGGGAAAATTATAGCTGTCGGGTTGCCACATAACCCCATACAGTACTTGGGACATGCTCATACTAAGAAAGTCTTTATTATCTGAAATTCAAAGTTAAGTGGATGTCCGGGTTTTGTTTGCTCAATCTGGCAACCTTACTCTTACTATCAGACGCCAGATGGCCTTGGTGAAAGGTGTGTCCTTTGAGCCTTTCCATAGAACGTAATCCTCCGCCAGGTCTTCTGGCCACACATAATGTAGCTATTCCAGTGTGCCCCTTCTCTAAGTCTTTTAATCACATTCTCTACCGTCTGCTATGGCGGTTCAGCCATTCGACTTTGTTCGGTATAAAAACATGAATCCGTGACACCATGGTTTGGGTCCCTTCCAAGACTTTGCAAGTGAGAGACCCTGAAATTTCAGCTCCATTCCCTTACCGGTAAATCCATCTCTGCATTGACGATTATCATTTTCATTCTGGGAAGTTCCTGTAACTTGAGGTCCTTCTCTTTCAGAGGGCAGCTGAGGTTTCCTGCCCCAGGGAAGGGATGCCACGGGCGAAGGCAGGCAGCCAAGATGGCAATTCTTGTGTTTTGAGTTTTTAATTACTACCGTGGCAGAGCTTTAAAAAATTATTTTTTTAAAGATAAAAGAATTTGGGTTGTAAATATCTAGGCAATTTGAGCTTCAAACTCCTAAGCCTTGAAAGATTCAGGGGTTAAAGTTTGTGTACGAGGAGTAGACTTGAAAACAAAATACATTTTTCCAACACCCCAAACTTTTTCCGACACCCCAAACTATTTATTGCTTAACGATTCCAGAGGCTGGCGTCAGTGGCCGAGGAGGTGGAGGGCAGGGAGGCAGAAGTTAGGAGAGAAGAGAAGCGAGAGTTAGCAAGATATTGCCAGGTGACCTCGAGGAAAGGATCCTGGGCCACACACCCAGGGGAACGGGCACAGCAGGAACTCCAGACCCTGCTGGGGATTCGCCTGCCAAGAGGACTTTAGCTTCTCGTCCAGACTGGAGCCCTGAGGTGGCAAGTCTCAGAGAGAATTTCCCGACAGGTCCAGCCGACGGAGGTAGAATGGGGAAGGCTGTGTGCCGGCAGGACCGAGACAGGCCCTAGTGATGACGCGGCCACCGCCAGCACCACGATATGGGTGGCGGCCAAATGTTTCTGAGCTCCCTGGAGGGTTGAAAGAGAAGAAGGCCTAGAGAGATCTTACGGGTGGGACAGGCACTGGTGAATTTGACCCAATGACAGAGACCAGCTGCTGAGAACAAGAACGCCTTGATGTGGATGAGGAGGTGTGGATAAAAGCAACTGAATGCTGGTCACCCTGGGAGTCACACGGATGCACTTTATCCCCGTGGAGGAAGCCCCGTGGGAGAAAGAGTTTCAGGAGTTACATTGTGCCGGGATCCAGAAATGGCTGAAGAAACCATGAACCCACTGAGATTAAGCACCTGCCACCTATCACAAGGGAGACCCCACACAAAAATTAAATTCTAGCAAAACAGAGTTTCACTCTCCCCCACGCGACACGGCAATATGAGGTGTCATATCCACCGTGCAGGATCACAGCCAGGACCGCGTGAGACCGCAGGGCAAGTCCCCCAGCATCGCCTCTGCAGGTCCTAGCTGGGCGTCCTTCATTTCCCGGCAGATCTGCTCCGGCTCTTCCCGCCTGGCTCTCGGCGCTGGGAAGCTGACCTCGCCGGCGGCGCTGGGCGTAGTTGTCCTTTGGCTTCCACGGGTTTGGCCGATGGGAGGCGCCAACAGGAAATGGGAGGGGGCGGGAGGAAAGAGCGACGGGGCATTCATTCCTTGGGTTGGGCACTGGCTCCGGCCTGGTGGCCCTCTCCTTCGGGCGCAGGTCTGCCCAGAATTCCAGTAACCGCTCCCTCTTTGCCCCTCCGGGCTCATGGGTGGCTGGGGCTTTCTTGCTCTCGCCGTCCCCAGATGCTTCGCTGTCCCATCCCGATTTCCCTCAACGCTGTGTACACCTTTGTAAACAGTCCCTTCATTTATACCGCCGTGAATCACCTCTTTGAAGAGTGCCATCTGTTTCCTGCTGGGAGTCTGGGTGACGTAGCTGTAATCGGTATTGCTTTTAGTTTGGGAAGCATATCTGATTTCCTGTGCAGTACTATGGAGTCAGCAATTCTTTCTGAGCCTCAATTTCTTTATCTGTTAAATGAGCCGATACTGCCCCCAGCCTTTCCTATTTCAGAGGGACGCTGTGAGAATTAAATGAGGTAAGACAGGTGAAAATACTCTGGGGGAAAAAGTAACTCTATTATTAGAATTATTAAAAGTAAGAGCAGTTAAGTTTGTTCCTGCCCACGGATGGCTTCAGATCCCTCTCTCTCCTCTCCAGCACCCGCACCGGTGACTCAGTCTTCGGTCCTTGGCAAAACCGTCGTCCTTTGTTGCAAAGCCCTGTGCTGCTGAAAGGTGAAGCTTTGTGACCACATACACCACACAGTTCTTGGAGCTGCTGCAACCACATTTGGACAAATGACCGCAGTAGGCCCAAGGCTGTGCTGCAGCCCTTCTCCGACACCTTGCCCTTGCAGCCAGCCTCCAGGAAGTGTCCGCTGAGTGCTGACCTGGCTGAAGCCACGTGAGCACCCAGGCTCCTCCCATCGGGCAGAAGGTGGGCGGGGCCAGACTCAGTGAGATGGGGCTTGGGCTCCGGCTTCTCCAAGCTCAGGGCAGAAAGAAAAACTGCTAGTGGGGGTTATGCATGGCCAGGGGGGCTGGGATTACCTGGAGCTGAGAGGGAGCGCAGCAGCCCTATGGGAATGGCTTTAGTTCGTGCCCATTTCAAAACAGCAGCATGCCATGCCCCTTGAGGACCTCTCCTGCCCTTCTTCCAGCCTCTTAATCCATCAGGTGTTTCCACTGTGCCTTTTTCCCAGCCCATTCTCTCCACATGGCCTGATGAGGGAGGGACACCAGGATTAGCAAGTTTTATCAGTGGCTTGTGAGTGAGCAAGAAATTTCTTCCCCCGGTTGTTTAAAATCAGAAGTCAATTCCCCCGCAGCTGCAGAAAGAACTTCCACAGATGAGTTTAAGGCTGGGCTGCTGCATTAAGCAGAAACCTGCCTTGATGCATTATTCAAACGCGTTTATTTTTTTTGTCTTCTTTCTTTTTCTACCTGTAAAGAGGTCTAGAGGCAGAGCCCTGGGCTGGTAACGGTATTCGCGAAGGCATGGCTTTCGCTTCCGCTGACTCGCCACCAAGCATCCGCCCCATCTGAGACTGGAGGAAGAGGGCAGGACCGAGGAGGAGGGGCTCGAGGAAGATGCCAGTCAGGTCTATTTTCTTTCGAAATATGACCCCGAATACTCACCCAGAGTATCACTAGCACATCTGGGCCACGTGGGCTTTTACAGCCTATCCTGGGAATCTAAACCCTCATCGATCCCGTGGTACCCATGGGAAAGTCCGTTTTCACCACAAATTCTGTGATCCAGTTGACCATCTGGACATGGACCAACCTAACTTGGAAAATGCCCGGATCAGCTGTAATCAGACATGTCAAATCCGGCAGTGAGACTGGACTTGGAAAGTTGGGTGCGGTTTGGAGAGCGGGAGAGGAAGGGCGAGAAGCGTAGGTGGCACTTTTCCCAGCGTGACAATGCTGGGAAAAGGCAGAAGGGGTCGGTACACATGGGCGCGCGCCGTGTCAGTCTCCAGAGGGCTCCAAGGGGAAGGCATCCCAGAGCCCCGTCTCTGTCGGGGGACTCCTGCCTGAGCATCCCTTTTCCGTCTGGTTTGATTCGATGGGAAACAGTGCCTGGGCCCACACTCCCTGGACCTTCTCCTACGGTTCCTGACGTTGGCTCAGGCTATGGGAGCAGGAGTATGAGACAAAGGCCTCCCGGAAGCTTCCAGATTTAAACCAATCCCACGCACATGACAAAGCTGCCTATAGAGAACTGGATTATAGCCTAGTGCCAGGGTATATATTTATCTGTGCCTGAGATTCTCATCTCTTGTTTAAAGAAAATCCACACGTTTGGCCAAAAAGGCAAAGTGGAAAAAATGTACTGTTGAACAAATAACTCAGGATGGGTTTTCAGAATGTTTGAAATGATGAACTGTGTGAAAAAAAAAAAAAAATGCCTGTGGCTATATTTGGGGGTCCGATTCCAGGGTCCCTGCCAACTGAGTTCACACAGCCTGAGTGTTTTTCCATGTCTATTTATAACTATCCACACATTCATACACACAAAAATGTGGTGGACATTTGACTTAGTTTTTTAAATGGCCAAAATGTTCTAGCTATATCAGGTTACAGCACGTGACAGCCTTGAATTCAGCTCGTGATTAGTCTTGCTTACTGGAGAAGGGATTAATCAATGCGAAGAAAGCAATGTAATAGGATCCTTTGGGAATCTGAAAGTATGAAAACAACTTTTCCTTTACTTCCTTTTTAAAAATTCAACAAAACTTTACTGAGCACCAACTATGCGAACAGCTTACTTGAGACCTAGATATGAGGAAGACATAGTCCTGACCCCAAAGAGTTTTATTACAGCTACTGGAATAAAATACTTGAAAAAGATGCTCGGTGCCTTAATTGAACTGCTGACGTATGTATTTGGCCCACAGAAGAGGGAGCGAATACCATGAGCATCTGATTGTCTTCCAGCATCCATTCCCACTGCTCCCTTTGGGGAGACATGTGGTTTCCAGGAAGTAGATTCTCCCGCCCAGCTCCAGATGTTGAACACATGACCTGGTGTGGCCAATCAGCGCATTTCATCCTCCCGGGCACAGTGATCAGCTTGGAGATGACTATACACTCTAAGCTGGGTCAGAGTGAAGATAGGGCCTTTGGCAGGGAATACTGAAACAAAGACTCTTCTGGTTTTGTTGGATGTGAAGGAGAAGCCTCAGGAGCTGCTGAAAGCTATTTTGTACCCATGAGGGTCAGCCTTCAGATGAGGCTGACCGCAGAAGGTGAATGAAGAGATGAAAATTAACTAGTCCCTAAATCATCAGAATATTCCTTACCTAACACCATTTGGAAGCAAGATTTGAGAATTAATTCTTACCAACGTCAGTGTCCTAAATAAACAATAGAATGATTTCCATTTTGTTAAGTAATTTTAGATCGTTAAACAGGAAGGTCACATTGCTTTGCTCTCCGGTTGCTTGAAACGAAGTTCTGGGGTATTCTCAATAAACCCGTAAGGGTTTCTGTATGACGCTGAAACCTGTTTTTTTGTGCTTTTTCAGGCAGAATTTCAACTGTGTGTTTCTTGGGCATTCTTAATCATTGTTTGGAGCTGTCATCTTGGCCATATTTGTGGTTAGGGACATTCGTAAAGAGGAAGTGGTCCCAGAGTTCAGATAAAATCCTGTGTTATATGGGTTGTGTGAACTCAATTTGACTACTTGACATTTTGAGTCTAAAGAATCTTTCAATTTCTCAGACTCTGGCAGGAGTAAGAGAACATCTTGGATGTTTATAAACTCCAATGACCTCTTTAATCCTCCCCACTTGGAGGAATAGTTAAATTTCTGGACCCCAGTTTTCCAAGGCTTTCCAGGATGGATGTGTGCTGTCAGCTCCCCCTGCAGGTCTGAGACCTCTCTGCCAAGGAATTCTTGGAGGTCCTCTGTGAAAATGGATTCTGGAGAGACTTTAAATCGTGTCTCACAGATGGAAGCTCTCCACTGCTTAGAAGTGGCCCACCATTCTGCTGAGAGCCACATGTCCTGGGAAGGCACCTGGGTCCGATCCTGTAAATATATAAATGTCCCACAGGAAAACAAGGAGCCCACCGGCAGTCCATCAGGAGGCCAGGCCCCAGTTAGTGTATTCCCCGCACAAAAGGCACTTTTTAATATTTTCTCCTTGCTCTCATTTTTAAGCACCATGCCCTTTAGTGATTCATCACAGATAGAATTGCCTCTGTGAAAAGCACGTGCTCGTGGTGTGTTAAGCGCACAAGCTGTATAAGAAATTTTGGATTGTCCCAAGTTTTATATGCCAGTTGGCCGATTCACTCATTCATTTAATAAATATTGTGATAAGCATTGTGATATGCGATTGATATGTGACAGATCTTGTTTTAGGCACCTGGATAAAGAAAAGACCAAGGCAGACTAAGGTCCTAGCCTGATGGAGCTTAAGTATCAGTGTGGAAGACACGCGATAAACCAATGTACAATACATTTTACATGGAGATAGTGCTATAGAGAAAAATAAAGGCTCGCAGAAGGCCGAGTGAGAGGCGATGGCGGCTTGCTGGGAGGTCATCGAGGTGGTAAGAAGTAGACAAATTCCGGACATGTTCTGAGGGCTGAGCCACAGGGCTTGCTGTGAATTGAATGGGGACGTGAGGGAAGGAAAGAGATCAGGTATGAGTGCTGTGTTTTTGGCCTGGGCAGCTGGGCAATTAACTGAGATTGGTTCAAAGGGGCGGGCGGAATCAGGAGCCCTGCTTGGACAAGCTGAGCTGAAGAAACCTATTCGTCATCCATCTGGAGATGTCAAGCAGGAGTCGGGAACACATGCTCGGTGCAGGGCGGTCTCGGGGAAACTACTGACGGAAGGGGAGCGCCATTCCGTCAGGTGTTGGGACAGCAGGTTGGAAGCCTGCTCCTCTCCTGGGCACCCCTTCTCATTTGTGAAAAATAGGGTTCACCGGTCTCTTGGGGTCCTTTCATGGAGGCAGGTACGATGCAGAACATTAGCATTTAAATTCACGGAGCAGCAGGAGTGGGCTGGGCTGCGGCGATTGGGACGTAAAACCAGAAAGAGGTACAAGACCCGAAGACGATGAGCAGCTTATCTCAGGACATGGAATTTGATGTGAGTCTTTGCCAAGCCACCTCAGGACTGCTTGTTCTGAAAGTGGGGTGTTGGGGAAGGAGGCCCTTCGGCAGCAGATGAACCTGCTCAAAGCAAAGCAGCCTGAGACGCGGTGGGGACAGGATCAGCGGGGAGGGGCGGTGAGGTGGCGCTGCTGTCAGTGCCCGTCCCTTCATCACCGCGGCCGCGAAATACGGACACCGGTGTCCGCCAGGCGCAGTGCAATTCAAGAACAAAAATGTCCACAGGGGACTTTTTGTCCACTTTTTTTTTTCCTTAACTTTTTTTTGATACAATCCTAAATTGCCTAGATAAAATTTTGGTTTATTTTGTTTTGTCTCTCAGCGTTCTCGAGCAGTTTTTCGTGAAAGGCTGTTCGTATTTTGTCTTACAGCTTCATGAAGTGCTTTCGTGTCTCTTACCATCTCATTCGATTGGTACAACAGCCCTGTGGGCTCGGAAGGTTATTATCTCATCCTGTTCTAGAGATGAAGAAGCTGAATCTTGGGAGGAGAAACTTGTTCATGACCACGTAGACAATATATGGATGTAGCACTTATTTTTGAATCCAGGTTTCATGAATCCCTAATTCTTTCTTTCTTTTTTTTATATGTGAATTCACAATTCAGATGCATTTAAGGGTCACTGCATAGTCCATCTTTTAACAAATGCTCTTTATGGCTCAAAGCTAAAAAGGGCAGATTTTTAAGAAGCACCTTTTTGGCAAGTGCATTTTCTTCTCTCGATCAAATGTTCCAAACTGAGAGGCTTGTGAAGGATTACCTGGCCAAATTCTTGGACACTGCTATGACAGTTGATTATTTAGTGCTCTCCTTTTTAGACTAGAATATCATTTTACCTTGGTTGCATATTTGAAAGTTGCTAAGAGAGCAGATCTTAAAACCTTCTCATCACGAGGAAAAAAACAAAACTATGTATAATGATGGATGTTGACTAGACTTACCATGGTGAGCATTTTACTGTCTATACAAATGTCGAATCCTTATGTCATACATCTGAAACAAATATAATGTAATGTCAGTTGGTTTAGTTTTTTATTTTGCTTTAAAATGACCTTGGTTTAGTTTATTATTTTGCTTTAAGTCTTCCTTATACCATTAAAAGTAATGAGACCTGCGCACACTTCTGAAATAGTTTTTTTTGAAGCAATTGAAATAGAGTCATTAGGCAGTGTAACGAGTGTTGGGCTTTCTCTTCTACAATAATATTCATCCCAGAGAACAAGGAAAAAGCTTCATTGCCTTTTGAAATTAGCCTCAGAAGTCACGCTCATCACTTTGGCACATTTTGTTGGTAACAGGCAAGGGAAGGGGACAGAGAACTGCCACTTGATGGGAGGATAACAGGGTCACGTTGCAGGAGAATAGTTGGGTGGAAGATATCGCTGCAGCCACCTTTGGAAAATATTATCTGCCATTCTATGGAGACAGAGGCTATGTCACCTTTGGGTTTCACCAACAATAGTGAAGGGACATGCACATCAATGAAACGCCACTAAAGCATGGTTGGGAATAGAGCTTATGGCCCATTACGGCTGGTTGGGTTTGAGTCAGTTCTCTCGGCCAGCCAACCAGCCAACCCAGGAACCAACCAGTCTAAAGCAACAAAAGCAGATACTGGGCTAAGAGCAGAGGCTACGACGGTTTATCAGAAGGTGCTGATCCTCACATTTCTCCCAGATCTGAAACTTGATTGTCCATAAAGGCAGCTGGGATAGATGTTGAAAATACAGGCTCTTATCTGCCTTCCCCCATCCTGATTCAGTTTTCCGTTCCAGTTGGAGCCCAGCAATCTGCACTGTAACAAGCCCTTTGGGTGTTTCGGGTATAACAGATCTGGGGAGGGCACTCTGAGACTCATTGCTCTAGCGGAACAAGCAGTTTGGTCCAGAGACTGAACCTGGATGCTTTTCACAAGTGCTTAGCTTTTGGTTTGTTAGGCTGCCCTCCTCTGAGTCTTACTATCTGTGGTAGGTTAGATTATTGTTGTGCTGATGGTTAATTTACGGCCTCTGAGTTTCAAGATCCTCCTTTTTGCCTGCTGGGTAGCAACAGATCTGGGCCCTTTAAACATTTTTTTCCTTTGCTGTTGGCACAATATTAAGACTTGTCATTGGAGGGCGCCAGAGAGACACTGCAGGAAGGCGCGGTTTTGCTTTCCGGTCCTGGTGTGCTTGCTGCAGCGTGAGCTTCTCCACTGCGCAGCTCCTGCAGCATGTGTGGCTTCTCCAGGGTCTGGCGTCTACAACGCACAGTGGCCAGCAGCACCTACTGGCCTGCAGCTTTCCCTGGCGATTCCCCACCTTGGGCAGCTTGTAGCAGAGAGCCTCTAGACAGAGACAGACACCTCCATGAATGGCTTTCCTCTGTAGCCAAGAGGGTGATTTCTTACAAGTTCCAGATTTCCAGCCAGTTCCACAGACACAGTGCCACAGCACGTCTATGCCATCCAGTGAGCCACCCTGCCCTGTCTGTCCAGTGGGCTCTGGATCTCAGCCCTGGGCAGGGAGGGGTCTCTACTTCGGACTCCTTGCCTCAGTCCCAAGTGTCATGACTGGTCCTTATACCTGTTACTCCTTTATTCTTTAGAGTCTTCTTTACTTGTTTTTAGCCAATCCTTTGTTACTCCAATCTCCTGTTACAGGTAATAATCCTTTATATTAAACTTCGCCGGTTCAAATGACTGTGTGGTTACCTCGTACAATTGTCCAACAAATATTTAGTCCCTTTCCCTTGATCTCCACGGTAAACAAATAACCTAATTCAAAATGGGCAAAAGACCTGAACGGACACCTCACCAAAGAAGATATACGAACGGCAAATTAGCATGCGAAAAGATGCTCCACATCACATGTCATCATGGAAATGAGGATTAAAACAATGAGATATCTCTACTTGCCTATGGCAATGGCCAAAAGCCAGAACACGAACAACATGAAATCGGTGAAGTGTCAGGCAGGAGGAATTCTCCCTGCTCGCCGGTGGGAACGCAGAATGGTGCGACCACTTTGGAAGAGAGTTTGGCAGTTTCTCACAAAGCTAAATACAGGCTTAGCAGTGGAGCTCCTTGGTGTTTACTCTGAGGAGCGGAAAACTTACATCCTCATGAAAACCTGTACATAAACGTTTATAGCAGTTTTATTCATAATTACGTAAACTCGATAGCAACCAAGATATCCTTCGACAGGAGACAGGATAAACATACCGTAATACAACCATCCCATGGAATATCACTCAGCAATGAAAAGAAACAAGCTATCAAGCCACAAAACGACATGGAAGAATCCTAAATGCAATATAAGCTTAATGCTTATATTGTCACATTGCCAGTCTGCATACTGCATGACTCCAGCCATATGACATTCGGAGAAGGCAAAGCTATGGAGACACGAAAAGACCCGTGGTCCCCGGGGCATGAGGGCGGGAAGTGGATAGGGCGGGAGGTGAATAGATAAAGCAAAGGGATCTTTAGGACGGTGAAACTACTCTGTAAAGTACTGTGACAGTACGCCTTCGTCAGAACTCACAGACGCGTATACCACGAAACCACAGAGAGCAGATCGTAATGTCATGTCCACTTCGGACTCAATAACATATCAGCATCGAGTCCTGAGCCGCAACAGAGATACCGGACGGGTGTGAGATGTCGACACGAGGAGAAACGATGTGCAGGAGGGGGTGGGAGCCAGGAACTTCGTACTCCGGGTCGTTTTTCTGTAAACCTAAAACTGCCGAAGAAAAGGTCTGTTTTTTTAAAAGTCACTGAAAGTAAAGTTAAAGTTCATCAAACGTTGATTTTAGGATTTTAACCTCCCCCTCCCTACCATTCTGCCTAGTGTATCTGGTTATTTCTTTTCATAGTTAACAGCGGCACAAGGTGAAAAGAACGCACACTTCACATTCTGTCCAGAGCACTTTGCCGTTCTTTGCAGAGGTATTTGCATTTCACTCGATCGTATTCCACTTAGCTATTTAAAATGTCGGTGTGAAGAGTGGCGTCAGTGTTTTCATTCTGTAAGTCATGGTTTTAAGTAGGGTATTGCACATAATCGTCATGAGGAGGTGAGCCGGTGAGAAAATTAAATTCTCCCTTTTGGATCTGTCCACTCCGTGTACTGGTAATAGCTATTTCTAGAAGAATGGTCTAGATACCACTGCCAAATGGTAGCCTCATAAACATATACGCCAAGCGAGCTGTTTTCCATGGGGCGACTCATCCAGCTGGCATCACTTTACACAGTGGACGGCGGAAGATGCAGACGTCAAGCAGATAAGAGAATGCACGCGGCTGATTGCTTGCTCCGAGTCCCAAATTAGAAACACGAGCTTGTCCACAGAAGCTCCAACTAACTGGACAAACGAATCCTCAGATGCTCCTGGTGACCACTTGTTTAAAAAAACCTAAGTCATTTTTCATTGTCTCGGACGGCTGTGGAAAGTCGCCCGTTAGAAAAACAGAGGATAAAAATCAAGTGAAATATTTCCTAAGGCAGGATAGAAAGAACAAGTATGAAAAAGGACAAGAAATTCCACTGCTGAAAGATAGATGGAGATTCCTGATCGAGAAGGCACATTTTTAAGAAAAGTGGGCGGTGCCGTTTTATTTTTAAAATGAGATGCCGTGAATGACACGCACTTTACAGCATGCTTGCGGCACACCAACCTCTCCCCTGGTTTCATTTGCTTTTTTCTACCCTTATTTGACCTTTATCCCAATTTCCTTGACTCTTTTAAAAAATTACCGCGCTGCATATTTTCATAAGATGTTGGACATACCATCTGATACAATGTGAACTGCAAGTCAGTCCAACTGCTGTATTTCAAAGCATTACTGATAACTTTCTAGATCTGCTGTGACAGATCCCAAATATCCCAAATCACATTCCTTAGTTGAATATAAAGATAAATATTCCAGATTTATGAAATCAAAATCTAAATAGTTGCCCCAGAATATGTATATATGTAAAATTCCATGTATTAAACGTCAGCCCTGGACAAAAACCAGGATATCTATAGCCCTCATGAGACTTACAGCATGAACTTCCACTACAGTTCCAGGGGTTCCCTGCCCAGCTGAAACAGCCTTATTAGTGAACTGCAAAACCACTCAGAAACCACCACAGCGCGTACTCAGATCACCTCTTTTTACCAGGTCTAATGACACTGTATGTATTCAAACCCGTACATACTGGTCAAAGGAAGAAAGAATTGATCAGTGGCAGAAAAAAAAACGGAACTAGGTAGTACTGTTGTCACAATTTGATAGTTAATATTTGCCACAGCTTCCGAAGAACTGTCCCAAAATGAAGACATTTTCTCGTGGCTACAGCATGAGCCTAAAAAATTCCAGATCGTCAAACCACATGGCCTGGCACGGGGGTCACCTTTGTTTCTAAAGGGTATCTGGGCCTGTGACTCATGCTGTCTCGGGGCCAAATCCTGGCTGCGTCGCTCTGGGCAGGCAGGTCACTTACCCTCTTAAGCCTCAACTTTCTCTTTTCCAAAATGAGGATTATGATACCTACCCGACAAGATAATGTGAAGATGCAACCATTTATATCTCTTACTCCAGTGAATGACACATGATAAAAGCTCAATAGGAGTTGTTATTATGAATAGATAATAACTATAATTAATAAAAATATAGTATGATTCATTAAAGCAGGTGGAAGTGTTGCTTGAAATCACTACGATTCACTGCCCAAACATGATATGACGTTTGCCCACCACCCAGCTTTCCTTCTATGCCCAATTAAATCTAGCAGCGCAACTGAGAATGATGATTCTTTAAAAGGATAGTAAATATGTTTTCAAAGTTAAATATAAAACGAGAGTCTGTCTACAGGCAACCACTCTGGCTCACTAGGACATTCTCTACTGAAGCTCTCATCAGAGGATCTGAAAAACTTTTGCAAAGTACTGAACACAATGTTCAGCACCGTCAGAGAGCTGATGAGTCCGGAGCAATAGATTTCTTGTTATAAATAGCAAGCCGGAGTCATGATCTTTTCTCTCATTCACCAGACTGTATGCGCAAGTAAGTAACCATATCGAAGATGGAAACAAATTTTAAAAGGCTTTTAACTGAGCGGCATTTCAACATTTCTTTTAAGTCTGATTTCTTGCACCACTAAAAAATTTTCTTTATCCTAATATTACCCTGAAGTCAATCAGAGGTCGCTTAAGAAGTAGCCAAATGTAAAAATATTTTGCAAAGTGGGAAATCCGTTCCATGAGTCAATTCTGAATGCTGTGAGTGTCAGATTGAGCCTGTCTCCCAGCGCCGGTTTCTCTCCACCCATATGGTTTGAGGTCGGCTCTTTGCCTTTATCCCCTGCTTGGCTTGGCCAGAATCCCGGTGCAAGTCCCATCATTTAAGAAGAGTATTCGAAGGTTTATTTATTGAAGTCCTCTTTGATTTTTTTTTTCATTAGCACTTTGTAATTTTCAAGATATAAGTCCTGTATGTGTTTTGTTAACTACATACCTAAGTATTTCATTTTCTTTGGAGTGAATTGTTAATGGTAGTATGGCTAAAGATTTTTTTAAAAGAGATCGAGTTCTTTATAACAATAAATAAAATGCACAGTTCTGATATGTGCAGTTCAGCAGAGTTTGGCAATTGTATAACCCAGAGAACACCTGGCATCAGTTTCCAACATCCCTCGTACCTCTTCCCAATCGACGACAGGCCCATGTCCTCACACTTACCCCACGATATTTTCTGATTTTTGTCCAGGGCTGAAGTTTCATACATGGAATTTTACATCATCTTAGGACAGATTATCCTACATAATGGGGACGATCTGTAACAACTTATATTGGAAGAATAAGATATCGCTGTCAATTAAAATATTTGTGGCCTTGTTAAAAAATGTTTACTACTAATAAAATATATTTTAAAAAAACACTTTCTCGTTAAAGTATAATTGGAGCAATAAAATTTTTTCTATTTTGAACTTTATGAGTTCAAAAGTTCATTATTCTGATAGAAAATTTTATTTTGAATGTTTCAACTACGTAAGTAAAGACAGGTGGATAGGAATAAAACTAGAAAGAAATACAGATGATTCTTTACATGTCTCTGCATTTTCCAAATTTTCTGCTACCACCACATATTGTTCTTATAATTACAATAAAGTAATATTTTTTATAATCATGTTAAACCCCCTTATATTTACTTTGATCGAAGTGTCAGAGATGTGTTCTCGTGGAAGAGGCCCCACGGTTGTCACTTGCCTCCTGTTTCTTCTCGCGCGAATGCTACCTGGCCCCTTTGTGCTCCTCATTTATGCTGTGACACGATCCTGGGAAAGTATAAAATAGATCATTCTAGACAAGAGAAATTATTAACCACATTGGTTTTACTCACAAGAACAGGCAAAGTTATGTTTCTCAAAGTTTTAATTTACATCCTTTCTATGTTATAATACACAGTGATCCTATAGTTTCCCCCCTTTTTTGAGGAAAAATAAGTAGAGATTAAAAAAATAAAAACGATGTTAGTTTAGCGACATGGTCATGACACATGTGTTGTGACAGGCTTACCTGGCTGGGAATATTCGTAGCTCTGAATCAGTGATGCTGTCAATCGATCATGCTTCAGTTAAATGAGTTAGTTTTTGAGTTTGTATTTCACGTTCATTCCGTATTTGTCAACACTATTAATTGCTAAAATACTTTATTGATGACTATGCTGCTAGATAAATCAACTTAACTACTTTAGTAGCTAACTTCTGATTAGAGTCACTGTAATTAACCTTTGACAATGAAACACTTCTTGATTAAATATTTTAAATAATGAATTATAATTGGTAAAGTTTAGTTACAATGTATTAACCATTTTTGGGGTGAGGCTACTATAATAAGAGTTTATAGCAGCATTGTTTAATAGAAATTTTTGTGTGACAGAAATGTTCTCCATGCGGTCCAGTGTGGGAGCTACCAGCCACATGTGTCTACTGAGTACTTGAAATATAGCTACTGTGACTCAGGAATTAAATTTTACATTTTACTTGATTTTAAACTAATTACAATGTAGACCTAAATAGCCGCATGTGGCTAGTGGCTACTTACTGCACTGGATGGTGAAGGTTTATAGAGTAAAGTTTAAAGCCAAAATAAAAGTCTATTCCTACTGCATATAAAGTTTTATCCTGTATGAATTGGAAATTCATGTTGCTTTAACTCCTACAGAGTCAGTAATTTATTAGTAGTCTAAAATGGCTTGAGTGTGATAACTAAGATGAGTGTTCATGCGTTTTGCTGTCAGACGTTCATTTCCTTGTAATTTCAGATGCTCCTTGACTTTCGATGGAGTTATGTCCTGATAAATCCATCATCAGTTGAAAATATATTAGGTCAAAACCGCACTTAACACACCAAACCTACCGAGCATCATAGCTCAGCCTGGCCAGCCTCTGCCGAACGCGTTTGCACCCCTGCCTTCACAAAGTCCAGCGCTCCTGAGCAGAACCACCCTGAGTCCGGGACCATCGGCATTTTAAAAGCTGGGAGCATGACTTCTCCCTAATAACTGAGGAAGGGACATTTTCCTTTTGAGAAGCCCAAAGTCGCACCGCCCATTCATTCTTCGGGGGAGTCTCCTTTGGCCATTTCCATCATGAAACTTGACCTCTCCATCCCACGCTTAGTCTCTTCCATTCCAGGTATGGAAACAGCTTTTTCGGGGGGCCACTTAGTGTCATTATCTGGATGACAATGTTTGAAGCCCCGGGCTGTAGACTGGCAGCTGGAAGGGCACCGGTCCGCCCCCCCGCCCCCCGCACCCGTGGCTCCCCATTTAGAGGGAGAACATCGTGGCTCAGCTCACCTTGACTCGGTGGCGGGGAGCGGGGAAGCGGGTAGGTAGACATGCTTTGATGGTCTTGTTCCTCAGAAGGAGCACAGTTTCCATGGAGATTTCCGAAGGCAGTCAGCTGAAGACTTTGCGTGTGACAAGGTCCACCAAGTCTTCCCAGGTCTAGTAGATGGGGACGACCTGAGAATGGCTGGCCAGCAGGGCCGTGTGAGCACACGGGGACCGAAAGAAACCTGGGTGTGTTCAGAAGCCTCAACGCAGTGGAGAACCCGCCTCCCCCTAGCAGGGCTACAAGTAAAGACATGCTCTTGGGGACAGAACAGTTAAAGGAAAGAGTACAAATAAACTGCAAAACCGGCTCTGACCTATCCACCTCGCAGGCCTAATGTTACTTAGAAAATGGGCTTAACAGAGCTGATGCACAGATAAAAACAGCCCTTAGGCTCTTTGACACTTGGGGGGCAACAGTACTATGACTACATCAGGAAGTTAACAACTGTGTTACAATTTCTCACTTTCTTAAGGGAACAGAAAACCTGTGTATCACCCGCCACTTCCCTTGGAACTCCCCTGGCTGGCAGGCGTTTCTATCTCAACAGCAGTCTGTTCATGGAAGGCCTGGCGGCTATGGAGAGCTTGATCTGTCACCTCGGTGGGCACGCAGACAGTCAGCGTCCTTGAAAAGCAGCACTGTGCCTCCCACCGCGTAAGAAGACCCTATGCTGGATTGATAAAAGGTTCAAAGTCACAGCCTCCACTCAAACAAGTCAGATCAGCCTCGTTTCTATGTGATTTTTTCAACTTGTCAAATACTTACACAGTACTTAGTATGTGCTAGGCCTTGTACATTAAAAATACTTTTAAAATAAGTACTTAAAACATTAACTTATTTAATCCTTATGTGTCCGATTACATTTTTGGACACGTAATAGCTGCATCTTTTTATGTTACCAATCCAGTCCCTATGGGATGCTAGAGCCAGACGGTGACCCCAAACTAAAATGAGCCCACGTGTGCTCCTAAGCAATGCCAAAGTATGCTGTGACATTTAATCAAAGTTTCAAAAAGCAAACGTCCTAGTCGATAACTTCGATATAATCTGTACGTTTTCTAAAATGGCTGAAGCAGAAAATGAACATCATCTTGTTTCCTTGCTGCTAGTCACTTCTCTCTTCGAGATCCCTCCATATCAGGAGGGAGAAAACTGAATTTACTCAATGCTTATTTTAAGTCAGATACCAAATTCTAATATCTGCCCCTGCCTCCCCCCCACCCCCACCACCCCACCCCCACTGAACACTTTAATGGGTGATCAACCTGGTTCAGAGAGGTTTAAGTAAGGGACTGTCAGGCTTTTGCTAATAAGTGGAAGATCGGGATTCAAGCCCCACTAGCCCACCTCTTTGAGGGCGGGGCCTTACTGCTTGTGTTTGCATATCCAGAACTTATAAACGTGCATCATGTACTCATTAAATAAATGAAGGAATGAGTGAACAGACTCCAATCTTCCCGATTCTACGTCTTTCGCTAGATCTCCCTGCATCCGTCTTCATAAAGTACAGATCAGATCATCCCACGGACAGATAAATAATAACCACCACCTTTTATCCTGGAGGGATCGGAGAAGCCCGGATGCCCTGTCACAATGTTTTTCAAACCGCAGCTTGTGACTCACGAGGTCTTTGCATTTTTTTAAATAAGAAAATGAGATGGAATAAACGGGAGCGTGTACACAAGGCAGGGAGGTCAGCACTGCTCTGCGAAGGCCCCGTGTATGCACCGGCCGATCGGAATGTGACTCCCTCGCCGCAGTCCGCAGTCGGAGCTTCGCGAGCCACCGCTCCCACATTCTGCGTCCCTCGCGTGCACTCGACTTCTTTTCGCCTCGGCACACGTTCCCTCGTCTGGAATGCTCTTCCCCTTTCTCTGCCTGGAGACGTCTAGCTGTCTGTCAATTCCTAGCCTCCACGCATTAGTCACCCCACCCTCACACCTTCCTCTGTGGGCACTTGGTCCTATTGCATGATCCTTATTTGTTTGCTGGTCCGTCCTGATGCTACAGTCAAAGGCGGGGAATGTGCCAAATGTGTATTTGGGTTTCAAATGCCTATAACACAGCTGGGCCTGCAGACAGGACTGAAATGTTCACTCTTTTACAGACTCCTGCCTGCACTGATCTTTACCGAACGTAAATCTATGGCTTGATAGGTCTCGTCATTTCCAATCATTGTCATATTCAGCTTTTAAAAAGCGACATAATTCTTATACGACCAAAGCTTAAAAATAACAAAAAGTTTGAAGACAACTGACATCCACTGAGTGTGATTCTTAGGTTTGTTTTGAATGAGGTGAAGACCACATAACACGTTTGTGATGTCACATGCTCGCTTTTCCTCTCTCTCAACACCCCAATCAAGAATGCCACCAGGAGATTTCAGAAAAGCCACACACTTTTCAGTGTAAAGAAACCATAATGCACCCCAAAGAGGCTTCTTAATCCCCAGAGGAATAAAGGACAAAAAGACTAGTAAAACTGATACTTTCACATTCAAATGCAATTTCTCTCTTTAGAAATAAATCGATGCTGGGTCAGGAGAGACACTTAAAGGAAACAAGCCCCGCACACTGGTTGAACCTGCAGATAATCCTCCCCCAAGTTCTGCTTACATTCTTTATTTTTCCATCACGACAGCTGCCTTTAGAACAAATTCTAGAAGAAACGTGCGGAGTAATTCAGTTACCAATCTGATGCAAAGTGGATGGTTTTCTTTCTGCCTACACAGCACTATGCTTCACTGCTGAAGCACTACAGAAACGCTGGCCAGCGCGTGCCAGCCCTGAGCATGTCGCCGCTTGGTTTACGGGCGCGGAGGTTCCGTGCTGGGACACGCTCGGCTTCGAGACCAGGGGGTTGCATTCCTGGCCCCGAATTTCAGAGCAGTGTAAACAGTCGCAGTCGCCATGCTCGTAGACACCACTCCCGGGTTTTGAAATGACTGTAAGGTTTCGCGTCCTCTCCCTAGTTTCGGGCTGTACGTAGAGAACTAAGTACGTCGTGCTTTCCCCTCAGCAAAGAGAATGTAAGGTAACCTTGGGGACGAAGGGGATGTTAACCACTGCAGGAAGCCCTTGTCCTGGTTACAATGAAGGAGCATGGAGACGAGGGAGGCGAGTATTGCCAGTGAGGCTGGCTTGTGTTTATGTGGCTCAGACCATGTTGCAAAACACCATCAGAATGCACGTCCCTAAGAAACAGCCCCCTCTCCTCGTCATCGGCTTGGACTTAGGGTCACCTCGGACTCCGGAATCAATTTAGGATCGTGGACTATGAGAACTACAGAGAAATTTCACAATTAATCCACCGATGAGATGATTCGTCTAACGCCACAGTGAGCTGGGACAGCTCCACGGGGCCACTGTGCACAGGAGGGCGTGCTGCGTGCAGCATCCCTCTCCATCCAAGCCTGCCCTCCGCTCTCTGTTCTGTCACACTGGGGCTGGGCTCTGCAAGCTGCACTGCACACAGCCCCCAGCGTCTCCGGCTGGCTGGGTGGGTTCTGATAAGGAGGCGATGGCAGGAGAAGGCAGGAGGAGGCCAGAGGGACTTTTTTCCTAGCTCCTGTCAGTGTCCCCACAGCAAGAGGACAGCGATGGCTCGGTTCCAGATTCTTTGGTAGTCCCAGTGCCAGCCATGCTGTGTCCTCGGAAGCGCCAGCATCAGTGGCTGTAACCCCCGTTGTAGTATGCATACCAGGGTGTCATGCCATCAGCGGTGTGGGCACCAGCCACACAGCAGGTGTCTCTTCCCCCATCACAGGTCCAGGCACTGGTGTGGCATCTGCTTCAGGCACGTGGGGACCTCTCCGTGGAGCTCCCGGGCTGTGGTAATCCTGCTTTACCTGAGGAAAGGTGGCTGTCTCCTGAATGACCAGTATCTGGTACCTCAAGTTCCTCTTGTTACTTCCGCCTTCTTGTGTCAACTTACCTGTCGTTATACCCGCCACGGCTTTCTTACTGGACCCTGGCAGATACAGTACTTGGTATCAAGAGTGATCTGTCTACCACCCTGGGTGCACGTCTTACTAGAACGTTTAATGTCTTTGCTGCTTCCTGATCACCAGGTCCAACATCACGGACGAATGTCATGTTCTCAGGGGCATCGAGACACTCGAGGTCTCTGTGGACTAGATCACGGCGAGAACCGAAAACGTGACTTAGCTAGGGTATCCGCCGGTTACTTAACAGCTGTAATTTCTCTCTTCTCAAGTTGTTCCATTTAAACTTTAATATGTAAACATTTGTACCAATTCACTTTATCAATAATGGGTTCTGAACCTTTTGAAAATGCTATTCTCAGCATCTGCTTAAGAGTGAAGAAATCTGAGTAACTGTTAATTCTCCACTAGGTGGCAATCATTATAAATGTGTGTCAGGTCCCATCGCACTGGCAGCCAACAGCTGGATCCAGGAGCCTGGACAAGAGGCCTTGTAACTACCTCAAGTTCACAGCCTCCCTCCTGACAGGTGTGCTCTCAGCACAAAGGTGTTCTTCACCAGGAGAGGGACAATCAGGCAGATGTGCTGCAATTTCTAACAAAATGCAAAATTGGTACACTTTTTCCCTAGTGTAAATTCATTTTGTGGGTTTGTGATTTTGAAAAGTTGTGGTTCTTGTTTTTAAATTCTTGGGCCTCAGGTTGAATGAAATCAGGGTCACTCTTATCAAGCAAAAACTTGAATGCTACAGAAACGCGGGAAACATAAGCCCGTGTTAACAGTGGCCCCTGCCAGGCGGGAACCCCAACAGCAGTCTGGGGACAGACGAAGGCTCTCTCAGCTGCAGCGGCGCCAGGTGCAGGGCGGGGCCAGGTGCAGGGCGGGGCTGCGGCTCTGGAATCAGAGGAGAGGAAGGCAGCTCCGGGTAGGAGGTTGAGCGCCAGGCATGGGGATGGGGATGGGGAAGTGCAGTGTGTTTCAGGCACAGGGACCAGACCAACCTGGTTTGGCCCGGGGCTCGCAAGGCGAGTAACCAGGGCGGACAGCGAGGCGGGGGCAGCCCTGTCCGGTGTCCTGTAGCAGGAGCTGGGCCTCCGGCCTGGGGCTCAGTGACCTGACGGAAGCAGCAGTGCACGCGCAGAGACAGACGTGCTGCTCAGGACGCAGGGGACGGAGGGCTGCGGAGCTAGCTCCGGGGCCAGCGAGCAGTAGTGAAAAGATGACACCAGACACCAGAGGATGGAGTGACAGGAAATAGTCCTTTATGTAACATACACAGTTCACAGAGGACTTGTGTTCACGGGACCTCACTTCACCCTCGGGACAAGCCTGTGAAGCAGAGCATCGGCACGTCCCAGCGAGGGGCTGCTGCTCGGCCCGGCGCTCGCCTTCCACGACGCTCCCTTCATTGGTTTTTACAGAGCCACCCTCGTTTCTTCTCGGGAAAGGCTTTTCCTCCCCTCGGTCCCTGTAAAGAGATGCTCGAGGGCCTCTCCTCATTAGATGGCCTCATCTAGCCTCGTGGTTTCGGCCATCACATATGAACTGACACCCGCCAATGCTACTGTGCACAGCCCAGAGCGTCCTGCTGAGCACACGACCTGAACACACAACTCTCGCCTAAAATCTCACTTTCATTCCGCACGTCCCAGACAAGGGGGACCCCTAGCAGCCCCGGGGCCTAGAGAGAAAGCCGGCAGTGACTGCTGGCAGGGAGGCGGCCAGGGTTCCGCAGAGGGTCGGGACTGGCAAAAGCCACCGGAGCTGAGAGATACGTGAACCCTAAATACTTAGTGTTATTTTTTAACATTTCAATCACTTTAAATCTTTTTATACACGGTCTTAATTTTGAGTTGCAAGAGATGTTTAATATATAAATCTGAATGATGCTCACAAGAATGCTGTATGGTAGACGAGCCAAGCGTTATGAGCCTAATTTCACAATTCACTCAAACATCTACTGAGCACGGTTTCTGTGCCAGGCGTGGGGCCAGGCGCTGCGTACGACGACTAAGACAGTCCCTCAAGGAGCTCACAGTCTAATGGTGAATACTGAGTAAACTGAGGCACAGAGTGGTAAATGACTTACCCAGTGAGGTAGAATTAGCCAGATACATGAAAACAGGGGAATGCGAGCGGGAGAGAGGGCGGGGGACAACTAACTCCTCACAGGTCAGCTCCTCTGACTGAAGAGCAAAGCTACACACGGACATGTATTACGAAATCTGCTGGCAAGAAGGTTAATTAAAAGTTTCCGATTTTCACCATGATTGAATTCATGTCTCGCAATCCATCGAGCCACTAGCTGACAGCACCCCCACACCTGCTCCTACGTGCCAGCGGTCTGCTCACGCACAACGGCCGCAGGGAGCCACACTGAAATTCTCCAATGAAATCCATGAACTTTAAATGTACAGCATATTTAAGATACTTCTACATGTAGAAGTTTGGGAAAAAACTCTCCTCTAACCCTCATTCAGAGGATTCTAATAAGTTATAGATACCACAGGAATTAGAGAATTTGTCTGTTACTTTCCATATATACATTATTTGGCTGTACAATGGTGAAGAGTTTCACTCGGACATATTTCATAAGTAATCTAAACATTATACAGATAGTTACAGACACCACGTGCAGGTGCGTGAGCACCCGTCCACTGCACAACAGCAAACTGCAGACACGAACCTGCGTAAGGCAATTTCTTTTCTGGTAACGTCACATGATCTTTGAAGGAGGGGGCAGAGTCCACGGAGAACTGACCATCGCAGGCCTGACCGTCAGTTGGTTTTAGCAATACGCTTCGTGATGGAGTTATTTCGGTAGGCTGGATGTCCATTTCACTGACAAAAAGCAGTGAACAATTATAAAAAGAGTTGTTTTTTGAATGTAGAAACCATAATTATCCAGTGACCTAGGTAGTGAACTACTCAAAAATACTACTGGCCTTTACACTGCTACTGAGAACGTGGGGGCTTCACGGCTGGCTGACTGCTCTGCGGATCAAACTCGATGCATAATTCTTCCATCCAGGACGTTCCCCAAACACTTAATTCTCAAATTCTGCACATACGAATTCTCAAAGCCAATCAGTTGCTCACTTCAAGCAATTCTTCACTTTGTTGTGGAGGATTTTCTCCTTAAAAATCAAACATGAAAGAAAGTCTTATAAGCGAACTGCTTAAAAAACAACTGAAGATTCTTGGGCAAGAACCACATTCTTATGTTAATGGCTAACGTTTTGAGTCTCATAGAAATAAACAAGTACCTGAAGGCACCCATCAGGGAATGCTGGTGGTCTTCTCTATGGAGACCACGGCTAGCGGGGACCCCCTTGAGACCAACCGTAATTCTAAGTTTTCACTCATATCAAAATCAGATGGAATTTAACTATAAAGCTGTTAGAAATATTCTAAACTACATCAAGAATTACCTTGCAATTTTTTCACTCGTGTTTTTGTGGCTAGGAAGAGTAAAACTACCTGAAGGCCATGATATACACTTATAAAATCACTATATATATATATTTAAAATCATTAGACTCTTACATTTTCCTAATCACAAATTCAATGTGTTTACCTTTATCGGGGCGTTTGTTTTTAGATGAAGAGGTCCCTACACCTTCAGACACTTTGTTACTGGAGTGGTCCTGTTCCACTTCACACAAATAAACATCGATGGGCCCTTTGGTGCTCCGTATATGCACCGCGATGGAGTCCTACAGCAAAAGACACGTCAAACACCACGAAGGATGACAGAGTTCACTAATTATTCCCTTAACAGAACTGCAAAAGTTTCAAGTGACATTTCTGAAAATATAAATCCAGGGAGATTCCTTTCTATCACGTATTTGAGAAAATCACTGTTAGCTTTAATTGCATTAAATCACTGGCCAACTCGTGTCCTTAAAACTGCTACTCGGTTTCAGAGCCAGAAGTGAACACCCCCGCAGTCAGGAGCCCCATCTTTCTCTACTCAAGGAGCGAACTGACCCCATCAAGGAACCTGATTTTTGAGAAGACTCAAAAATCAGTGTTTTGATGACAGAGAAATCTAAAATACCGTGCGGTCTCAAAGAAAAGGGTGTGTTTAGCAGACCTCTGGGGAGGTCGTGGGCTAACTGAAAGGGCCACCCTTTCATCCACTTGAAAAAGTCAAGAGAATGAGATCAAGACAAAATATACCTTGTGTAATTTAAAACACTAAAATCTAAAAGATAGCAGGAAATTGTGTGCTTCCACTAAGAATTATGCAAAATGCTTAAGAAATAGTTTGTCATGTGCATCGACTTTTAAATGTGACGCTATGAAAAGCCTTGGGCGTGTCCAAAGGGCTCAGCGAGACTTGGCAATTATAGCCTGAAGCAGCTCATAGCACAGGAAGAAACCCCCGGTCACTGCAGAATGGACTATCATGCCCCATGTGCTGAAAGATTGTTTAAAAAAAAGTTTTAATATCTGTGAAATGACCAGGAATACATCTAAATCCAAATCAACAAGGCAACAGCACTGAGAAGTCACAATATGAACGTGACTGGAGTAAAAGGCAGCTGATCCTTAGTCAAGTGACGCCATGGGCTTTCACTTGGGACAGTGGTCTGCTGGGCATAAGGGACGGGTGGGTGGTAAGAATACTCCTCACTACGAGGGAGGTAAGTCCCTACAGAATGACCACGGCATCACTATGAGTGCCGATGGGTCTATCAGGCCGTCAGAACTGATGATCTGTCCTGTCCAAGAACGGCCACATTTCTTGGTTCTGACTGCCTTCTCACCAAGCCACCTTCTGATGACAATTATCTTTCAGTATAAACTTTCCTGCAAGGGAAAGAGTGTGCCAAGCAGCTGGCGGCTAAGAATATTTTCATTTACAGAGCAATTTTACTTTTCATCTTATATGCATGACTTGGTGTTCTAGTTTACTCATCAGCTTCTTATGAGTTCGGTTAGTCCTTCCCTCGAGCCTTGGCTGACATCAGATCTTCGTTTGGAGGTACAAGACTGACGCCAAGTCTTGGCGATTCCTCTAACAGGCGCCATAGTCCAATGGTTAAGAATAAACTCTGATGCCAAACTCTCTGGGTTTGAATTCTCTTTCTGTCTCTTACTGTGTGGTCATGAGGAAATTAATCTTTCTGTGCTCCAGATTCCTTATCTTTAAAAGGGTAATGATCATGACTGCTTTGCTTCCTGTGTTATCCGAAGCAAGTTAAAACGTGTACAGTGCCTTGAGCAGTACCAGGTATGCAGCTCTGTGAATTAAGAGTTACTGAGACTGCAATGAAGTACAGCTGAAGCAAGTGGCCCGCCTCCTCTTTAAATCTTCTAAAAATGCAGGGTTACCTACTTCTCTGGGGGCTGGAACATCCAATCTGGTTTCAGCTGGAGCTTTAACTGCAATAACAATCTGTTCATGGAAGGCCTGAATGCTATGAATATCTTGATATGTCACATATGCCAGTGTAAAAATGAGTCAAGGACCTCTAAGCAGAGTGGTGCTCATTGGGAAGACAACGTATCCTTGTAACACAGGGATGCACGTGCACTATTAGAACAGCTTTAGTTTTTATGGGATACAGACAAGAAAAGCATTAAATACGTGGTGACGGAAAGAAATGGGCGGTAAACACATAATACTATATATATATATGACTTACTGTTGAATTATACACTTGAAACTTGTTGGATTTTGTTAATCAGTGTCACAGTTCAGAATTAGTGACACCTCACAAGGGTGATGCAGCAGCAAACGGTCCCAGAGATGGGGAGAAGATCAGCTGCAGAGATAAGTCTCTCCCTCTGGTCCCTGTAGCAGTACTGACATGCGGCTACGTTAGGCTTTGGGGGCTAACATGGCATTTTACGTGCCATTTAATGGCCATTCATTGTTTCAGAAATAAAATTTAGTTAATTAGGGCCAACATGAATTTCACAAAAGCCAACAAATATTTTACCGTCTTTATAGTATTCACACTATGAACATGAACAAGAAGGCTCCACCCATTTAGCTTTAGATGCAGACGCTAAACTTGGTACATCACCGCACTGCTCATTTACCTGGATGCGGCATTTACCTGGACAAATGCCACACCAAGGAGCTGAAGGCTATGATGTGTTACCTGAGTGTGTCTGAGGCCATACTACTAAACTTTTACTGAGTTTAACTTATCAAAGTCTAACTTTGGTTCTTAAACATATTAATTAAATCCCCGAGCTGATTCTACTGTGTAAAGTAACCTGCTTTGGAAGAAGAAACAGGGTACAGAGTTAAAGGATATCTTTCATTTTCTTTGTCATCTGTTAAATCAAATAACTGCTGAGCACAATCCTTAATTAACTCATCCAGAGCATCTTCCATCGCTGATAAGTTGGAAAGTTCCTCCTGCAGCTTCTTCTGTTGGGGCATGGCTCCAAAATTGTTGAGATCGGATCCTCTTTAGAAGTATTAAAGAAAAAGACACAGAACAATACAGGTCAGGTTACTGGAACTTCTCCAGACATTCGCATCCAGTCTTTCTCATGATGACAGACAAAAACCAGGTACTTTGACTTTGCTTCTGCTCTCCCATTATTCTCGGTGATCATCATTCTTCCTGTATATAAACTGATTTTTGTCCCCTTTTCTAGTCCCTTACACAGGGACTTTTAAAGAAACATACATCGTAACCCTACAAACTTAACAGGAGCAGGGAAAGCTTAATGAATAATGAAGCCTGATCAGCAAGGAAAGCTTAATGAAAGAATCACTGACTGAGTAATAATGCCACCATAAGCCCTAGCACTGCTCCTCACAGCATGGCTTTGGACAAATTTTACAGAATCCTTTTCTAACAAGAAGTCACATCTTACTCTGCCTTATACTGTTAAAATAGCGCTAATATTTAGTTTGTTTTAAGCATGGTATCATCACTTAAGGAAAAGGAAGAAAAGTCACAAAAAGTTTGAGACCACAACTCACATCCATCGAATATGGTTCTTGGATTTCTTTTCGACCAGCCGGATTCCGTCCAGGACGTTGGTGATGTCGTACACTCTGCGTTTTCGTACTCCCAGTTTCGTTGCAACCTTGTTTAAGTCAAGAATACCCCCAGGAGCATTTCTGACAAGATCCATAAATTTTCGCGTTAAATAAACCAATGATACATCGAAACGCGGTGTCTTCACTTTTAGAGCTTCTGGGAAACAAAACCAACACATTTATAAAATTTTAAACAGCGTTTCTTTCTGAACTCATTAACAAATTCTTTATTTCCTCTTGATCAGTAAGCACAGACACCTACAGAAATTCTACACACTGACCAAGTCACAGCTAACCTTTATGAAATAGATCTCTCAAATGAATAAAAGTTTATCAGCCTAGGCCAAGTAAACAAAAGCTTTAGACTTAAATGAGTATTTGAAACACGTGACCAGTTTTTACCGAACATGTGAATTTTGGGAGCCCTAGTGCATCTTATCAGATATAAAGTGAGAATTCGCATTTGTATCCACATCACTTTCAGGATTATGATCAGAAATGATTTTTAAAATTAAATTTCTCATTTGGTCTTCAAGTTAAGAAATTCTTTATGTGCTTGAAACCTATTTGATTTTATTAAGCAATGTCGCCCCAATAATTTTAATAATTTTTTTTTTTAAAAAGAAAGAATTCTTTATAAAGCAAAGGCAGAGACTTGGCGCTTTTTCATGTTTCAAATGTTTCTAAGCATGTCACGGTGTAACCCTGTCTGATGAAGTTTTTGAAAGCACTCAAAGTAGTCTTCTATTAGGACAATTATCACATATCTCGAGGAAAAACGGCATACCTATTTTTAAAAATATTCACTACCTTACATTAACAGGCAAATGAAGGGGTGAAAATCTCAAATCTCTTTAATGTCCTCACTCACCTACCCAATATGATGATTTTGGTTTTTCTTACATACTCTGCCCCCTCCACACATACACATTTGTGCCAATATGTATATATAACTTCTGAAAACAAAAACAGGAATATCCTATTTTTTAACATGCTGTTTTTAACTCAACACTGTGAACATCCCGACTGGTCAACAAATGTATTTCTGCTGGAAATGTGGCGTGCAGCATGCCGACGACGCAACGCTGCTGGACGGCTGGCGTGAGAGGTCAAGACTGCAGACCCTGCAAGTTCTCGTCACGAGAAGCTGTTGCTTCCCCTTTGCTGCATCTGTGTGGTGGCGGATGCTAACTGGACCTACCGCGGGAATCGCTTCAGGTCATAGGTAAAGCCATCCTGCTGCGCACCCTGAATTTATACAGTGACGAATGCCAGTTACTTCTCAATAAAACGAGGAAAAAAGGGTCTTTTTTCCTTAATGACTGCATAATATTTGCCTGCATGTAACATATACTAACTTACCCAGTACTGGAAATTTAGATTGCCTATGACTGCACAACTTTGCACAAGACTTTAACAAACTTCCTTGTTTAAACTTCTGTACCCTTCTTTATTTCCTTTAGATAAATTCTAAGATCTGGAATTGCTGAGTAAAAGGGCATTTTTAAAGAAATTTTGGTACGTATTGCTAAATCTGCTCTCCAGGCTGTGGATTCTACCAATTTTGCGCAGTGTATGAGGGCCTCATCTCAGGCCTTGCCAGAAGTAAATATTATCATTCTTTTCATCTTTCCCGATTTGATACCGAAAAAAAAAAAAAAAAAGTCCTTATGGTTTGGTGTGCAGAAGAAATGAACTTGAGAATAACTCAGCTGTCCTAGCGTGGAGTGTACGATTCCCTTTCCTCTCTACTCCCGCAGCATGCCACAGTTGGCATGCTCCAAAAGAAACCCTCACCCTATCTTCACTCACAAATGCCCTTATCCAGAACCTCTGCAATGCAGCATTCAGGTTAAAGACCACTGGTGATTATTCCAAGAACAAAAGTACTATCTTACAGCATAAATGTCTTCACAGAAGATGGGTCTTATACTTAAGATTAAACAAAACTAAACAAGGGTGATTCTTTTTTAAACTGGAGGTAGAAGAAAGCCACAATTCTACAATAAATCCTGGAAGATTACAAATGAGAAATTCTAACTTTAAAAAGCATACATTTAATTATACTAAGTTACTAACAGGACATGGTCTTATAAGCTTAGGGTAAGTAGAGTCCTATCACGTTAGTCATTTTGTAAAGAACATATTAATTGAACACCTATAACATGATAGTTGCTGAGAAATGTAACGATTGAAAAGGTCTTCAAACTAGACCACGTTCCACAGTTTAGGAAGGAAATTCTATTACTATACTCTGAGAAAGTGCTTCGAGAGGTATTCAAAGTCACTTTAGAAGATGAAATCAAACCTTAACTGTAGTGGGAAACGGGGAAGGTGTCCTCATGGGGGTTGCTGAGAACATGGACTAGGGACATGAACGGGAAGGTGCTCTCCCATTGATGGAGGGCCAGAGGCTTAAACGAAGCAGAGGGCACATGTCAAATGACAGCGTGGCATCTGAGATCATGGCCCCTTCAGGGAGTCCACGGCTAGTACGGTTTTAGCAATAGATGGGCATAGAGTGGCTGGAGGACAAGGCTGCAAAGGGAAACAAGAAACGCTGGCCTCCAGGGCCCTGTCTGTCTGTCCAGTCCCTACTGCCGTGTTTCTTTCAAGGATATAAGGTGCCTTATAAATTTAACACAAATAAAACCAAATAAATGGGGAGTCAGGGTTGTCTCTAAGGTAACAGAGCATCCCTGAGGAGTTTTCGGTTAAGTGGTGTCATAATCTCATTCCTGAATTAGAAGAATCACACTGGCAACAGACGGGGAGCGGCTGCTGGAAGAGCCTGGAGCAGCCAACACGATCCCGCGCCCTCCATCTGAGAAAGTGAGGACCTGGAAGAGAGGTCCAAGATGGTAGTTAAGACTGTGGGCTCAAGTCAGAAAGGTGTGGGGCTGAACCCTGAGCCAGTTCCTGAGCCTCTCTGGGCCTCGGTGTACTCATCTGTGAAATATGAACAATAATCCATAACTATATTTTGAAGGGCTGCTGTGATAATCCATGCAAAGAGCTTAGTGCAGGCACCGTATGAGCTCGATAAATGTCAGACATTATTTTAGGTCGGTGGTAAGGGACAGGCGTAGGAGCACTCCAAAGGTAAAACTTGGGGACCAACTATGCAGGTGAGACTGTGGCAGGGGCTGAGGGGAAGTTAAGATTTACACGTGGGCATGTATGCACTATGCATCCCACGAGATCAGGACCCAATTAAGGAGAAATCAGAGACGGGGTGAGGACTTCCAGCATAAGGGCTTCCGAGGGACGGGGGACTAGAGGAGCGGGCGTTCCAGCTCCTCTGACTGACTCTGGACACTGACGCACGGCAAACTATTTACAAACAGTTTCTCACCAACTCATGTACATTTAAAATAAATCATTTAAATCATTCAAACTACTGATAATTTAATGAAGGAATAAAGGAAGTTCAAACTACAACACCTGAAACCTAGTCAAGAATCAACTTACTTCTCATGGACACATATTGTACATTTTCTTCTAAATTAATCCTTATTTTTGATGGCTGGAAAAAAGAAGACACAGAATTTAACTTAGCAATTTAAAAACAACAATGCAAATGAACAGCATTTTACTGGGTAATATATAGCTTTTTTTTTCACCATGGAATAATCTGGGTGTGAGAAAACCAGTCCTTTTTCCAGACTATGTCTACCCTAACTGCAAGCACACCTGATAATGTTCCTAGACTTAAATTTCTAAAGTTGTTAGAGAAGGGGGTGGGGGGGAAGGGTGAGGGAGAGAAAATACGAATATGGCATCCGATTACTGAACAGACATTAATTTATTGACTGCATCAGGTACTGAGGACAAAAAGAAATACGACGATGATTAGGACACTGCCCTTGACTCTGGAAAGCTCAGTGGAGGTGTAAGATCTGTCTAAACAAATAAATGCCTGCCTCTTGCTATTTAAGTGGCTTCAAAAACTTTGCTCACAAAATTTCACAAGCAGCCATGCATTCCCTACGGTTAATGTAAAAAGAGCAGCATTTCTCATGATGGAAAAAAATGCACGCTACACAATAGAAACTTTGGTATTTTGACAAAAAGCTTCTTTTAAATTCCTGAAAACACTGGGAAAATAGTAGTAGCTCCATTATCAATGCTCACCATTTCATCAGCTATTTAGAGGCTAAGAAAGTTTACATAAACTGGTAACATTTGCAATATGCTTAAAAATTGTTTTTGCAAAAAATAAATAAATCCTTTAGATAAAGCCGTGTAAACAGAAACCAACATTAGCCTCATGCTTAGAACGAAACATAATGGGGTCGGATGCCTCCAGACAGGCTGTGACCAGGCTCAGCTGTGGTCTAAGTGAAAAATCCGGCCCCCAAACTGGCTCTAGCACAACTGAGGCGAGTGAATCTCATCAGGTGTTCTACGAGGAGACTCGACAGTACTACTATGGATGTGCCCTGAGAGGGACATCATGGGATTCCCAGGGAGGGGACCCGCGGCTGAACCCTGAGGGACAAGGCTTCAGGGGCATGCTACAACCACGCTCAACGTCGAGGACCATGAAAGCCACGCAAGAAGTTTAGACTGTCATAAGTAGTGGAGACTGATCACAGATTTCTGAACGCATTCAAGCTCAGGGTTTAGGAATATAAGCAAGGGAGAAATATAGCAAGGAGATCGGGGAATGGGGAAGCCTGGAGACAAGAGGAGTAGCTAAGGAGCTGTCTGTTTATCAGTGTTACAAATCCTTGGCACAAATGACTCCCTATCCTCCATGACAAGATGACAGATTATTAGCAAGTTTCCTTGATATGGAATAACTCCACTGAAATAGATTCTTCCATAAAATTAGTTGTTAGAATTTAAAGGAAAACACAGACCTGCTGGGCTGTGCAAAACCAGAGCTGGAAATGCTTGTCTGGGGGCAGGGACTATGTCTGGCTAGCTCTCTTAAACAGTGCTGACAACAGTGACTTTCAAACATGGTGTCCCACAACGAAACCCTGAAGGGCGGTCCCATTAAAGTCAAACACGGGAAGAGTGTGACCAACCGTCACTGCCATTTTTACATTTAACCCTTCTGCCAATGTAGTATGAGACAGTCTAACTACTGTAGTGAGATTCCTGAATGGAAAAAATCCATCCTCATCACACTGACTTGAAACACACATAAACAGATGCCCTGACTTGTTATATACGTTAAGGTCCGTTTATGAGTTTCCCAGTCGGTCCGTGATCTGGTGCTCAGGTATCTGTGGCATACTACCTCAACTACGATAAGGTCAGGGTCAATGTGCACGACTGTCAGTGCAGTCCTGAGGACATGGGCAGAAGGGGTTAAGACAGCAGGGCTCACGGGCGCCTCGTTGCAAACAGACTTCTGTTCTTGAGCGCAGCAGGGCCCAGTCCTACGTCACAGTACTTACGGCTTCCGACTAGGCCGCCTCACTATCTGCTCTCCACGTGTTCTAGAGGCGCACTTTTCCTGCTCTGTACACCCCTCCTTCTGCCTCCTTATCTACACTGCTGCTATTCACAGGCTGGCGCAGGGATACACCTCAGTCAGGCATAACAGGGGAGGTGTGACTTTCCTTCCCACCACGTACTGGCTCTACCTAGGAGCGGGGAAAACAGACTGCAACGACACCCATTCATTTTTTTTCTTTGAATATAAAAACAGTTCTCTCTTTATCTTGGTGGAATCACAGTGGCATCACGGCCCCCTCAGGGATAGACATCCCAACATGAATAAACCCTGGAGGTCTACAATCCTGGAGATTTCCCAAGTGCCCACAGTGATGACACATTCATCTTTATATTCAAAGCAGCTCTTGGTTCAAGACTGGGTTCGGGGGACCAGTGATGTGACTTCCCAGATGCTGGGAGATGCCGACCTTTGTCTGCAACGTGGTGCAGTGATACAACTTTACATTTTCCAAGCTACTATGAAGTGGAAAAATCCTGTAAACTGTAAAATCCTATGCAAGCACATATTATTGTTTTCCTTTCTGAACCAGAACAGTGCCTGGCACATTCAGGCACTTGGTAAATACTTGTTAAACTCTGTACAGAGACTGAAATAGTCCCTTGTCATAGGTGACTTTAACTGATGAAGAACCTAGCACTATGAAACAATGAGTTGTGACAGACACAAGGACACAGGGTGGAGACTCCCTCTTGGGCACACCGTAGTGAACTGCAAGATCACAAAGCCTCGCTTTCTGCTTTCTGCTTTCTGCTTCCTAATAAACACTCATCGCCAGCCTTCTCAGCTACTGGAACTCTGGTGACCTGCATTCAGCAGGTAGGCTAGGAGCTCTTCAGGAGCAGATGGGGCTAGATGGGACCACTCCTTTTAAGTGACTTTAAAATCAAAATAAAGGTTTCCTCATACAAAAGGCAGCGAGCTATTAAAAACAAAAGAAGAGTACATGAAATGCCACCGTGCACTTGGCCCCAAGTCACTCAGGCCCCTCAGATCAGAGCCATGTGCCTCGCCCCCTCATCCTGGAGGGAGAATGACCGGGCTGCCACCTCCGTATGGCCCCTTGCCCAGACCAGACACGGGGTGGAGTGGGGCCCCCACTGGCGCTGAGGAACAACAGAAGCCAGAGACGGATACCTGAGCTCCTTTGAGGACACCCATTTTTTCTTTTAAATGATCTCCGTCTTCAGAAAAGGTGCAGAAATAATACTGTACACGTGAATGCTGTTCTCCTTGAATCATCTGAGGGTAAACTGTGGACCCCTAATGATTCAGCAAGTACCTCAAGGGTACCCCTCACACAACCACATGCAATTACCAGTCTGTTCGCGACTAAGCGGTCTTGAAAGAGACTGTCAGCAGAAATACAGACTTTGAGGACACTTGCTGACAGCGAGGGGTTCAAAGGAACATGTTATCAGAACCAGGAGTGAGGGGGAAGCTGGTTCTGGTAAGATAGAGGACTTAGCGACACTGTCAACTGCAGCTATGTGGATGGCAGAAGCCATCGATAGACGAGGAGTCTAACTAAGCAGAATCCCACGCAAAGGGGTGCCAGTGGCACCTGGCTTCTCCTGCAGTTCACAGTAAAATGTGAGAGGGAGAAACTGAGGAAAGAGCTTTTAAACACACAAGCAAACACAAAGCCAGGGCTTGGTGGCTTTAAAAATTCTCAGCCTCTCCAGAAGCCGAAATTGAATGACTTTGGAAAAAGACCAAATCAAAGGCACTGCGGGAAGAACACAGCCTCAAGATGAAGGTGGGGGCGCGACCGGCTAACACCTCAGGGAGATGAGAGATGGCACCTCTGAGTACTATTCGGTCACACAAAAGGCCTCTGAAAGAGGATAAGGATGAGCCCGACAGATCTAGGAAGCCTCCGGGCACTGTCCCTCCGCCATCCCAACAGGAGCCCAGGTTCAGACGGGTTTACCATGAAGAACCTGTGCGTGGGCCTCTCGTGTACCGAGTGAACCACAACAAGATTCACAGGAGCGAATCCAACACAGTTTCCGCGAAAACTCTCAGCGAGAACACTGCCAGCTTGGACTAAAAGGGACAGAAACGGTTCACATTAAAACTGGATACCCAAAATTCTACTGACAGGAAGCAGGCAAAAAAAAGGACTCAGCTACAACTCGGTATTTCCTGTCACGAAAAAGAAAGGAAGACCCAGACGGTTAACCGAGAGGCCAGGGGCAGAGCTGGGCGTGGAGTCCGCCCCAGGCCTTGACGCATGGTCGGCAGAGCCCCACGCTGACCGGCCTGGATTTCAGAAGCGCTGTGGACCGGCTGCTGCCCTGGGACTCCCACCTCCATCCCCTGCCAGCGGGAACGTGCGGCGCAGCCGCCTTCCGACGTCTGTCCCCGGTGTGTGCTGTGTCGGAGGGTGGGGTCAGGTACCTTGTGTCGCTGGTGTCACCCTGCACCCGAGGAGCTGTGCTGACAGCCTGGATTCTCATTCTAGTCAGTGAAGTCAAAACCTGTTATTCTGAGGCTTAAATTGTCCCAGATAAGGCCTTTTCAAGGTGGCTCCTACACGGGACACATATTTCTGGCTTTTTCGGCATCTTTAGGAAGGAGTCCTCAGAAGAATGCTCCCTCAAATTTCTATGCGACGAACCTGCCCAGGTGCCAGCAGGGATGCTGCCGCTTCTGGTTCTAGCAAGCCACCACTGTGGGGTAGGGGCGGCGACAATGCTTCTAGTCTTTTAAGAGTCCAAATGAGAGGTTACTCGTACGATTTCTGTGAGGGATGCCTCGCAGATGGTCGAACCTCATACTGGACGACCTAAGAAACTTCCCCTTTCAGTCCTCGAATCGCCCACCTGTTTGCTCAGAGTTATCATGCAGCCTGTGTGGATCTCAGCTGGGAAGCCAGGGGAGAAGGCAGCGGGGTCTGCACTGAAAACCACTAAGGGCGAGCTCAGTGCACACGACGCACCAGGACCCAGCGGCTCCTGAGGCGGCACAGGCCAGGCTGCTCCACTGCTGCCCCAAGTCCCACCTCCCAAGGTCTGTACTTCTAAGCCTGAGATCCCAAAGATGAGAGTAAACGGTGTAATACAGGTGAATTTTAGGGAATAAAATCTTAAGCACTGCCTCTAAATTGGTTAAAAATTTCTCTATACAGATGTCTCTGTACCGAGTGCCTGTTCTGGGGAATAACATCCCTTGAAGAGCCCTTTGAAAATATACTTTTCTCCAAGGTGACTACATTCTCTTCATTTTTAAATGTTCTTTATTTGTCAATGTGCAGACTAAGTTCCACCTTCAACCATATTATCTTCTCCCTTCTCAAAATTCTACGTTTTTCAAGCTATTTACTCAGAGATCACTCAGCCAGATACATAACTAATCTTTGCAAAGCAATACACTTGTATGTATTTAATTATTAAGTACTCCTAATCAGCCAACTAAAAAACAATGAGATAGGTGTATGAATCACCATTTTATAGCAAGAAAATAAACATTCAAATATTTACAGAGTACCTATTTCATTCATTCAATGACTACTGACCAAATCTTTTTATGAGGGGTGCCAAGTGGGCTGGGGATGTAACAATGAAATGGACAGAGTCACTGCACTCGGGGACCTAAGAGCCACATTGCAAAGAGTGGGTAGGTAAGCACGGGATACTCTGGGAGCAGAAAGGGAGTGGCTAACCCAGTGCTGAAAGATTAGGGAGGGCTTCAGGCAAGTGATCCATATCTCTAAACCTGAAGAACCAGGGGATGTTTTTTTAAAAAAGGCTTCTTTGGAAGGGGGAATGTGGCTATGTCGGGTTCCAAAAAAATATGGAAATATGAAAAACTGAGCAACTATAAGTAGTTCAGAAAAGATAAACCCGGGGCTTGATTAAGAAATTTCGAATCTGTCCTGAGAGCACTAGGGAACCACAATAGATTCTTTAAGCCAAATGACACGATCATAAATATGCTTTAAAAAGACCATTATGGTTAGTTACTATGTGGAGAATACACAGAAAAGTAAGGGAGCAAAACCAGAAGCAGGAAAACTGGTTAGGAAGACACTGCAACAATCTGAAAAATAGACGGTTAGAAGTGGCAAGTACTGGTGATTAATATTATTTAGATTGGGAAGATGGAGGGTGTCGGTTTGGAAAAGAGAAAGCAAGAGGGTGTCGGTTTGGAAGGCAAGGATAATGCTTAGGATAGGAGCATGGGCAAAATGGTGAGTGTGTTACCATTTATTAACATAGGAGATAGCAAAGCTGTTGCTGGCCGAGGCAAGAAGGTAAGTGAATTGAATTTTGAGTTTCAAATTTGAGCAGAGATATCTAGTAGACAGTTGGAAAGCTCTGGGTTGGATTCATAGATTTGGGAGTTATTATAATGTAGTAACTGAAACAACTACAATGGATACGAATATTTAAGACTTCAAGGGATGTGTGTATCTTCCGACAGTAAATGCAAAATTAAGTGGCTTTTTCATAGTGAAGGCTCCCAGCTTTTATCAAATTTTCAAAGATTAAGACCACCAATATAGATGGTAACGGTAGTCATGAGAGTGGTGGCGAATGCCATCCCACATGAAAGATGTGTATAAAAGGTAAAAGAGAATCCTGAACAGCAGCATGTAAGGAATGAGAAGAGGAAGAAGAGTTTGCAAAGGAGCACAGAAGAGGCCGGAGGAGTAGATAGAGCACCAGGAGTGTGGTGTTAGAGAAGCCATTCAACATGCAGAGTTTCCAACAAAAGCAAGCAGTCGACCACATCAGAACCACAGAGATAAGGAGTGAAACATCGCTGGAACCCGCAACGTTGTTGGCAAGTTCGTTAGAACAGTCTTGGAGCTGTGCTGAGGGCAGGGGTCAAGGTGGATTAAGGTGATAATGAGAGGGGAGTAAGCGGGCACTGTAGATGCAAACGATTTTTTTAAAGTTTGGCTGTGAAGGGGAAGACATGAGGTAAGTAGATGGAAGGACATTAGGAATTACAGGAGGGATATTTTAAGATGGGGATGGATTTAGGATGTAGTTTAAGCAGTCGAGAATTTATCATCTGGAGTCAAGACACAGTGAGGTTAAACTCAGTCTTTTCTATGTATTGTCTAACCATGGGCAAGCCGCTTAATATTTCCAAGTGTGTTTTGGCAACTGTGAAAGAATAATCATCTTAGGACTGCTGTGAATTAAATGTGATAATGTCATTAACTATTTTTGAACACTGAGTCCCCAAGGGAACTGGGCATACTGACTTCAGTAAATGTCTAGTTACTAGTCATGGGAAGAAACCAGCAGGACGGTTGAAAATACGGAGAGAAATGGAAAATGATGGATTCATCAGCGGCCCTGAGAACCAAGAAGAATATATTGCATCTAATCTGGGGCAAAAATAGAGGAAATTAACCTCTGCAGGAAGGGAGCCCAATCTTTCTTCTATTTCTCTGTCAAACAGGACGGAAGACAATTTGCTGAATGGGGAGCTGTGGGGTGGGAAATGTGAGGTGTGGACGAGCCTTTGAACGGCTGCGTTAAGTAGGAGAACGGGAAAGGAGGCCGAAGGGGAAAATGAGAGCTTGCAGAGTATTCTGACTGTGAGTGGAGGGAGGAAAACAAGATTTTCTAACGCAAAGTTGAGCAATTTTCTCCAACAGTGCTCCGTAGCCGCAACGTAAAAGCCAGGAGGGCTGACGACACATTTAAAAAGTCCGTGTTGCACGAAGCCAAGAGTTTAAACGAATGGCGGGTTTGGCTCACAGTCCGAAACGGGCACTGCCAGAGCAGAGGAGACGGAGAAGTGGCCACGGCCCAGCCCGGGGGAGCTCCCGACCCCGAAGACACTCAGTCCGGCTTCCCCTCGGAGGGGAAGAGGAGGCGGGGCCTGCGACGCGACCCGATCGGACCGCACCGGACCCGCCCCGCCCCACGCCGCGCCAGGCCCCCGGCGCCCAGGACCCAGGCCGTCCGCGGGACTTACCAGCAGGCTCTCCACGTTGATGGGGTCTCGGCACCGGCGACGCACCGTCTCCTCTGCCGGGTCCACGAGCAGGCTGGGCAGTTTCCGCGCTGGCCGCTGCTGACTCATGCTGCCCAGCCGGCCGCCCCTGGCCCTCGCACCCCCGGAGCTCTCCCGCCTTCTCCTGCTCGGGTCGGATGCCGCTCTCGACACGCCGGGTCTCGGAGCCGAGCACGAGCCGGGCTCGCGGCCTGCCCGCCGGTGCACCTGGCTAGGCCGGGCCGCGGACACACGCGCCGCTGCCCCGCGGGCCCGGAACGTATAACGCAGGCGGGCGGAGAGCGGGCTGACCCACGACTCTCAGGACGCGGTGCCCGCCATCTTCCCGCATGCGCAGTGCGCCGGCCCCAGTGCGCATGCGCGCGCCGCCGGTCGCTCCCACGCGCTAATCCGCTTCCTAAGCCTGGCGCGCGCGAAACCAAGGGCGGCGGAATCCACGGAGGGGATGGCGAAGGCGAGGGAAGAGATGGAGCAGGACTCCAGGGGAAGGGAGCGGGGCGGGGAACGCCAGGCGGCCGGGAAAACGCAATTTCTCCTCGGAATTCCTGACACGACTGACACCAGTGACTGAAAGTTCTGCGTGAGCAGAGATGGTAATTTATTCTTGAGCTCCCTCCGCACATCTCAGGCACTTGCCCAGTGCCGATGCTTAGTAAATGTTGGTAACCAATCCGCGGGGGAATCGTTTACTTACGTGCTTCTTTCTTTTTTTCTTTTCTTTTCTTTTTTTTTTTGCTTCTTTCTCCTTTCCTTTTCCTTCTTTGCTTCTTTTCTTTCTTTCATTTGATGAATAAATTATTGATTACCTGTGGTGTCAGATATGGTGGTGGGCACAGGAGACATTCGTTTGGAGTTGGCACAGGCTCAATCTCAAATTTCAGTGGGGGAGACATAATAAACAATATTTAACGCTGGGCCCAGAATTGTATTTACAAATCCTCGCTCCTCTTAAGTTTATAAGGCCCTGAGCAAGTTACTTAGTAGCTCTATGTTTCAATTTCCTCATCCGTTAAATGGGAATAATGACGGTACTGACCTCAGAAGGTTGTCGTGAGGAATAAATGAATTAATAAATTTACTTAGAACAGGGGCCAGCACAGGTTAGAAATAAAAAGGCAAAGGAATGTGGTTAAGTACAGGGTGGAGAGCAGTAACTGAGCCAGGCAGTTAGAGCAAAGCTTTCTACCCAGCCTGGGGCGGGGAGGAAAAGCTTCTGGAGGAAGTTGGCTTCTCCCCTAGGCTCTAAGTTCCCAGAGGGCATCCTCTAATCTTTACATTGCCAGGATCTAGCACAGTCCCTGGCTAATAGTAAGTTCTCAGTAAATGTTTGCTAAATGAACGACTTGAAATAAAGGGTAACACCGGGGAGTCTCTAGAAGATTGAATTTTGTTGCAGATCGAATTTCCCAGAGCAGTCAAAAGATACTTTTACCAACCAGAGTCCTGAGAAGGCAAGCTCTAGAGACCAGAAATGGCTGTTTTTAATAAGTGAGGCGTTAATTCAGCATCTGCATTCTGCTAAACCTTGCTGCATACATTTTTTCATGTAAGTCTTATATCGAACCTGAAAGATAGGTGCTTTTCTGCCCAATTTACAGATCAGGGAAATGAAGATTAGCAAGATTACAAAATTTACCTGAGATTCTGGCTAGGCAGTAGGAGAGAAGGGATTTGACTCCACAGCTGATTAATTAATTGGGTATGCTGATCCTTGAGAAGGTTGTCAAAAGATGACTAGATTTTCTGCAGCCAGATATGGGGTCGGGTGAGTGAAAGTGAGGTGTGGGTCAAGATGGGGGCGGCAGGCACTCCAGGCTGAAGACGGCATGAGCACAGCTGTGGACGGTCAAGGCAACAACACAGCCCTCCAGACACGATACCTGTGACCTGGCAGGAAGTTGACGGAGTTCATGCTCTGTGATGCCAAAGTCACCCGCCGAGAGGAAGGAGAGATGGTGGAATAGGAGATTTGGGAGACATGGCAGGCACTCGGCAAATATTTATAGAAGGTTAGGTGGGGAACAGTAGGGAAGACTACCCTGGGAAACACAGTAAGACTGCAGGGTCACACGACACCACCTCTGGTCCACGGCTCTCTCCCAGTGTCTAACGTACATATCTTATGAGCGTGGGAGGAAGAAGAGGAATGCGTAAAGAGGGCAGGGGAGAAATGGCAGCAAAGACTGTTCCTCGTTAGTTTTCTGTATGCAATAGTATGAGTCATAGGACGTTAGAGCAGGAAGAGGGTCATTCAGTAAAACCCTCTCATTTCACTCCGGAGGAAACCAAGAACAGAGAAGTTAAGTGACTTGCCCAAGATCAAAAAACTAGTGTCTGGCAGAGCTGGTCTTTTACTTTCCAGATCACTACACTGTTTTGGAAGTTGAGATGAGGTGCCAGGACCAACACTTGCAGGAGAGGAGTGCTGAAGAGATGGAGGGATGCTGAGAGGGAGGTGGCCCGGAAGAAGGAACAGACAGACCGGGCAGGAGAGAGCCCTGTGTCAGCTCTTATTAGCTGTTGCTGGCAAGTAAGTTAACCTTTAGAACCCTCAGTTTCTATATTTGTAAACTGAGAGTAAACACACCTGCTGTATTAGTGATAATGAACATCAAGTCCCTGGTACACAATTCATCTTCCCTGGTAAAGCGAACTTCAAATTTCACAAGGGCTGTTTATAGTCAAGTCTCAAAGCCCCCTACTCCGGTAACTAAAAGTGGTTGTAAAGTGACATCAAATGGAACAAAGAGCACTGCAGTTAACTCTTTGCTCTGAGGTTTTGTTCAGTCCTTGATTAGTTTACAGAGTGCTCCCAGGATGATGCCTGCCTAGGAAAGTTTCATTGGTCCAGGCACATGGATTCAGTCTCTCCACTTAGCAACAGTATTTTTCTCCTGTGTCAGAAAGGAAACAAACAGAGAAAAAATATGCCTGCAGTCAAATGCACACACAAGAGCAAATCCCCATGAAAGCCCATCCAAAAAGACCAGTGGGGAAGATGAGCTAGTGCTGTATGCCTCAGCGAACTCCAATGAGAAAGCCACAAAGCGGGGGCAGGGGTGGGGAGGCAGGCGCGGGGGGGGGTGAGGTGGGGTGGGGGCAGGGGCTCAGAGTTGCAGTGCTAGTCCCCCAGAGGATTTTCAGCCCTTCCCTCCTCCTGATGCCTTCATGGTCATTGTTCCTGGACTAGCATAGCTGCTTCCGAATTCATTTCTCTGTCTTTCATCTCTCCACCAACAAGGGACTCTACACTATTACTGTCAAATGAAACAGCTGCCTTCACTCCCTTCTTTCCTTCCTTCCTTCCTTCCTTCCTTCCTTCACTTCCTTTATTCCTTCCCTTCCTTCCTTCCTTGCTTCCCTTCCTTCCTTCCCTCCCTCCTCCTCCCTCCCCTTCCCACTCCTCCTCTCTCTCTTCTCTCTCTCTCCCTTTCATTTTCTTTTAGTGACTATTGACCTCACATTGCCAGGGAAATCTTTCTAAAGCACAGATCTGATCTCATCTCTCATCTGCTTAAAATCTGTCACTGTACTTTGTATTATACTCCACTGTACACTGGTCACTTGCCCGCCTGGCTGTCTCCCCCATCACACTTCTGGAGGGCAGGAGCTGTGTCCTGGGCACTGAAGATCCCCTGACCACCTTATCACGGGTCATCTCTTACATCTCTCTCTCTTGTTTAGTCACATTAATCTTCATTCAACCCTTCAAAAGTTTTCTCTCACTGCCGAGGCTTCTTACCTGCTGTTTTCTTTGCCTGGAACATTACCCCTTTGATGATGCTTTTAGCAGAGTCTTCATCCTCATATTAGTCATCCTTCCCTGAACCCCCAGCGAGGCCAGCACCTCGGCCTCCTCCCATGTAGTCTGATGAGCCCTCGGATGGATGCCTCTAATACCATTTCACTATCATTAGGTACATTACATTATAAATAACCAAATAGCATTTGAAAAAAATAAGATCTTTACTATGCTGACTTTGCAGTGTAAAGTCTAGGGCAAAATATGATAACAGAATATAAAGATAATATTTTGTCAAATCTTCTGAGCATTCCTTACAATGGCTTTTGTTTAGATTCCTCATTAATTATCGAATCATTGATAAGTATAGCAACTTATGTTTTTCCTCCTGCTTGAATTTTATGCTGAATGATACTATTTTTTTTAGTATTTCTTAAGTATTGTAGGATTAAATTAGTTTTATTTTGGAGAAAGAGTGCTGGATAGTCAGCATTAGGAATTCTCAGAAGTTAATTGATATGACATACACTTCAGAAAAATTTGCACACAAGTTGTCAGATTTTTGATGATTCATCTTATACAAATCTGCAATGTTCGAATTTAATTTGTTAAAGATTTTTATCGAAGTTTCATTGGTAATAATTCAGATGAATCATTCGAATTTTTCTTTGGCATTTTCTATATGTAGGAGTATGTACTAAAAATTCATTTGGGTTAATGGTGTTGAAAAAAGAAATACACTCGGCAAACTCAAAAGCTTTTGTTTTGTTAGGTAGTTACATATCATTTACATAATGAAAAAGATAAAGTATAATATCCTCTTCTAAAAGAAAAGAAAGTGGCTAAATATCAGACAACGATCATGCTGGTTTCAGATTTACGATTCCAAAATAATTTAAATATCATTAGACCTTTGAGAAATTTTAGTCAAAGAAAATTAAACAAACAAAAAAACACTTTAATTAACTTTTTGAATAAATACATTCACAGAAACACTGAAAAAAAGTCTCCCTTCACTCCTGTCTCTCAACAGAAAGTCCTCTCTTTGGAGGCCACCACTGCACTGTTTTTTATATATATTCTTGTGGGGATGTTTCATGTACAAATATTTATGTCATTCCACCCACCCCAGTTTACACACTAATAATCATACTATTTCTTGCTTTTTTAACCTAGAAAAATATCTTGCGGATTATTCCCTAACGGTGTGATAGAAGTCCTTCTTTTTTATGTCTGCATAGTACTACACTGTGAATATGTACCATAAATCATCCATGCTGCTTCCCAAACCTAGACACTTAGGCTATTTTCAATCTTTGCCACCACAGATACCACCAAAATACAGAGCAATCTTGTACAGACTTCATTTCACACAAGTGTGAGTATACCTAAAAGGTAAGCGGCTAGGAGTAAATTACCGGGCCAGAGGCATAGGCATCGGTGCTTTTGATAGATACCGTCAAATTATTCTCCAAAGAATTGGATCAATTCATCTTTCCTTTAATAAGAACTAAGGGTATGAAAAATATGATAAAGCAAACAAATTTTCACTTGTTCTTTAAGAAACAGCATTGTTCATTCTGTTTCAATACATTTCTTCAATAAAAGCATCCCTATTCTTTTGGATAGAAAGAAGCTACCGAATGCTGGAACAGTAATTTTTCCTTGCTGATGTTATCAGAGTTTTTTCTCCCGATCATTTTAGCTTAAAGTCTGGCACGCCAGTGTGAATTTTTGGATCCATTACAATAACCTAAGCATGTTACACATGTTCATAATGTAGTGTACATTATATCCTATCACATCCCTGGATATTCCTTGGAATAAACTCCCAAGAGGTATTTTTGCAGAAAAAGAACAAGATAATGATGAGGTTAAGTGTGAAAGATACCAACATCTAGACTGATATTGCTTATATCATTTGCATTTTCTCCAGTCCATTGTAATTTTGTTCTGTAAATACCATTAGAGGTTAGGAAAGTGGTCTTTAAATATTGTCACACAACCAGCAGAGCGATGTTTCTGTACATGTGATTGGAACAGAGAATCTTCTCAGTTCAAACTTTTGTATAACTTTCATCTTTTCCGCTTGGGGGTGGGAGTCCAGTGCTAAGCAGCTAGTGCGAGACTACGTTGTGACCATATCTTTAAAGAGAGTTCCATCAAAGTTGAATTCTTACATTCTGTACAATTTGAATTCTATACAAGCACAATTATAGTTTGTTGACTAATGTCTTATTAAGAAATGTGTTCTACTTAAACTTTCACCTCCCCGTGGACTACCCCCATGAACTATATCAGTGGCAACAAGTTTGTTTTGCCCCTGGGACTCTCTCTTGTTTATCTGTCTAATATTGGACACCAGCTAAGGCGGCCTAAGCAGGACAGTTACAAGCTAGACTGTCATTGGCGGAAGTACAGTGCCTTGACGCTCCACCAGGTGGAGCAGTTTCACTTTAGGGCGCCGGTGAAATACGGCCTCTGACTTTGAGTGGTCAATATTCCCGGTACTACGGAAGTGGATTGGAGTGGAGGTGTGCAGTCAGATTTCATTTTAAGGTTTCAGATGAGAAACTCCCATTCTTTAGGCCATGGATTTATTATTAATCAAAGTAGAGTTTAGTATCTCTGGTCCAAACCATGGGCAGAAACAAGCCAAATCCTACCGTGAGGAGTTGAATTGTGTCCCTCATCTCTGACCCTTTCTGAAGTCATCATTGAAATCCTACCCCAGTATCTCCGAATGTGGCCTTATTTGGCGTTACAGCCTCAGTAAAGGTAGTCAAACTAAAATGAGGTCGTTAAGGCGGGCTCTAGTCCCGTATGGCTGGTGTCCTTATAAGAAGAAACTTCTGGACACAGACACACACGGAGGGCAGATGATGTGAAGATGTGCTTGCGCAAGGGGAAGACAGCCATCACGTGGAGGGGAGAAGCCTGGCACAGACTCTTCCTCACAGTCTCGGGAGGAACCAGTCCTGCTGACCTTCCCATTTCGGGCTTCTCGCCTCCAGAACTCCGAGACAATGAACATCTGTTGTTTTAGCCGCCCAGTCTGGGACTTTGTTATGGCATCTCGAGCAAACAAATACAGCTACCTGTTCGCATTTTGAGATGACTTAAGCAAGCTGGGGTTAAGCATTTACTGTGCTAGAGAAACATTTCTCTACAGATGGTGATAGTTAACATAAAAGGGGTTACAGTCTAGAGATATGTTATTGCGAGGGAATGAAGTTTAAGTGCTCATATGCTCCTTCTTATAGAAACAAGTGGCATGCTGATAACGGATGATTCTAAACTGCTCGACGTACACGAATGGGGGCATCTAAAGGCTTCGTCTCATTCTACTCTGCGGCATTTTAACTGGGCGGCTGTGAGGAATGTGACTGCTGGAGGAAGCTGTTTGTGCTACAACAGGAAAAATACATACATGTATATTTTTACATGTGTCACTAGATAAGCAATATACATATATATGCAAATGTGTAAGAATGAGTTTGTATCTGGGTATAGTCGTGTGAAAAAATGTGTGTTACAAACAAAAAGATGTGTGAAGAGCTGGGTCTTCCAGAAACAAAAGGCGTGTGTGTGTGTGTGTGTGTGTGTGTGTGGATGGAGTGTGTGTGTGTGTGTGTGTGTGTGTGAGAGATATATGCTGTCTCTGGAAAGAATGTGTGAGAGACATATATATATATATATATATGTGAAAAAGAGCCACATGTATGTTTAAGCATGTGTGCTCTCTGCACTTAAGGAAGCAGATAAGTGTAAGGAACACATCTGTGAAGCACGTGCATAGACACGTAAGGGAGAAATGTATGTGAGATGGGACTGTGTGAAGGAGAGAACAATGCATGTGTGTGTAGGTGTATGTGTATGATTCTTTAGGAAAATGCTGGACAAAGAAATAAATGTGCCCAGGAGCCATGTCTAATTGCCCTCCTGACCCCCTGGCCTCTTCCAGAACCCTCCGCTGACTGAATGGGCTTGGAGAGCAACAGTTCCTTTGTCAGTTTCAAGTTGGCCACCAAAGTTTTTTAGTTTGGTTTCATTCTTGTCAACATTTTAAACTAGGTTGATTTCCCCTCATTTAGGAAGATATCTTGAAATTACTTTTTCAAGTTTTGGTTCAAGTTCAATAAAGATATAAAATAAGTGGGTCAGATTCAGTTCAGAAAAAACATCTAATCATTCGTATTTGTGTGTCTTTGTTTTATTTTATTTATTTATTTATTTTTAGGCGAGGCAACCCTTGGTTGACTTCACAGATTGCAAGGACCTTGCAATAAGTTTACAATACCTTATTTTTAATTTTTTTTTACATCTATAGCACCTGGTCTTCCTAGGTGGTCTCCCATCCAAGTACTAACCAGGCCCTCCCCCCGCTTAGCTTCTGTGTTGGCGTTTAAATCAATGACTAGAAGCAGAAAGATGATTCGTTAAGCTGGAAAACAATATACAACTTTTTCATTGACTCTCATTTCTTGTCTAATTAATTCTTAATTGGTAGGAGTCTATGCATTTATAAAATGTACTGTAGATTTTCAAAAATAGAAATAAATGGTTTCCCCAAAGTCACTGCATTAACTAGCTCAGGACTAGCTAAGGTATAGAATGTCCACCTAAGAATTTTTCCTTAATAACACTGTAGTCGCTTTGAATCTTATGCTGAGCCAAAATATATTTTTGTCTTTATTAAAAGTGACTTCCTTTTTGGCATTGGGTTTCAAGGAAAGAAATTAATTCTTGGAATGTCTTTCTTATACCAGGGGATAGTCTATACCCTAGAAACACGAATGCAGTTTCAAGAGTGTCCACTGTAGTTGTGCTTATAATCATGAAAAACTGGATCAACTGAAATATATATCAGAAGAATGTATATGAAAATTGTACCGTAGTTACACAATTGGAACATGATTTAGCAGGTAAAGGGAATAAAGTAGAGCTACATGTAGGATTAGACAGATCTTACATAGTATTGAGCAAAATAATATAAACTGGGCGACAGAGCAAAACATAAGAGTATGATAACATACAGAAAGTTGTAAGGCTGGTGAAAACGCTACACATAGTTCATGAACACATGCATCGATAGCAATAGAATAAAAACATGGTTGAGAAGTTTGGGAGGATTACTGCGAGGGGGTCGGGTGGGGAGGGGAGAATTGAGGTCAGGGAGGGCTGTCCTGGGGCTGTCACTGTATGGTGTGTGATTTATTTCCTACATGAACACTTGAAGCAAGTAGGCAAGATGTCAGGTTGACTGGTTCTTGGGTACACAGGGGCTCATGATGTCACTCTCCCTAGTTAGTGTGTTTCAAATATTTCATAGTAAAAGGAAATGATGGTGCCGCCAGTCAGAGTACAGGAGATCCCAGAGATTCATTCAGGCAACGTTTTCACCAAGGACCTGCTGTACCACTTGCTGGGGGCCATACCGTCACTCAACTGAGTGTATCCCCCGTCCTTAAGGCCACTTAAGGTCCAGGGCCACGCTGAAGGTCGTGGGGGTGAGTACAGGGTTGGAAGCTGGGTACAGGGTTGGTCTCCTGAGTTTAGTTCTGGGCCTCCCCCAGGTTGCTGAAATCACAGTGGCCCATCTTTTGCTTAAAAAAAGAAAGGAAGAAGCGTCGCGTTTTCCCCTGCTGCCCGCGCTGTGCCTCCGGCCCACCTCTCACCAGGCGCCGGCGACGCTTGCAAGGCTTAGCTGAGGTTCGTTCCTTCCTTCATCCATCCACTCGTCCTTCCGAGCAACGCTGGGGCCAGGGGAGGCTGGCCGGTCCACCCTCAGCGGCCCGTCGTTCCAGAATCTTCCTTGTCCTATGCTGACCTCAGGCAGGCCAAAGCGGGCCGCCCGCCGACATTGGCTATGGGGGATCCGGGTGCCCCAGCCCGCGCCGTGGGAGCCCGGTCTCTGCTGGGCAGAGCGGGTCCACAGCGAGCCCAGGACCGCGCCCGGGGCGCGGGGCGGCGCGGGCCTCCGCAGGGCTCAGCGGGCGGCCGGGGGTGGGGCGTCCCGGGGCCCCGGGCGTGGAGTCGCTGGGGGCCCAGGCTCCGCTCCTCGCGGCCTCACACACCTGTCGTGTCCCTTCTGGGCGCCTGGGTCCAAACGCAGAGTGACTCTTCTCCTGGAGTCTTTAGGCTGGCGTCCAGACTCCCTCCCCCGCTAAGTCCCCCGTGGCTGGACCCGCTAAGTCCCCCGTGGCTGGAGGGGCTCCCAGCTGCGGCCCCGCGCGGAGGTGGCGCTGTGCGCGCCCGCTGCGGGACGGGGCCGCGGCGCGGGGCGGCGGGGGGAATCCCTTGCGGAGAACAGAGGAAGCGACAGTTCCCGGGCGCCGGCAGCGCCCCTCGCCAGGTGCCCGGCACCCCGGGCGGCGAATCGAGAATCTAGGTGGGCGCCAGGGCGGCGCGAGGGGCCGACGGCTGACCCGCCGGTCCGCCTGGTCTGAGGCGCGGAAACCCGGGCACGGCGTGGGGACAGGGTCCTCGGCGGGGACAAGCGCGGACCGGGGTCAAACGGGGGGAGGGCGCGGGGCTCGGCTCCTCCCACGTCGCCCCCTCTCTCCCCCGCCGCCGCCGCCGCCGCCGCCGTCCGGACCCTTCCCCAGCGCGGGTCCCCCGCGGCCGAGCCCACCGCGCGTCCCTCCCCCGCGGCCGGCCCGAAGACCCGGAGAGGCGGACTCCGGGGGTGGGCGGTGTCAGGGGTCGCGTCCTCTGCGCGCGCTCTGCTCCGCAGTCCGGGTTTGCCGAGCGCCCCCCGCGCGGCCGAGCCCAGGAGCCGAGGGTGACCTGCGGCCGGAGGCTGGGCTGGCGTCGGACGGCGCGGGGCGCACGGGAGCGGACGCCGCCCGCCCGCGCGGGGACAAAGGGCCGAGGTAGGAGCGGCCGGCGGGGCGGGGGGCGCCGGGCTGCGCCGGGCGGGGTCCGGCTCGGGATCCCGGCCGCGTGGGACCTCGGCCCCGCCAGGCCACGCGGGAGAGGAGCCAGGGAGCAGAGCGCGCGCGACGTGGGCACCTTCCCGGCCTGGACCCGCGAGCGAGGCGCGGAAGTGTCGGCGTTCAGCTCTGGGGTCACCTGGGGACCTGAGTGCTGCTGCCTCGTGCGTGCGTGTGCGTGTGCGTGCGTGTGTGTGTGTGTGTGTGTGTGTGTAAGAGAGACGGAGACACCGCGAGTTAGAGGTAGAGGAGTTAGCGCGTGAAGCGCGGGGCACACGGGGAGCGTTCGGCGGGTGACAGTGAGCGTAGTAAGCGCTGTGTTGCGGGTGTGCGTGCACGCGGGTATCTATGTCTATGTGTGCAGAAAAGCTAGAGCCGCAGGAGGCAGCCACACCTCCCCGCACTTGGGACCCAGGGGAAATAAAAAATGAGACCTCTTCCCAGAAAGGCCAGGGGACCGTGTTTGAGGGGCCCCTACCCTTGGGAAGGCAGGTTCAGGGGAGGTGGGGGCTTAGTAACTGGATCCCAGTTTTGAGTCTTGGGAACAAAGACTGCTTTCCTGAAGTCCAAGGTGTGTGTGTGTGTGTGTGTGTGTGTGTGGCCGCCAGGCGCCAAGGCGACCCGCCTTTCATGGAGAAGGATGCTGGGCCATTCTGCTGTCAACTCTCTTTTGATCCCTGGTCACGAGGACCAGCAAAAAAAGAGGAACTACTTAATTTGTTTACTGAAGCTTTTCTTTAATAAACTTTTATTATAGAGGTGTTACTTCGGGGCTTGAAAGGTTTTTTAGTACCTGTGTAAAACAATAAATGTGTAAATTTAGCTCGAATGCAAACTTTTATTCCTAGTGAGAGCGTTGGAATTTCTGGGAGTTAGCCATGGGCCAGGTGGAGGGCTGGCAGGATTCTGAGCTTCATGTTACATAAATGTTGTGTTGACTGTTGACTGGTTTACAGCACTTTGTAGGAAAATGCTTTTGGAAGTTTTAAGCTCCCACATCTGTCTTCTTAGACTGTCTTAAGTCTCTGAGCAGATTTGAAGAATTCTTAATAACCAGAGCACTGTTTTTGGCTTTCTCAGAAAAGTTTGTTTCTAGAAAATAAACACCGAATTTAAAATGTGAAACAACTAAATGATACACAGGTGAGGGTTTTTTTCTACAAGTCTTTTCATGCTGAAATCTGGTCCGTTTAGAGTTTGCAATGGGATCTGTGGTATTTTCCATTGCTCATAGCAGTGGGCGAGGTATTCTGCTGTTCGTTCTGGAACAAGTATTCTTTATGAAGTAAGACGTGAGCTCAGGTCGAAACTAAAATTCCGTCCTGGACTTTTTTGTTTTTGCAGGTGGCATAAATGGTTTGTGGCTTAAAATGGTTTTAGTTAGTGAAAATAGCCTTTTTACCTGGTGGGTAATTTGAAGCTGCAGTTTTAATATCTGAATTTTTGTCTCGTCATTTTTAATAGGGGAGTTTATATTCTCATAAAGCCTGGCTGAAGCGTTCTATGGTGAATATCAAGTTGACCGGTCTTTCTTTCATTTAGTAAGCAATTCACTGGACTATGGCGTTGTAGGTGTTTACGCCACCATTCCACTTGACATTAGAAACCCCCCTTCAAAGAAAACTATCCCAGTTTGTGGATTCAATATATGAATTATTTAGAGATTTCAGAATGTTCAGAGGCAGCTTCAGACTAGAGCTAATAAAAGGTTAAAAAAACAGAATGAGAAGAAGAAGATAGATGGCATCTGAAAGACAGAGGGCAGGCCCCCTGCCCACTGCCCGTGCCCAGGCATAGTCATCAGAATTGAGAGGGACCAGGACATTTAAACAAAGGCTGTGGTGTGGAGTACGTAAAGGAAGCTTGCTTTTAATAATCACACCTTTTTTTCTCTCTAGCATGTGTCAGTGCTTCTGTTCCAGACCTAGAAAGGAAACCTCTAGGGCATTTGTGGGGGCAACTGGCTATTAGGTTTGGCTGAGCACAGCTCATGGCACCCTGGGCTGGCCACTCCAGAGGGTCCCTGGACCTCTAATCCCTTCAAAAGATTCCAGGCAGTTAATCTCAGCTCATCCACTGCTTAAGGGGCACTTTTGGGTTTTGGGTTCAGTTTCTGGATGTGAAGATAAGTCATAGTACTTTAAAGCTAACTGCCTTTTTAAAAAACAGGATAGGGAAGGCTATGTGGAAGTAATATGTATTTGTGCCATAAAATTTAAGAACATGCAAGGAGTTAAAAAAGAAAAAAGAATACCAGAAATCTGTGATCCAAATATAATTACTGTCAACACTGGTGTATTTTTTTCTGGCGTTAAAACTAAATTCTATATGCTTCTAAACATTGGTCAGAATTATATATTGTATGGTATGTATACATTATGTCATTTTGTATCTTCATATAAAAATGATATTACGAATATTACCTATCTTTTTATATTGTCCTTTTAAATAGCAATTTTACATTCCTGTTGCTTGGGTAGCTTGTAATTTAACTAATTCTCTAGCAGATTCTTGAGATTTTCCTATTCTTTGTACTTTTGACATTCTTTCCATTTTGATAAAACAGCATCGAACTGATCCATGGTGATGTCCATTTCTACAACGTGACTGCTCGTAGAAAGTGGCAAAAAAAATTTAACGCCAGGGATAAAAAGTGGAAAAATATTCAGTCTTGCCTCAATCTTCTTAATCTCTTAGCTCACTCTTAATTGTCTCATGCTATTGACTAATCTCCGTGGCCCGATAAATTACATTTTATTTACCCCACTGAATTATGGGATCCTTGGGGGCAGAAATTTGTATCTTAATTCGTCTGATTCCCTCTAATGCCCAGCCGAGGCTTGGCATGTCACAGAGATTGAAAGTATTCTCTTGCGGGGAGTATACTTCAGGCACTATGTTGGAAACCCAGGTCCTTCCAGAGACATGCAGTGACAAATCTTAATGCAACTGAGTCCCATTACCTTTTTCATTACGGAAAACTTCAAACATCTACCAACAACAGAAAAATAGTATTATGAACTCCTTTGTGATCATCATCCAGCTTCAACAATTGTCAACATTTTGTCAATTTTGTTTCTTCTCTCTTCTCCTACACTGCGACCCTACTGGATTACTTTGAATGAAAACTAAAACATGATAGCATTTCTTACCCCTGTGAGTCTGACGATGAGTTTACCTCAGAATCCAACGCGAAAGGCGTGTTTTGGGGGGCTCGGCGGGAGACGGGCTTGCTGGAGGCAGCTTGACAGAAAGGCCAGTGACCTGAGAGTTATGGAACCTGCCTAACTTGTTCGGTTTTGACCTTGAGAGGCTAGGTTCTCCTCTCTGGGCTCAGGTTCTCATCTGTCACCTGAGCAGGTTGGCCTAGGTAAGCTACGAACTTCCTTCGAACTTTAACTTTGTTCTAGCCTGAGGTCTGCCTTTTGGTCTAGCTTGGTAGTTCTCAGACTGTTGTTTCTGGACCTGCAGCTTTACTGTCGCCACAAAACTTGTGCGGAATGCAGATTCTTAGGCCCCTACTTCGCCTGACTCAGAAATTTGGGGACAGCGGCCACCACTCTGTGGTTTAACCAGGCTTCCAGGTAATTCTGATAAACATCCAAGCTTGAGAACCACTAATCTGTGAAGGCAGCCGCGAGGTCTACAAGTTCTTTTAAAAAAACCAGACACAAAAACCTGCTGGAAATGGTGCATTTGTCCGTCATCCAGTCTGTAAGTCAATCAATGTCAGACTTTCTCGTCGCGCAGAATGGTGTTAACGGCGAAGTAACTACGGGATCTTTTGTTGATCAGGACCTCTGATTGATAGTTACATGTGCTTGATTTTAAAAGATTTGGGAAAGAGTTTATGGGATAAAATCTTTCTGAATTGGGGTACATATAGGCAATTTTTATTAAAAAATAAGGTTGAGAACAACTTCATGTGACACACCACGTTTGTAATTACATATTTATTTGTTTGGTGTCTTCTCTCCCCCCTCGTCCATGCTGAGTGCTGTAAAGGATCCAGTCTCTTTTGTCCACTGTTGTGCCCCGGCATCCAGCACAATGGCTGGTCCATAGCATGTGCTCAGTAAATATTTGAGTAATGAATGTGTTTTCGTCCTTTGGGGAACGTAGAGAACTCTGGACAGAGCGCCAAGCCAAATATTGGCGGAAACAATCAGGAAACAATTAAGGATTTTATTTTGAAGTCTTGACTCTAGATGTAGGAGAATTTGAGCCAAAAGGTCAGTTTGTTTCATATTTGTCAAATAAAAGTATCTATTATGTGCTTAGGGATGTCTTAGACTCTGGGGAGGAGTATGGAGGGCAATCTGAGAGAAGAATAAACCAGAAGTTCAGGCATATAAGAGTATTTCATTGATGCATAACTACCTTTCATTCCACTGCTTTCAGATGCAAGAGTTCGCTGAATAATAATTATTAAAGCCATCACGCCTTGGGCATCTACCACGTGAAAGTATTTTACGCAAATTGCGTAAATATCTGTTCTCCGATATGAACTAATCGGCAAAGTTTGAATTTCTATATTTTAAAGAAATAAATTTAAAACCCATTGAAATCTTCATTTGTAAAAATTTAAAACGGGCTCAGAAGGTTGTTTCCAGATTTTAAAAATCTGCAGACATGATGGTCTGTAAAGGCAACACGTTTTAACAACAAAAAAAATCCCATCATTTTTTAAATACATACATATTCACTGAGTATGTACTATGTGTCAAGGGCTAGTCTAAGTGCTACAGATACAGCACTGAACCAGACAGACAATTCCTGCTCTCATGGAGCTTATATTCTTATATTGATAAGATCACTAGTGAACCTCTGTGCTGTGATTTCATTATCTTTCCTTGTCTCCATAGGAAATATGGTAAAGGTTCTCTGATCAAAAATCATAACCTGGCTACCTGTAAGCTGCAGTATGTTGCAGTCCATGGAGAGCAGGTGGACAGGGGTGGGCATTCTGCCAGCCCTCTCGAGCTGGGGGACACCCACTGTTTCCTCCTGATACCTCGCCTGCCATGTACAACATGTGCACTGTGTGTGGGAGTGTCAATCTGTTACCAAGGCTTAATGTATTTATGATTTTTAAAGTAAGGGATACATAATAACAAAATCCAATCTTCCCTCTTGCACTGCCTTGTATTAGCTGGGGCAGCCATAACAAAATACCATAGACGGAGTGGCTTAAGCGGCAGAAGTTGGCTGCAAGTCCAAAATCAAGGTTCTGGCTGGTCTGTTTTCTGGTGAGAGCCCGCCTTCTGGCTTGCAGACGGCCACCTTCTTTCTGCGCCTTCACGTGGCAATGGCCGGTGGGGAGCGGATGGGGGAGGGAGCGCCCTCTGCTGTCTCTTCTCCTAAGAACGTTAATCCTATCAGAGCCCCACCTTGTGACCTTGCTTAACCTAATTGCCTCCTTTTAAGATGAGTCTCCAAGTACAGCTACACTGGGTGTTAGGGCTTTAACATGTGAATCTGGGGTATACAAGTCTTCAGACCATAACACACTCCAAAGATTGCTCCCTGAGATGAGTCCGCTCGGTGTGGGAGCGGGCAGTTACAGGGTTTGTTTGCAAGAGACTCCCAGTACTGGTTTGGGGAGCATCGAGGAGGGTAAGGCTGGAGCACACACAGGTGACACCTGTGTTGTCAGTACTCTTTTTGGGTCTGGGTCAGAGACCGAGTGTGCACACACTCCTGTGCCAGCCTAGGGCAGTACATGGTGAGGTACTCGCCTACAGGTGTTTGTTGGTGGCTGGTGGACAATTTTGGACCAGAAACAGCACATAGAAATAGCTAGGTCCTTCAGAAAACTGGGACTTGTGAATATGGGAGATCAGATAGATTCTCTGCCACACTGGTAAGGTCTACCACCGCTGTTCACGCATTTCTTAAACGTGCTGGTTTATTTTGACGTCGAAGGCATATACACATGCGGACCACCCTTAAAAAATGATCACAATTCACGGGCTCTGCTTCTGGCTCGACGAGAGCTTCACTCCATTCCCCACGCCTCTGCTCCATGCCAGACATTCTCGTCTTCCATTAGACTTGATCGTGGCTCAGTTTAGGGGCAACTGGGTCTTGGATGTACCAGGGCCATCATCCTCATACTTTAGATTGAGAAGCGATCGCAAAACCGGTCAACTGCAAAACTAGGACCAGACCTCAAAGTGCACCTCCTAGGTGGTGTGGCTTCCGTGCGTTTCTCTTCACCCAGCACGCACTCGCAAGGTGTTTGTGCAGGTGGCTGTTCTGCATTTACTGCATCGCCTGTTCAGTTCTGCCGCCCAAGGGTGATCCTGCAAGTCGGGTTAGCAATAAGAAACGGAAGCGCAGAGAGGGAACCTGGGAACTGATTCGAGTAGCTGACTCTGGCGCTCCTAATTAGATTAAAAACTAAACACCATTTAATTGCTCGAAAGCATTTAACAGAAAGAGGGTCCTGCGAAGTTATTTTCCCTATGGATTCCATGAAGTTTGATCGTGTTATCCAATTATAGGAGTTTGACAAAAGTTTTCATTTTAATAGTATAAATTGGTTCAAATGGGATAGAAATATAACTGTGGTCATTTAGTTAGATGCATGGAAGTGACTTGTAGTAACCGTAGAATTCCAGGCTGTCGGACTGAGTAGAATCCAGTTCCTCTTTTCTTAGTGGTTTCAAGGGGGGCAAAGTGGACAGGAACTGACATTCACATGGCTGTGCTGGCCCAGGTTTCAGGTGGCATTGTGTCTATGCGACCTCATTCAGTCCTCACGACTACCCTATGAAATATAGGTATTTTTCCCACTTTGTATGTAGGATAAGTCAAGTCCAGAGAAGTTCAAGGTCTTGCTCAAGGTCATATAGCAGTGAGATGATGTACCAGGATTTGAACACATGTCTGTCTGACCACAAAGCTATACAACTGTGAAGTCAAATCTTAGCATAAAAAAAGGTCTGTGTCTATGGTTTCCTCTGTTTCAAGTTAATTTCTACATGAACTTCTCTTGGCTCCTAGACTGGTCAGATGAACAGCCATATCTCAGGATAAACATTCTGCCTCTCCCTTTTCTGTCATCTTCCCCTGGTTCTTTCTGAGCCCGCATTTTCTCGCAGGCTGTCGTGGGGAGTTTATCTTCTTTGGGCGCATTCTCTTTTACCAAGATATATTCGTTGGTTTTGCTTAGGGAACGAGGTGTTCTGATGTCCGTGGCTCCAGGAGAGATGCTTTTGCCTCACTGTACCCAGGACGCTAGCTTCATTTTACCTTCATCTGTGATTACAGTCTTCCTCCTGGTTATTCTTGGCTATCTACAGCATCCATGAGTCATGAGCCGAGGAGAGAAATTCTCGGTCGAGCAGAAAGCCAGAGCTATTGTATAGCTCACATCTTGGAAACGTAAATTCTTCTTCTCCAAATGTTAGTGTGAGAGCAAATTCAGTTCGTTTGCTCGATCGATAAATTCATACTGAATGCTAACTCTGTGCCAGGTTTTGCATTACGTGTGGTGAGGGACACACAAGGCGTATGGTAAACCATAGCGATATGCGGGATTGTCGCTAGCCTTAGCAATGGCTGCAGACACGATACACGTCAAGAAAAAGTAGAATCTGGGCCCGTGTGTTTGGGAATGTAGGAGAAACGGATCTGACCGAGGAAAGGCGAGGCAAAAAATAAACAATCCTTGACTTTGTTGGAAGCTCGGGTACTTTACGTACGCCAGCTCACTTAATCCTTACTTGGTGAGGTAGAGTACGGCACCCATGGCAAAGATGGAGAAATGGAGGTGCAGACGAGCCGGTGGACTTGCAGTGGGGGACACACTTTGCCTGACTCCGAAGTGGGAGTGGGAGCCGGACAGAGCCAGGCTAAGATGGGCTGATGGCGGCAGTCTGGTCTGAGGGTGCCCCCAACATGAAAACTACTTTCCCTGACTTCTCATCACATGGACTTATGAGACTTCGGAGTTGGAAGATACCCTCCGGGTCCTCTAGTGTGGTCCATGGGCCAGCCGCGTTGGCATCACCTAGGAGATCATTAGAAATCTAAATTCTTGGGTTCCCCCCACCCCAGACCTTCTGAATCAGAACCCCTGTTATTGGAGCCTGGGCATCTGTGTTTTCAAAAGCCCTCCAAGTGAGTCTCATGCATGCTCAGCGGTGACAGGCACTGCCTAAAACTGCCTGGGCAACAGGTCAGTGGAATGAACCTTTGGTCTAGAAAATCTGGAGTCTGTTCCTGACACAGCTGCTGGCTTCTAGCTTCCTGGCTCGGCCTTGCCTTCAAATGATGATAATCCTGTGTGTGTTTAACGGGGCCGGAGGTGGGGGGGATCTGAGTGGTTAAGCTAATGGCAGTGTCGTTGAGAGCTGGTCGTCCGGAATCATGCAGGCACAGGGTCACATCTGAACTTGACTGCACTTGGGCAAGCGGTGTACCTAATCTTCTCCAGTTTTGTTTCTTCGTCTGTAAAATGGAGTCACTAATAAAACTACCTCATAGCGTGATGGTAAGAATTCAAGGTGCTCCAGGCCAGGTGCTTAGAGCATTGTGTTGAGCACAGAAAGGAGCCCACACTTGCTATGGCTGTTATCATGTTATTCACGCCCCGTCTTTGGCCCTGGCCTCAGGGGTGCTTTCCTACGGTGCTGTTCGATTTTTACTGCTCTCCACACCCCTTGCTCATTTCCTATGACCTCTCAGGAAGAGGTCCCCACCGTGTGACATCAACTGGTCTGCGTGGGGAATTGGGACAATGACATCATCTTGTCATCTCACCTCTTTAGAGATGTTGCTCAGAAGTTGTGTTCTTTGAGCATCATAACTGGGAAGCAGAGTGGTGGTTTTGACGACTGGCTGCTGTCATTTATGAGGCTCCTACTTTGTGACAGCACTTTACGGTATCCACAAGCTTCCCCACAGCCTTGGAACGTAGGGGCTAGGATACACATCCTACAGATGTGTAAACTGAGGCCCAGAGATCTACCTGCTAGGCAAAGAACATATGAAATTGCTATTTTGGTAGGTCGAACTTGTAAAATATTGGCAATTTTCTATGCTTTAACCTAATACTTTTTATCATACGATCTAATTGTTTTTGACAAACTTAAAAAAATGGTCCCAAGGAAATATTCTTATTTCTTCTAACCAAAATATTACCCAAAAGAAGACATTAAAAAATGTCGGGTCATGCGCTTTTCCAAAACTTCCCTCAGTCCTCACGGCTGCCATATGAAGTAGCCGCTAGGATCACCACCTTCATTTTACAGAGGGGGAAACTGAGGCACTGAGCAGTCACAGAGCTCGTCCAAGGCCACAGACCCAGAAAGTGGCAGAAACACCCTTTGGCCACAAGCGGTGTGAGCTTTTAGCCGTGTGTGCCTTTGTATCTTGAGTCTCCGATAGGATAAAGTGCTTTTTCTCAAGGAAGCGGGACTTTTAGATGTTGCGAGTTTGGAGGAAGGGGGAAGGGCAGGGCACTCCTGTGCACCTCCATGGACCTGGGTGAGGTGGCCTGTGCACCCCGTCATCTACTTCTCACAGCAGCCCTGTGATGTACGGAACCATGGTCCCAGTTTACAGATGAGCAAAGCCAGCCTCCCAGAGGCGAAGGAAGCTGTAACTCCAGAAAGCAGCACAGCTGCCTCCCACACCTCCCTGCATCCCCCTGTGTCTCCCCTCACTCCTCCCACGGTGGAGGTGCCACCGTCACCGTTCTCAGGACTCCTCCTAGAAACTCTCAAGGTCCCGCTCTCGCTCTGAGGCCAGGCACTGGCCCCTGCGCTCTGCTCTCAAAGCACAGGGATGCGAATGCCTCTCCGGTTGGGGCCGGGGTCGCCACTGGGGTCTTCCGTCAATGATTTGGTCGCCATGGAAGGGAACAAAAATGCCTTGTTGGGGTTTGAACGCCCTCAGTTTATTTGAAGTCACTTTCATGGGTGAAAAGGAACAGGCTCAGACCCGGCCCTTGGCTGCTCTCTTCTGATCCCCATCCAGATTGAGTAAAGCTTGCGAATTCGCAGAGAGCATCCCCATGCAGAGACAGCGGCAAAGAGCAGCCACGTATGTTCCCCAGCCTGTCACCATGTCGCCACGCTCGAATGTCTGATGAACAAAGCAAGGAGTCTGGACGAAGCATTGTTGACTGCTCTGGTGGCGCAGCGTTATGGCAAGTTGCTAGCAAGAAGGTTATTTTTTAAAAAATACTGATTGATTTTATTTATTTTTAATGAACATTTTTATCTCGAGATACTTATAGATTCGCACACAGTCGTAAGAAATAATGTAGAGCTCACACACGTGCTGTACTCACTTTCTCTCAGTGGTGACATTTTGCAGATCTGTAGGACGGTGTCACAACACTGCTACGGTCAAGATGGATTGTTCCATCACCTCTGGGACCCCTCACGCTGCCCTTCCCGTCGTTCCTGGCCCCTGACGGTCACTGGTCTCTGCTCTCGTTCTATAATTCTGTTTACTCAAGAATGTTATGTAAGAATGATACATTATGTGAGCTCTTGAGATCAGCTTTTTCTCCCTGTCGCTTGGCATAATTCCCTGGAGGTTCACACACGTTGTTTTTACTATCAATAGTTCATTCCTTTTTATTGTTGAGTTGCATTCCAAGCTGTGGATGTTAACCATTAACCTGTCGATGGACATCTGAGTCGTTTCAGGTTTTGGGGCATTGCGAATAAAGCTAGTATTAATCATTTGTATTCAGGTTTCTCTGCATACGTGACAGTGTTTGGTGTTGTCTCTATTTTTTATTTTAGCCGCTCCGATGGGTGTGTAGTGATGTCGTACTGTGGGTTTAATTTGTATTTCCCTATGAGCTAATGATACGGAACATCTTTTCATGACTCGTTTGCCATCTGTATGTCCTCTTTGGTAAAATGCCTCTTTATGTCTTTTGCCCGTTTTCTAATTAAAATATTTTTTTTTAGCTGTTGAGTTTGGGGAGTTAAAAAATATTCTAGGTATCAGTCTTTTGATGGATATGTCATCCCCCAATATTTTTTTCCATTCTGTAGCATGTCTTTTCATCTTAACAGGATCTTTTGTAGAGCAAAACTTGTTCATTTTGATGAAGTTCCGTTTATCAGTTTATTATTTTAGGGATTGTGCTTTTGGTGTCAAATCTAAACACTCTTAGCCTCGCCCTAGATCGTGAAGATTTTCAATTGTTTTCTTTTCTTAATGTTTTGTAGTTTTATGTTTTACGTACAAGTCCTTGATCCATTTTGAGCTGATTTGTGTATAAGGCGTCAAGGTTTAGGTCAAGGTTCATTTCTTTGCCCACGGGTGTCCAGTCGTTCCAGCACCATTTGTTGAAAAGGCGGTCTGTCCTTCACGAAAATGCTTTTGTATTGATTTCTTACAACATTTTAAGAATTGACGCTTTTTATTATCGAGCCAAATATATTGGGCCACAAAGTACCTAGAGTTTACACAATAAATTTGAGATGCTCATACAGTTAATTCTAGGTTTCAAGAGATTCATAAGGACAATTTAGCTTAGGGACTCTGGGTCAGGGCTTGATGGCGGTGGGGTGGGGGTGTAGGTCAGGGCCTGGGGGATCTGGGTGGGTGGTGGGAGGCTGAGCTTCTGGGAAGTTGTGCTGTTGCTGCACGGCTGGGCCACCTTCCTCTCCAGGCAGCAGGGGTGGTGCCACTGGGTGTGCTGGGTCAAACTGGGGCACACTGACCTGCGGGGTGGAGTTGACCTTGTGGTAGGCACAGGCATGACTGGGTTGGGCTCTCACATTGTCTCCTCTGTCAGCTGCAGCCCTGCCTGATCTCTGACTAATTTCAGCTGTCAACTCCTGTGAGGTCCCCCACCGCTCCCCACCATGAGGCTTCCAGCAGCTGGCTGTTTAAAAACCTGTGTATAGAACACACAGAACTCAAGTGCAATTTTGGAAGTGTGGGTTTACATTTTAAAAGTTATCATCGTTTGTTTGTAATGCTTTATTTTACACAAACATGTTCATTGGAGAAAAAGTAGGCGGTAGGGTTAAACGAAATTTATCTGAAATACCCACACTCTGAGCTAATCCCTGTAAACACTCCATTCTCGCTTTAGCTGGGCCACGAAGACACAAAGCTGGTTAGGGAAGAAAAAGTTCTCTCATGGGCTGAATGGGGAGAGTTTGGGCACAGCTGAGCACCCTGCAAATGAGGCCTGCGTGTGATTGCAGAGGGCAGCGCTGTGAAACGCAGCAGGACCAAAAGCTGGGAGCGCGAAGGCCAGCTGCGGCCGGGACTGCCAGAAGGATCTTTTGTTTCCACGGCGCGGCTGTCCAGGATGATGGCTGAGGACATCAAAGACGTGTCTAAACACTGTTATCTGGCCCTGTCCTTTGCCCCGACCGACCGTATATGGGGTCTCCCCACAGGGAATCCCGCAGAGCAGAACTTCCATCCTGCTAATTCATTCTGGGCAAGAGCTGATCGATAATATTGGCATTAACCATCGACATCAGTCTCCCTGCTTCGTTCTGAGGAAAATTTTTTATTTACTTATCCGATTAAAAGATGAAAGCATTTTCTTCACATTTAAAACTTTATATGTGTTACTTGCGGGCACTTATAAAACACAGAAAAATACAAAACCAAAAAATAATTCCTCTACCTAGAAATAATTATTGTAGCACTTGGAGAAGTTTTTGTCTTTTTAATGTACGTATATACAGTAACAAATTTTATAAAAATGTTATACGTACAATTTCCTTGTAGGTATGCTAGGAATCTTTATGCATGTCATTACCGTAAATATTCTACTGCACAAAATTTGATATCTGCATAGTATTCTATCTTATATCCTTGTTACATAATTTCTTTATAATATAGAATTGTTGCTTTACAAAAAACTAAAATAGTATTGCTGCCTTTTTGATTAGTAAAGAATTCTTATTGTAGCACTAAAAGTTCCTGCTTTGCTAACAGGAACTTTTCAAAAGTATCCTTCAAGTAACAGATTGTTACTGTGTGGTTAAAACAGTTCCAGCTGCTTGGGAAGGGAACCCCTGAGACTTACTCAGTTTTAATAAGAAAATATGGATATAGTCCACCCTCCATATCCACATGTTTCACATCTGCAGATTGAAAATATTTGGAAAAAACAATCCGAGAAACTTCCAAAAGCCAAAACTTGAATTTGCCATGTGTCCAGCACTATGCTGCACCCACACAAATGAAGGGACGTGTGGCACATCCAGCTGTAGCCTATATGCAAATATAGGGCATATGCAAATACTATGCTATTTTATGTAAGAGACTTGAGCATCCGAGCATTAGGGTATCTGCAGGGGTCCTGGAGCAAGTGCCCTCCGAGGGTACGAGGGATGCCTGCCTGTGCTGGACATCTTTACAGCAGGGAATGGACACAAGTAAGACAGCTGACCTCACCAGGCACCTCTGCGGGAGGAAGTCTGCGTAAGGGGGGCAGCAGATAGGTCCCTGGGGCATTCTCTTAGGCCAACTTTGGGCTAAGAAACAGAGAAGAGAGAAAGGGAGGGAGCACCGGCGAACTACGGTCTCAGTCCAGTGTCAGCCCGAGATGTTAGAAACTGTAACAGCTGTGAGATGCCGTCCGCTCCCCGCCTTCAGCTGTGACGCGACGTGGCTGCGGTGCTGGGCTCAGGTCGGAGGCTTTGATCGTCTCAGTCTCAGAGTGACAAGCCTTGTGTTCGTGCTGACCACACTGCATTACCCTCGCGTGTTTACCTGCGCCCTGCCCCCACTGCTTGCCCAGCTCCCTGAAGGCAGGGACCAGGCGTCCGTGGGCCGGGACCCACTGGTCCGGACAGAGTGCGGCAGCCTCCTGGAATCAGCCAAATATCTTAGACGTGTTTCCTGTTTATGTCTGAGTTCCTATGACCCGGTTCATTAGGGTGGAAGGTACTTTTATTTTATTTTTATTTTTTATTTTTGGAAGGTGCCTTTAGATCGATTATGTATTACACCTTTTAGGAAGACAATTTTGAGATGTGTCCAACCACAAAGGCACATACAGTGCCTACTTCCTGCCAGGTTTGCTTCGTCTTATTTTCGGAATCACACTCTTCGGGTTCCCTTTTACTTATCTTTGGACTGAACTGATTTTTCACTTAGTGGAGCCTGGATTTCCTTTTAAGTTTACACTACCACGTGGGGCCTTCCTCAGTGCATCTACTTGCTCCTGTAACAGTTTATCGGAAGGAAGTGAGGAAAATATTTATTGACCACAAACATCGTAGCAAGTACTTCATCTGTATCTCCATCTACGTTATTTTTTTATCTTCACGTCATATAGTGAGGGCGCATAGGAGGTTGAATGAATGTATGATTTAATTACAATAACAAGCCCATAAGGTCAGCTTATTACCTCCATTTCATAGTTGAGGGACGGAGGCTGAGCAGCCTCAAGGATAGGGTCGTGCAGCTAGGAAGGGGTGCAGTGGGGATCCAGACTGACGTCTCTCTGGCCTCAAGGCTGTGTGTGTGCCACTGGGCTGTCCAGCTGCCAGGGGTGAGCTTCAGCACCTGTGCGGGGAGAGAAGGAGCCACAGCAGAGCTGACTGATGAGAAAAGGTTTTCGGTGGATTAAGAGGCCACGTTCTAGTAGTGTGGGCTTAGGGCTGCTCCTCCTCCCGTCTCTGTCCCCACCTCGAACAGAGGTGGCTTAGGACAGAGATGACCTCCCAATCCAGACGCTTTTGTAGTTTCAAGGTTTCTGGAAGATGTCATTTACTCTTTTATTGGCTTGCTCAGAAATTCTAGTGGCCAACTTTTTTGGGGCGGCGTGCGGGGAGGAAAGTTTGTTTGTTTGTTTGTTTTTTAAATAGCAGTGTTTTGGGTCACTTTGGGAAAAGAGCTCCTGAAAACCAGTGTCAGGAGCTGCTTCCTGTCCGCAGTGATTCCTGACGCGGTAGAAGCAATCAGACTCACCAGAAAGCCAGAAAACGTCAGCTCAGCAGCTGCCATTTATTATCTTAAAATTCTCTTTAAATCTTGATATACTTTAATGGAATGATACTATTTTAATTTTGCTACAGTATTATTTTTGTAATGACCAATCAAAAACACGTCCAGACCTCCATATCATATATAATGAGTTTTGAGAAAGGGACACATACATCACGATCATAATCGATAACAGACAAAGCACCAGAAGATTGATTCTGTCCTTGAGGAGATCCAATAACGACAAATCAATAAATTACGGCAAATACGAAAGTGTTCGAACTTACTCGTAAACAGTCATTGGAAGGAAAGCAACAGCAAGGTGTGTCATCACTGTTGAATTAGGGGAAATGCTCACGTTAGGGTCGGCAGACCTGCGGGGCAGGGCGGGGGCACAGAGGCACAGACCGGCTCACTTACAGTCGTGCACTGAGGAAGTGACAGGCTGTGGCATCAAGGCCATCGTGTCTGCTCGTTGCTGCAACAAGTGTATATCGAGCACCTGCAGTGTGTCGGGCACCAGGGACAGACTGGCGAGCCACGTGCACGCGGCCCCTGTGCGAGTGGGTGTCCGGTTGAGTGGGGGAGACGGACCTTTATCTGACAGTCCCTGAGTGGACAAGGAGGGAGGAGGTACTTGGTTGGGGAAGGAAGTTACAGGAGGGCGGAGATCAAGGAAACCTGACCTAGGCTGGAACTGGATCTGCAGATGAGTCGGTGGAACCCGCGAGGCTGTGGGGGAGGGAGGTTTGTCCTGGCACAGCCAGTGGTGTGAGCAGAGGAGGGCGCAGCCCTTGTGGCAGGTGCCTGCGGGAGGTGGAGGTCTGGAGGGCAGAGGTGTGCGGCCAGGCGCGCACGTGGGCGCCTTCCCAGGCTGACCTTTTAGGGTTTGTTAAAGATGAGAGAATTTAACTGGAGAGCAACAGGAAGCCGTTGCAGGGGCTTACGGGAGCGGGGTGGGGCTGAAGCCAGGCGGTCAGGTCAGTGGGCTGCCCCCTAATTCTCGGTCCTTTCCAAGCTGCCTCTGAAAGCTTGATGCTTTCTGCGAAGCTTCCTTCCAGGCTTTTGAATGCAAAAGCGTTTGGAGCTGAAGAAGGCGGTGGCCCTGGCCTCTGGTTTTCTAAACTGGCAGTCAGCTGGCCCTCCTGGGTACCTCCAGCCCAGACGTAGCCATGGTTATGAGCTTTTTCAGGCGTAGCCATGATTGGTATTATCGCCCTGCCTTTCCTCTAACGCAAAACTCATTGCTTTGCAAGAATTTGAGGCATCGAGGACCCTTGAAGGGTGACCTCTTCCTTCTCACTTATCCACACCCTCCCCACTTGAAAGTCCAACAGAGTCCTAGTCACAGATGTTCTCCAATCCCCCTTTCCCCCTCTCTTTGAAGCTTATTATCCACACGACGAACTTTGGGGGGAAAGATAGTGTTAAGTGTAACAGCACTGACACAGGCAAGCCCCAAGTCCTTGATGGCAGACTGGGGAGGTTCCAGTCCACGTCCCAGCTCTGCACAATGGTCACCCAAGGCACCTGACAAGCACCTGCTGTGTTTTACACACTCAGCTGGAGAGACGCCCCTTCTTCCTTTGCTTTCCTGAGCACCCTGTTTGCGTAGAAGACAGAGTGGGCTTGCAGTCAGTAGTCGTAGGAGCTCATCCGTTGTCATAGGAGCCGGGTACCTGAGCCCTGAGCCTCTTTCCCCATGCGACAGAGGCCTCTGACCTCTTACCTCACAAGGCTGCCCTAAGACTCCTAAAAAGCAAAGCCGTGCCTGGCGTATACATGGTAGATGCTCAATGACCAGGCGCAGAGGGGATTTGAAGGGTCCTCTCAAGAAAAGAACAAAGGCAATACCTCTTCCCAGCAACTCGGGAGACATTTCGTGCAGCTTAGCGGGTTGCTTTGCTTAAGCAAATATAATTTACTATTTATAGACAAAGATAATCGGGTCAGAATGACCCTCCAGTTGCTGGAGCAGCTTGGTAAATGAACCCCGGGATGGCGGGAAGAGTGATCTGGACTTTTTCACCCCACTGTCTGCCTGAGAACAGAGAATTTGATGAAGTCAGAGCTTCTCTCTTCCTGAGCTGAAATGAAAAGTTTAAAAACTGTAGGTTCAGTTGGATTTGATTGTTTTCCTCTCCGTTATTCATAAGTGGGATAAGTGGGCAGGGCATGGTTCCAGAAGTCTCCGAAGATTAATCAGACTTATTCTCTTGCTTTCCCAAGGAAGGACATTTTTTCACCTGCCCTGGGGGCCTGAGAGGGATCTGTAGCTCATCTCCCTGACAGAGAGGGTGGGCGTCTCTAACTCGGTCCTAGTGTGGGAAGAGTCATCCTTGAGGGTTTTAGTCCAAGGACTGAAGGACGGGTTCTCAGGGAAGACAGTTTTAAGCAGCTCGGCCATTGTAATAAGTCCACAAACTGGACTCTCTCTGAGTCTCTAGCACAGTCCTGGGGTCCTAGGGAAACTCATTGTCAACCTTCAAGGCCCACTTCCTCCAGGGAGCCTTCCCTGATCTCCTTAACCAATAGAATCTTCTCCCTTTTCTGAACTTCTGTAGCCTTGGGTTGGGGTTTTATTCCGACTCACTGGAATTCGATCTCTAGCTAATCGAGGGTTCTCAGTCTTGCTTGAAAAAAAGTAAGAACAGTGTCTGCCTTGTGATATTTCACACTTATTTAAGACCCTCGTGATCATGAAGCGCTTTCCCAGGCCTGGCCTTTCCTGGTACCGAGAGTGACATTTAGACCAGGCACCCTGGCTTGGCATGTCCAGCTGCCCTCATGGTGGCCGTGGTGGGACTGGCGGCGGCGTAATTTGCGGTTTCGTTCAGCCGATATTCCTCGAATAACAGCCTGTGCCGGGTGCCGAACTGGGCTTGGGTTGTAGAGCTGGCAGGTCCTGGTCTCTGCCCCCGGGAGCTCAGACTAGAGAGGGGAAGAGGCATCCGCTCCTCACTCCGACGGTGGGAGCTGGGTTAGTGTGGACTGGCCGGGGATGGGTGCAGGAGGGAGTCCTTTTGATTGGGAGCCAGGGCCAGATCGCGGAGAATGGATCTGTACCATAGAAGATGGTGGAAGTCAGCGGTGGTCCCCAAAGCCCAGGAAGCAGGAGGACAGCAATGACCATCGAGGGCCGAACGTGTGCGCCTCAGAGGCTGAGCGGGACTTGTGCACAAACAGTTCTCCTTTAATCCTTTCAACAGTGGCTGCGGTGTAGACACTGTCATATTTCCGATTTTACGTATGGGAAAAACGGAGGGTTAGAGGAAATAAGTTAGCTACCGCGTTGTCGGACTTGGAATTCACCAGCTGGAGACTCTGACTCCGGATCTTGACCTCACCCCTCTCCACCCCTTCGCCAGCATCTCCTGCTGTCCCACCTGCTCTCGCGGGCTAGTGCCGTGTCTCCAGATGCCTGTGCTGCTTACCTGCTTTTGGGCGGATGGGCGTGGCCCACTCGATGCTTGTCAAGGGAAAGGGAAGGGCACTGATTGCAGAGGGCTCATTGGAGGGAGAGAATTAGAAAGAACGCTTGGAATGGCACACACGGTTTGGGCAAACACATGCTGAGTCCGGGGACGGAGAGACACTTGTGCATCTTTCATGACTCAGGCTGCACAACCTCTCTTTATGCTGAGACCGTCGCTCCCTCCGCCTCGTCATAGGCCTTGTCATGTACTGGTTTAGTAACTGGCGTTTTGCCCTGTTAGAGCCTAAGTTCCTCTGAAGTTGAGAGGAGGTGCCATCCGTCTGTATGCCCAGTGCCTAGCGCTGTGCTTGGCACAGAGTAGGTACTTAAGAGCTGTTTGTTGAATCCATCCATCCATCCATCCACTCATCCATCCATCCGTCCACCCATCCAAATCTTCATCCATTTATCTACAATCCATCTGTCCATCAATCCATCTATCCACCTACCCACCCACTGATCCAACCCTTCACCCATTTATCTACCACCCATCCACCCCACCCATCTTCCCACCCACCCACCTGCCCCTCACACATTAATTTCATCCAACCATTCAACCATATCTACCCCACCCACCCACCCCACCTCACTTTTGTCATCCTTCTGCCCATCCGCTCACTCGTCTTCCATTAGGCACTCTCCAGACGGTACAGTGTGCCTGGCATTATGGCCAGTGCCGAAGTAACAGAGATTGAGTCAGACACGGACCGGGCTCTCAAATAGCTCAGAGTCTAGGGGTAATGAGAGGAAGACGTGGTAAGCAGAAAAAAATGCAGTCATCAAATGAAGACATTGTTATCCCCAAGCCTATGACTCTCCAAGGAGATACTAGATTTTCTCTGAAGTGATGTAGGTATGAACGCGGCAAGCTGTCTCTGTGCTGTTTCCCTTGAATCTCGGGCCTCTGAGCTTTCGCTGGCACCATCTGGCTCCTGACTCGGCTGGAAGCCCTTCGAGACGTGAGGCTCTCCAGAGGGGGCTGCGTGCAGAGGGGAGGGCAGGGGGCACTGACCTGGTGGCTTCGAGGTGGCCACATCACTGTCCCCTCCTGTGTCTCCCCAAGACGAACGCTGCCTAAAAGGACGGAGCAGATGTTCTCTGGGCAGAGTGATCATTCATCAGCCCCTCCACTGGGAACAGGAGGTGACAGCACATTTATCTGAGAGCAGAGGCTAATTCCTTTGACATTATTCCTTATTCAGCCTCTTGGCGTTTTGTGTCACACTTCAGACTCCTGAGGGCAGAGTTAATTCGTTCCTGGTCCCCAGCCTTTGTGACTGAGAGGCCCACATGGAGATGCTTAGGGAGTCTGACTCAGCCGTGCAGGAAGCCCACTGGGCCCGCTCTGGAACACAGTCCCAAATAAACCTCCTTAGCACTCAGTGTTCTGTCCCCCGCCCAAATTGTCTTGGCATATCCGTCATCTGTGCTTTTAAAGGGGAAACGTGGAGATGGCCCATCCTGTAGGGCACAGTGGATTGGACACGAATGACAGGGACAAGTGCTGCCTGTCCCTCGCACCCGACTGTCAGACACGGATGTCCCACCGCCTGCCGGGGGTCTTCCTCGATACACCGCGTCCGGAGTGAATGCGTCACCTTACCCTGTTCGGTTTCTCCTGAGTGCCGTGATTGTAAACGTGGGCAGCTTTCTTTGCCTCTGAGCCAGGTAATTGCCAAGTGCGTAGGTTTGCCTGTAATCCACTGTGTGTGGGTGTGTGTGCGTGTGTGTGTGCATATGCGCGCATGTGCGCGTGTGCATGTGCGTGTGTGTGTGCGTTCTGTTCTTTATCTCCCGTACGGCTGTGGTGCAGGTCCTCAGCTTCTCTTCCCTGAGCTGTTGGAACGGGCTCCTGGCAGGTCCCCGTAGTGGGTCACGGCGCCACCACTGCATCCTTGTGTGCCTTCTGAAACGCAGGTCTGGTCGCGCCGCAGGCCCTGCTGTGCTTCCGCTGGCCCCGGGGGCTGACCTCGCCTTTCCTGCTGACCCAGGTTCCAGCGCAGTGGGCGGAGGAGTCAGGGGACACCAGGGTCTCACCGTCATATCTGCTAAGGATGTGTCTTGAGGCGTGAGGGCCAAATGGCCTAGCTGATTCTCCCTGGCCCCCGACCCCTGGCTAGACCTTGGGGAGTTCATCTAAGGGACGGTTTCTCACTGATATTACCCAGGAAGCCGCCTCACACAGGAGGGAAAAGGGACAAAGTTGCCAGTGCTAATAGGCTTTTCCTGGATTGGTTCTGCCTGTCGGAGCACGGAGGCTGCTGCCATGGCCTGGGTACGGATGGCAGCAAGGGTCACAAGGCTAGAGCGGTGCTCAGTGAAGCCCTGGACTTTTTCTAACGTCACCTGTTGGGCCAGGTCGAAGCTCCTTCACACGGCTTTCACGATCTGGCCCGGCTTCTTTTTCCAGCTTCCTCTTCTGCTGACGAGCCTGGGAATTTCCGTGGTGTGCGTGGGGGCCCAAGGCTACCTGGACGAGCAAGGGTGCGGGCGTAGGGCAGGAGTCACGTCCTGGAGCCCCTGCCCCCCGCGGCCAGGCCTTCCCCACTTCCTTCCCGCTCCCCTGGCCTTGCCTTCCTGCCTCGCCATCTCTTTCCTGCCCGAGGTGGTGCTGTCACTCTGCCCGGGACTTCCTCATCTGGCTTTCTCCTCCCTGACCCAGGGAGGTGGCCTCGTGTGACCTTCATCCCCTCCCCCTCCCCACCCCCCAACTGAGTCGGTGCCTTTCAGCTCCCACTGCAGCTAGAGTCTTCAGGCTCAGGTGATGTGCCTAATACCGGACTTGGCCCATAGAAGGCTCCAAGAGAATCTGTCGAATAAATGAATTGATCACCTATCCAGATTTAAAGCGTCCAGATTTAAGGAGAGGAATGAGCTTGATTGGAAGGTGGATCGAAGGTGGATTGAACTTGCCCTTCGGAACAAGTTCTTAGATATGAAGTGTGTGAACTGGAACGGTCATGAAGGAGGACCTTACAGGGACTTGCTTAGTGACCGGAAGTCAGGGGCCATGCGGGGAGAAGCACCACGATGCTGGAGCCAGCCTTCCAAACTCCTCCAGCTCTTCTCGCTGTCCCTTTTCTACAAATTCCAGTACCACCGAGTCTATTCCTCCCATTTTAACATTAAACTTTTTACCGTCTGACCTTGTCTCCCAGATGGGCTGATCTCGTCACGTAGGTGTGTCGTGAATATGTGGTGACTACCCGGTGCGATGTCTGGGTACCTTTCCCTCCCTGGGCAGAGCTGACCCCTACTGCAGGGCATGGCCCAGGGGGTGTCTTGACAGGCGTTTGTGCCAGTGCCAATGATACTAAAACCTGGGCCACCTTAGTCTCCACAGGCCACCACACCATTACAAGGCCACCGATGGCAGCTCGGTGGGCGCCAACTCTGCGTGACTGTGCTGAGGTGAATTCCGAGCAGTGTTTGCTGAGCGCTCTTCCGTGCCAGGCTCTTTATCAGCCACCGGGGGTTTGGGCTGATGAATTCCGCTCCGTCTTTATTCTCTCGCATACCTGGCGAGATAGCTGTAGGCGCTCAATGGAGATAAATACCTGTGAGTGCGGTGAGCCCAGGTGTCTTCATTTTGCCTCACCTGCTGTTAGAGACCAGAGACCCCTGGAGTCAGCTGAGTGAAGGATTTTGCTGTGAGGGGCACGAGAGGGCCCATGCCATCCAGGGCGGCAGCCGTCATGGGCCGGGCCGCGCCAGGCCCAGGCTGGGAGTGCATCGGGGTCGAAGGCTGCTCTGCTCCTTGGCGTGGGAGCTTGTGGGGCCGTCACGTGCTTCCTGTGCTCTGCCACCAGAGCGAGTGCAGCTTCTCCCCACTCTGTTGTCCTCTGCATCGCTCGGCTTCAAACTTACAACAGAGGGATTTGACCCAACTTCTCCTTTTGAGTCATTCCATGCAGGTGCCTCTCCTCACTCGGGGAGACGCTGCAGGGTCTCTCGTTTGAAAAGGGGTGTCCTATAACAAAGGGCAAGGCAAGGCAGGGAACCCCTCTTTTGGGGAAGAGCTTGGTGAGTAGAATCTGAAAAGTCCTCTTGGTGAAGATAAGGTTTATGTCACTGCTAGAGACTGAATGTTTGTGTCCCCCCAATTCGTATGTTGAAACCTACCCCCTACCCAACGTGATGGTATTGGGAGGCGGGGCCTTTGGGAGGTGATTAGGTCACGAGGGTGAAGCCCCCAGGAAGGAGATTAATGCCCTTATGAGGGGGACCCCGGAGAGCTCCCTCGCCCCATCTGCCGGACAGTGAGAAGGTGGCTGCCTGCATCCTGCAAGAGGGCTTTCGCCGGACACCACATCTTCTGGCGCCTTGACCTTGGACTTCCGGTCTCCAGAAGTGAGAGAAATAGAGTTGTTTATGAGCCCCCAGACTGCCACGTGTCCATGGGAGCCCGAGTGGACTGAGATGGTGGGGTGCTACGGTAGTTTCCTCGGGCTGCCACAAACTGGGTGGCTTAACCCGTAGAAATGTCTTCATTCTCTCACGGTCAGGCCAGAGGCTCAAGGTCCAAGACCCAGGTGGGAGCTGGGCCGCGCTCCTGCCGAAGCGCCAGGGGCGGGGAGGCTTCAGCCCCCTCCCCCAGCTTCGGGTCGTTCTCAGGCTCCTGCCAGCTTAATGCGTCGTCGCTCGGTGCTCTCCCGGAGTGTGTGTCTGTGTCCAAGCTCCTCCCTTCATCAGGACACCAGTCATGTCCGATGAGGGGCCCTCGTCTCCACTAACTCATCTGCAACAGCCCTGTGTCCCAATGAGGTCACACTAGAGGTCCTGGGAGTTAGCTTCGACACGTGGATTTTGGGGGCACAATTCAACCCACTGAACAAAGTCTGTCATAACTTACGCCAGAAAAAAAGTATTAACGCATAGATTTTTGTTAATAGGATACATCTTGCAGAGAGAACAGACTTTTAAAAATGGGCTAGCAAATAAGTACGCTGTGATTCCTTACAAGGTCTTATAACGGGCTCCTCGCTGTTTCAAAGCACAGGTTGCCTTGGCGATACGTGTGACAGTAGCCTGGGGCCCCCCAGGAGGGCTGCGAGACCCCTGCTGGGGGCGGTAGAGGAGCCATAAGCGTGTTTATTGAGCAGCTTCAGGTCAGTAACTTCCGCAGGTCCCTAAGCGTCATAATGGGGCTTATTTGGCAGAGGAGGAACTGAGATTTGCCAGGGTGCGTTGATGCCAAACCCAGGTTTGTCTGGGCCCTGGACACAGGGAAACTGCCACGAGCATGCGCCAGTGATGGGCCGAGAGACGCGTGTGTCTTTTTCACCAGGAAAATGGGAGGAAGTGACGGCGATGTCACCGACAGAGCTGGGGTGCTGGGAGGAGAGTGCACGCTGTGGCCACAGGAGCCAAGGAGGCTGGGAAGGCCATTCCCCAAGCCACGTGCTGTCCACTGTGAGGGCGTGGGGTGGCCTGGGGCGCTCCAGGTCTGTCCAGAACGCACCATGAGAGCAGCTCTCCACTGATGTCCTTGCTCTCCCTTCGGGCCATTTCTCCCACTGTGCTGACACCACCCCTTAAAAACCCTGTTCCTACCGTCACACGTATGGCCAAGGCGACCCGTGCTCTGAAGCAGCAAGGAGCCCTTCCTAAGACCTTGTAAGGACTTGCAGCCTGTTTGCCAGTCCGTTGTTAAAAGTCTGTTCTCTCTCAAGAATTTATCCTAGTACCCAAAATCTATGCATTAGTTATGACCGACTTTGTTCAGTGGGTGAGGGACTTTTCCAATACTTCTTTATTACATGTGCAAATAGTTTTCCACTTGCTTTTCATTTCAGAAAGCCCAGAAGGTCGTGGTTCTCTGAAACCCTTATAAAATATCTGTCATAGGATTTTATCGGAAACTTTCAGACGTTTGGCAAGTACGCTCCTTTAAATGACTGTCCCTTGACATCCGCATTTTGGGACTTGTCTCCACATGCTGATGGTGGAGCAGGTATGCCAAACTTCCGAGTCAGTCACACCTTTGCTTCTGTAATCATTTCCGGTGTGACCAGCCTCAGTTTCTTTACCTGTAAAAAAGGTGGTAGCACTAGCCACCTAACCCCCTCAGTTATCGAAGACGGAAGTACAGTGCTTGGTGTTCGATCATCGCCCAGGATAAGCTGGCTTCCTGGCCCTGTAGTCACTGTTCGAGGGGATCTTCCCACAGGCTCGTCTTGTTTTTCCGTGTTAGTCTGACTCTGGAGCAGGCTTACGTTCCTTTTCTTTTGAAGTAATTCTTGTTTGTTACATTTAACAACTGGTAGTGAGACTTTCAGGAGGAATTAAAAGGTGCTGGTAACATCCCCGGACTCAGAGTAGCTGTTGTTGGCTTCCCTGGCCTGGGGGCATTTGACTGGAGAAGAGGATTTAGTGCCTTTTTTTTTTTTTCCCAAGAGCAAAGGAAAAAAGGAACCAGCGACTGCTTATTTAATTACTGAGGTCTCTTTTATCCTTCGCAATCAGGGGTGGATGGCCTGCTGAGAAACCGGGGACCTCTTTCAAGATACGTGTACAATGTCAAGGTCATGTTCAGGTGGAAATGAATTTATGACTCAGACATCACGGAAAGTTGAAAATAAACACATTTAAAAAGCTTCATATAGGAGGATGTCATGCTCATTGGTAGGTAAATTTGGATCTCCAGGCAGCATGACTATATGGTTTTCTTCCTTTTCGGTAGAAAAAGTCGCTGTTCTTTCTGGGGCTGCTCCTTTGTGTCTCAGACGCTGAGTTTAGAGTTTCGAATTCCAGGGTCGGGGGCTATCAGAGGACACGGGCTTCTCTCTGTGCTTCTGGGACACGCTGCTGTAGCTACAGAGGGTCTGGGCATTCCCCAGTCTGGGCCAAGGCTAAAACCTGCGAAAACAACTTACCTTGGCTCCTGATGACATTTTGGTGGTGATTTGAATAGAATCTGGGCAACTCATCCAAGTCTAATAGGTGACTAGAGTGAACTGGGAAAAACAAAATCATGTGCATAAAATATAAACATGATTTTTTTTTAAATGAAAAATACCCTAATGAGTCTTATCTTTCTCACTGAAAGATCTCTTTCAGAAAATTTTGACTGAAAGGCATCCGTTATTTGTATTCTCTTTCATTCAGACTCGTAGGTTAATACAGTTTGGAATAGTGTAGATAGATACAGATACCTATTTTGTTTGCGATAAGCGTTGTTTAGATGTGACCACTTCTTGGTTTACTAAAGGAAACCATTTTGAACTTGGAATGGGCTATCTTCGAAGGTCCTTCTTAGGTCTGTATGAAGTTAGGAAGCTCACCAGTTTAGCCCTTTCACATTTTATTATATAATTACTTGTTTAATCATTTAGCCCCCTTCCCCACAAGACTGAAGTTCTCTGAGAACGTGAACTGCATTTAGCTTGTTCACAATTTAAAAAAATAAATGAATCCTTATTTACTTCTTATACGCCAAGTCCTGTTTCAAGCTCTTATGGATTAAACTCATTTCATCTTCACAGCAGCCCTTTGAGACAGAGCACAGATTTCCTATTGCTGTTGTAACAAATCGCCATGAATGTAGTGGCTTAAAACAACACAGAGTTGTTATTTTCCTGTTTCGGAGTTCGGAGGTTTGGTGTTGGTCTCCGTGGGCTAAAATCAAGGTGTCAGCGGGATTGTCTTCCTTTCTAGCTGCCCAGGGAGAAATCTGTTTCCTTGCCCATTTGGGTCGTTGGCATAACTCGGTTGTAGGCTGTCAGCCGAGGGCTGTGCCCATTTCATTGGACTCACCAGATAATCTCCCAGTCTCAAAGTCTGTAACCTTAATCAGGTTTTCAAAGTCCCATTTGCCAGGGAAGGTGACATTTATCGGGTCCAGGGGTTAGGATATGAACATCCTCTGGGGACTCACCGTTATCAAGCCGGCCACAGGGAGGCGCTGTCACTATCCTTATTTTACAGTTGAGGAAACTGAGGTGCAGAGAGGTTAAGTAACTTTTTCAAAGTCACACTCTTTTCCTGGGGGATCCGGGTTTTGAGCGCAGGCGGTTTGGTTCCGATGTCTGTGTCAGCTCCTTTGTCTGGTCAGCAGCTGAATGGACGCTGGGCACGAAGTGGAGACCCAACGCTTACTCAGTAGGGATGGATGGATTCATGCTGGACTCTTAGAAGAAAACTAATCGATATTCAGGGCGAGGAAAAATTGGGGATACGTGACGTCCTACAGTTTAGACAGACGCAAAAATTTGTGTCCTATGCAGACATCTATCTTTGCAAATTTATCTTGATTTAAAAAACTCCCTTGCTATAAACTCAAATATTTTACTTCTGTTCATCTCGTGCCCCTTAACCTCAGCCAGGTTTCTCCTTACAATATCGAGGGCTAAAAAGCAGCATCAAGTATAAAAGCCTCTACTGCCATCATCACTACGGAGCTTGTCACATTCAGAGTGACTGTTCACGTGTAGAGGAGTCTGCTTGCACATTTGTTGGGGGAAGTTAGGAAATGCAGATAACAGATACCATTTCTTGTTTGCTACTTCGTGCCATCTGTAAAAGTTCTCCATGCCGTGTTATTTTGAAAACAGATTGTTGTTTGGCCTTGGGATGCCACGTAGGCTAGTTCCACAAGAATGCATTGATCGCAACCTCCACACAAATGTAGGCTTCTGGAATGTGCATCTTCACAGCAAATGGGCATCTTGTCCTTGGCCGCAGAGATCTGCAGAGATGTTACCATTCATGAGCCCTAAGGGACGTCCCTTGGATAGATGTCTGGGAGGAGTGTCCTAGACAGGCATCCCAAAGTCATGATTCAAAGTCAGACCGTGAAGACAGGAGGACCTGGAAGTAGCCCTATGTTTTCGGCCTGTCTAGTCCGTCTCTTTCCAGATGAGCGCAGAGACGTCACCTCTCGGACTGCTACAGGAGGACTGCGGGCTGTGCTTGGCAGTCTGTGTAGCTCACGGTTTGGGGGTCTCTGTCAATCGTCACTGTCTTTTCCACCTAGATTGGTTCAAAGTGCCTGGCACAGCATGGAGGCTCTCTGAGTGCAAACGCGGGCAAGTCTGCTCTTGGGGTTCATACAGGCTCAGCTTAGGAACTCTTCATTTACAGAAGAGGAAAACAATTTAGTGCATCTGAGGAAATATCTCTCTCCACCCTCCTGCAACATGCAGACACGGACCTATCACACCGCGTCTGAATTTGCCAGTGGAAATTTGTACTCCTAATAAATAAATGCCCGAATACGGAATTCACCCTTTTCTTTTCTCCTTCCTCTCAGTAGAAGGTATTAGCTGCAGAAGACAATTGGGACATTATTGATAAGGCTCGACGAAGACCCACAACAGGAAAGACCTCGTTGCAGAGTCTGTGGTGGGTGGGCCGCTCGAGGCCGAACCAGACCGGCCAGGGCGAGAGGCACATTGCGCCGCTCAGCAGCTTGAGCTGCGTCAGCCGGGATCACAGCCAGGAGGCCAGGCGGCAGGACAGGCAGAGGGAGGGTTCTGACTCCAGAGGACAAAGCCAGGATTCGGGTGTGGGACTGTCAGACCTCTCTGCGGGAGCTGGGTGAGAGGAAGCTCTGTTCTGGCTCCATGGCTGGACCCTCGGGCCAGTGTCCAGTGTCCAGAAGACTGACCTGGACAACAGGAGAGGTGGAGAGGTCACGGGCTTGGGGCCGTGATAGGTTTCTGTCCAAATCCCACCCCTGCCACTAACTAGTTGTGTGTCCGTGGGCAAGAAGACACCCCATCTCTCCGTCCCTCACATTTCCTCTCCTGTCGCGCTCACAGGACTGCATGAGCATGACAAGAAGCGACATGTACAGTGCCCAGCGGAAGCATCCTCTTGGGGCATTCATGTGTTGTCCTTATCCGGTGGATAATAAATACTCGAAATAGCCACCTCTGTAAAGTAGCGCTTGGATGTTTTTGCATTTGCCTTACAGGACCATGTCCTGTCTGAACATCCTCTCCTCCCCAGCAGGTCAGCCTGACCTCGTTGTCTGGGACAGATTTGGCCTTGGTCTGTTTTGGTCTTATCATCGCTTTTCATACTGTGCCTTCCAAACCACATCACTCATCTCGGCACTGGCTGAGCGGACGCTGGCCTCGGTGCAGCCCATGGCAGACAGTTCTGTCCATTCTCTTTTTCATTCCTGACTGAAGGACTCTGATTCTGTTCAAGACAGCAAAGCGCCAAGCTCAAAGGCAGTTTCCTAGGTTCCTCTGGTGTGTAGGTGGCCATTGGAACAAGTTCTGGCCAGTGTTTCGTAAGCGGGAATCTATCGGGTAGGACTTCTGGGAAAACGATGGTTTTCTTGGCAAAGAGGCCATGTTCCTTTTGTTCTTTGCCTTTCTTGCTTCTTCCAGTGTGGGCTACAGTTGCCACCTTCCGAGGCTGAAGGAGCTTCAGTCTTGGATGGCATCGTCACAATGCCACCGTGGCTCTGGGCTGCTCCCCGCGGGCTCATTACGTGGGGAGAATGAGTCTTGACTGGGCTGAACCACTGTGCTCGGGTCCTGGGACACACGGCCAGATGTGATTATCGATGCGTGAGGTGCTCTCCTGAGGTCACACTGACATGACGATCAGTTTAAATGTCTTTAACGTGGCCTTCTTAAAGGTGCCTGGACCACATCCTCTTTCTTGTGCCTATTTTCTTCCAGGGTGACGTACCCTATAGATTTACTTGGACCTCTTTCATTAGGTATTTGGCCAAGACCCAGGAGGCTGTGGTCTTACAGAAATTCTGCCTCTAGTGGGGAGAGAGAAATGCCTGCAGGAGGTACAGCCACCCCGTCAGGCCAGGACACCCATCCAGCGACAGAGCAGGCCGTAGGAGGTGTTGGGAGGTGGAGGCCGGCACCCAGGCACGATTCGTAGGCTTAGTTCTGAACCCCTTTCCCGGATTTCCCCACCCTGAGTCCATCTTGCTGTGTATCTTCCTTCCTGCCTGCTCTCAACATCCTTTCTCCCCCGGGGCTCTGAGGGCTTCCTGAGCCATCCTTGTTTGTAAAGCTTCACACTGCCTGGGGCCAGTGCCCGTCTGAGTTTAGCTTGCCCTGGGACCCAGCGATTGCTCCCTGTGTTGGGTGACGCCTCCAAGGGCAGGTCCCAGCTTGGCATGGAGGGATCAGACACTTGGCAGGGTTGTAGCCAAGTCTCACTTTTATAAATGCTGACTTAGTTTGTTCTGGGAAAAAAAGATCCACCGAGGCCTTGAGTTCACGTGAATTAATTGTTGGCGGAACCCTAGCGTCGCAAACGGTCCTAAACATTGCCCTCCGCTGTTGATGTCTGCCACTTCTGTTTTCTTTCTTCTCATCATATGGCATTCGATGGGACCCCAGGGCTTCACGCTTTCTTCCTTCATGTCACCAATTCCCTTCGTATGGAAGAATACGGGAGGGGGCATAATCGTAGCGGAAAGACCATGAGCTGTGGGTTCTAGGAAGCCTGCATTAAAAGCTTAGCTTTACTTACTAGCTGTGCGATCCTGGTTCTCTGCATCTATGAGCCGTAGTTTGCTCAGTAAGTTAAGAATTTTAGAGACGGTTGAATAAGCGACTAATTATGACCTTCTCTGCAGCTACCTAGCCCTCCGTCCCTTTTCTTGTTCCTGGGAGGCAGCCACTTTCAATCCTTTTAACCGATTCTTTTGGTAATGATCTTGACATTTCTAAAGAACATATTTTGCTCCTTCTTGGTTTTTGAATTTTAGGTAATATTTATTAAGTTCCATAATGTGGAAGGTAAGGCTTTTTCTCTGCTTCACACCTGCCCTGTTCTCCCCATACAGATACATACATCCTACGCTCCATCTTTATAATATAGTTATTTACAGTTTTTGATAGCTTGGTTCCATGTACACATGCTTACATGTATACATACATGGCCACGTAAACACTGGCAGCTGAGCCAGGTATGTATTCCTGTTAGTTTTCCTTTTTTCCTGCATATTATTTTCCCTGAAATTAATACTCGCTTATTTTTCGTATGCATTTATCACTATTAACCTGGTGGTCAGAACAAAATGGAGAAGTAATAAGCGCTAGTAGCATCTTATCAGAAAGGGACAAGCGTGCCAGTTCTTCAGGAGAAAGGACTCCCCCCTCTGCACTAAATTCCCAAAGTAACTTCTATTGTGGGACTTCCTATAAAGGATTTTGTGACGCAGTGGATTAATTTGTTAGCAAATGCCAAAGCCAGTTTCATATGGCTGTTTTCCATGATGGTGTCGGGAAAAAGCCAAGGTTATAGTCCAGCACAACTCTGGGAAGGTGACTCCAAGTGGACCAGGCTAGTGGGGTTGACAGTGTCTTGTGGTGAAACTTGATCCGAGAGTAAACTTAGGCGCCTGGTGGATTGGATGGATGGCGTGTCTCCCCAGCTGCCTTTTCCGTGGATCAGCCTCTCCGAATAGCTGCACGACACTCATTCATTCGATTAGGAAGCACTGATGGAGACGCACAGGCTGGGCTGGCCTCTGGGGAGTCTGTAGTCAGCAAAACAGATGTGCTCTTTGCCCTCATGGGAGTTCATGGTCTTGTGGCCAGACAGACACTGAAGCGTGACGTGTCGGTGGGATAAGTATAGGAGGGGGAAAGGCAGGCTGGCTTGGGAGGGCGCGTCACCTCATCCTACTTCTACCAATAGCTTAACAAAGTCTGCCGCTTCGATGGTGTTGCTGGTACAGATCCCCAAGATGACTTCGGACCTAAGGATATCCCTAAGTCCCTTCGTTTCCCTTTCCTTTAACTTTTTTGAAGGCTTATCTGCTTTCTGCGTGGTCACTCAAACGGCTGTTCAGTAGAGTAAACACACAAGATCTCAAGATAGGTCTTTCTTGGGCTGTAAAATCCATTTTCGTCAAGTATGAACCTCGCTCGGGAGACTGTGCACCAGAGATTAGGTTGGACGCCCCTGTTCTCTGCTCCCCTCACTGGGAAGGGGCCTGAACCCACGTGTTTGCTGCTGTGTCTGAGAAACAACAGATCACAAAACCTGGGGGTCACTTGTCTGCCGGAACGGTTTTCCTTGTTTGCCCTAGGAGTGTCGTCCCCTGCAGAATGCAAGGACCTGCTGAGCTGGAGCTGTAGGCTGCTCCAGAGGCATCCAGCCCAGACTCCTGAGTTAAATGACCTGCCTCCAGGGAGTGGCAGAGTCTGGTCCATGTGACTCTGCCGGTCGGATTCTTTTATCTATTGCATGTTGAGCTCCCTCGAAATGGATTCGAGCTTAATGGAGTATCACGATTATAATTTCCCCCTAAAAGGTTATTTATACAAATCGCACGTAACCATTTGTAAAAAAATAAAGAAAATACAGAAAACTAGAAAGGAAAAGAAATTGTCCGTAATTTCATTTCCCCAAACATCCACTATTAACATTTAATGTATTTCCTTCCAGTCTTTTTTTTCTATGCATTTTTAAAAATTACAGTTGTATTAGGGGCTAAGGATGTGAGTGATATAGCTTTCTATCCTTATGTATACTTTCTCTGCTTTCATGATTATTTCATGCTTGTTGTCACTGACTATGTAGAAACTGTCCTTGCTAATGAGTCAACATTAGCAAGAATAAAGTGGGAAATGTTTATTTATTCCTGGAGAGTTTAGCAAAGATCAGCTGTTTGGGGTCATTAATTCTCTTTGTCCTTAATTCTTGAAAATTAACCTTTGTCGATAAACACTCTCATGGTGCTTATTTTGTGGTCGGTGCTGGGGAAGCAGATGGGCCAGATAGGTTTCTAGAAACCTCAGTCTTGGGGGTGGGTATGAAAATTATGCTGTGTCTTGTAAAATAAAAGGCCAAGCGAGAATGGCTTCCGTGGTCGGGCCTTGCTTCTGAAGGGTGGAGCCGATAACGTCCTCACTCTGAGCGAAAGCCACAAAGTCTTATCGTTCCCTAAGCCTTTTGTTTTTGTTGTAAGGTTCACCACAAACTTTTAGCAGTGAAAAGAAAAAAAAAAAGTGCAATAACTGGGTCGTTCTGACCTAGAACCAACCAAAATACTTCTAATTACTGCAGCAGACAGCGATGAATCATCCTTGAGCAAGCTCGCTGCCTTTCAGTGCTATGTCTTCACAGCCAGACTCATTGTGTTGTAGCTAGTGAGGCATCTGCTCCAGCATGTTTGGGTGTGCAGGGGGAGAGGTTTTGGGGATCTGCTCATCTGCACCAGTGGGGGGCCTGGGGGATCTTTTATGTTGTTGGGGTTTAAGCTCCCTTAGAGAGGGCTGTGGCTTTTTCCTTTTCATCATCATGATAGTGATCAAAGCTACCCTTTGTTGAGCACCTACTATGTGTCAGGCGGTGGAAAAGGGGCTTCACGGTCCTGGTGTCATTGAAGCCTTCCGACCACCTCGTGATGTTGGTATCATCATCCATCCACGTTTTGCTGAGGGAACTGCGGCTCTTTGAAGTTAAGTGGCTCAGATCCGCAGTGCATAGCGGGCAGCAGCAGATGTCGAGTGAATGACTGACCGAGGGAAGGGAAGGCAACGGGACAGCACCTGGTTGGCAGGAACTGAAAGAGTTGGTCCCGGAAGTTAAGAGGCTTTGTACCTCCCAGCTACTCATTTTTCGCAGCTTTTAAGCTCCACATTGGAGGAACAGTGGGGGAAGGGAGGGGGTGTCCAAGACACGGACGAGGGAACAGATTTGTGACCAACTGAAAGCTCAGCCTGACTAGTCCTCAAAAGAGAAAAAAAAAAGGTAGATGGAAAAACGCTTATTAAGTGCCAAATGCTTTACTACATTATCTCATTTAAACCTCACAAACCCGTCTGAAGTGAGCCTTGTTATCTCCCTTCGTGGGCCGGGGGACCGGAGCTCAGAGGCCCTGCCGCACCCACCACCCATAGCTAACAGGCAGGCGCGGGGCTGGGATGGGGACCCAGGCAGCAGCACCATAGCTGTCTATGAACAAAATCCAGGAATGGAGATTTCATTGTTTATGCTTGAATTTAATTCCATATTCGACGGAGGAAAAAAACTCAGACGATACACAGATTTCTCTTATGCTAACGAAACCTTACAACTGGCTCTGTCCCAGGAAGAGACTCCGGTTCACCGGTGCAGGGAGAAGGCCGAGCAGGACATGAAAATTTGGGGTCGCCAGAAACAATGCGCTGGGAGTGAGTGACGTGCCGATGGGCTTCTCCGGCTGCTGCATCTGCAGCTGCCACATGTCCTCTCTCTAGTGTGGCTCCTGGAAGTTCGTTAAACGTGAACAGAGACAAAGTTCTCGGGTCTGTGTTAGGGAGGCTGGGTTCGCCATGCAGGAGAAGAAATGCTCGAACGAGGTTCTGAGGGATGAGTAGGTGTCCAGCGAGAGTGGACACAGCACGCACGGAGAACTGGAGGGGCCGTTGAGACCTGGAGCGAGCAGGAACCCGGAGCGGTTGGCATCCGGCAGCCATGGCAATGCCAACCGCTCACAGCTTTACAGGTAAAGCAGATGCGGAGGGATCTGAGAAGCTCTCAGGGAAAGTTTTTGTCAAAGTCACGGCCTTTTTATTTGGTCATGGCGGTTATCTGGTCTCCCGGACACTTTTTTGGACACCTAGACTTTTCTGCTTTCTGAAGGTCATCGTTTCTAGACTTTGTGGTCACAGAATAAAATAAAGCCAACATATCACAGCCTGAAATGCTAGTGTTTGCTGCTGATATGGTGACTATGTCTGTGCTTGTCGTATTTAACGTGGAAGGGATCGGGCCAGGGGGAGAACAGGGTTTGATCTGCAACAGGAGGAAGGGGCTTATGGCAAGGAGACGCATTGGCATGGAGTGCGGGGTTGCAGATCCGAGTTCAGCAGGGAGCCCCACACCAGGAACACCTTTTGGAGCCGACATCGGCTTAGTGCTCTCCTGTTTAGGCATCTCCGTGCTATTTTCACATCGAAAGCCTATTTTTACAGCAATGGGAGAGCACAGTCAGTCCAAAGGTATCGCCATACAAACCTTCTTTGCTAATTTCCTCCGCATGATGAAAATGACATGGCAATTTAAAAAGTTAACCAATTATAGGAGAGATTAGAGACGCATAAACAAAACCCTGAATTCTTTCACTTAGAGGCAATCACCGTAGACATTTTTTCCAATCTCTTTTATGTATTTTCTTTGTTGATTTGCAGGTTGAAAGCTTAGTAATGACGATTGTTACTGTTATCACGGCCTATATAGTAACTACCACATGCGTGTCGTTCACTGGTCTAAGCACCCTGTGTATGGTAATTCATAGAATCCGCACAATAACCCTAAGGAACAGGTGCTTTTGTCCCTTTTTCCAGGTTGGGGAAACTGAGGCACATCACGATTAAGTTGCTCAAGGTCTAACATCCAGTAAGTCAGGATTCAAACCCCAGCCTGGACTCAGAGCCCATTCTCTTCAAAATACTCTCTCTCTCTCTCAATACACACACACACACCCCACACACACACACCCACACACACTTATATATAATAAAATACCATAGATTGCATATATGCATATATGTGTATTTTTCTCGAGGTATTTCTATAACAATTTTAAATCTTCCTTGCTGGATGTTAGACCTTAAGTAGACCCGTGTCATTTAGGGACCCTCTATGCACTTGGCTTTGGTTCACATGCGTATCCGAGACCGCGTAAGTGCTTCTTTCTGGTTGGGCATTTCCCATAGTGTCCAGTTTCCCGCCGTTACAGACAGTGCTCTGAGTGGCGGAAGGCGGTAGGCACTGCAGCACAGTCACCTCCCCTCCAGCCCCCAAGGGTCCTCTTCACGTGATTTGTCTTCCTAGGGGAGGTGGCTTTGACTCCCAGCATCTCCCTCAAAAAGAACCAGCAGGGGGTGTTGTCCTGCCCTTGCTGTGAAAATGTGGGGACAGTGCTGTCCCCACTCGCTCTTTCTAGGAAGACACCGCTCAGCCAGGTGAAGACTAGGTCTGTGCCGTGGACCACTCCCTCCCACTCTGTAGCACCTGACGCTTTTGGGGACTGGGCCTAAAACAGCTGAGAACTCTCTCTGCTGACTGAGGCACCGACAAGAACAGTCCAGCCCTTTGGCCTTTGTCGCAAAGGATGGATGACGTGGACAACTCCGGGTCCAAGCCATCTTTTCAGGCAAATAAAAGACCCTGTCGGGAAGATAAAATCAAAGTTAAAGGTATTCAGTACAAATGGAGCGAGCCTTTATTATTGTCTCTTTTCAGCGAGGAGTCGAGCAGGATTCCTGGCTTTATCGTAGTTAATTGCAACGGCGACGTGTAGGAAGCTCTGGATGAGCGCTGGTGTTTTCTTGATTTCCAGTGATGTGCGTCCATGACTGTCAGGGGCGTTTTACTTGGCGCTCACTGAGGTGGTTATTTTAGGGGGCGCGTGCACCCCTGGGTCAGCACCGCTCCCGTGGGCTCTGATGGCAGCAAAACGGGCTCAGGCTGCCATTTCCGGCGGCGGAGCTGTGCCCCTCCCTGACCCTTTGTTCTCCGTCCAGGAGAACGCGGTTACTTTCCAAGTACAGAACTTTCATGCTGTTTAAAAAGACTCGATTTAGCTATTTGTAGGTAGAGCGACAGATTGGTATGTACCTGCGCAGAGAGCATTCTGACCCAGCAAAACACTGAGTGCTAAAAAGACGGAAAACGGTGGCATTTGTCATCTGACCCAGCAGGAGCCTGAGGCAGATGGAGCTCAACTTGGAAGGTGTGCTGCTGGTTTGTTTTGTTCTGTTTGTTTTGTGTTTTGTGTTTTGTTTTTTTGTTTTTTGTTTGTTTGTTTGTTTGTTTGTTTGGTGGTTGTCATAACCAACCCTGGGAGGAAATACTGGCTTTGAAACCTTTCTCCTGGCTGGCTTGGCTGCTTTTGCTTCCCTGGGCAGGGGCCGGGCCGCCAGGGTGTCAGGCTGACCGAGCGCTCGGCACCCTGATCAGGCACGAGGGCTCCCCACATGATGAAAGGCACGGCCTCTGTGAGCGCCCCCACTTCACTGGGTTCAGCCTGCTCTTGGCTGGCCGATGTATGGGCTGCCTGAAATGACCAGGTACGGTGCATTGGTGCATTTGACTTTGGGAGTGGCGAGGTTCGTGTTGGCTTTTGCTTTTTATAAGGACAGCACTGGCTTGTGTTCAGCAGAATAATGGCAAAGCACTTGCTTTAGTACGGCGCGGGGGTCCAGTAAGCAGAGGGAGCCCACTTAATTGGCTGCCTTACTTTTATGGTTCGAAAGGGTGTCCGAGGGGTTGTAAATAATGAGTTTTGCAGAAGGTGGACACAAAAGCAGCAGTAGCGTAATTCTACGTGTTAAGCTAGGGAGATGCACAGTGTTTTGGCTCTGCCCGGATGGTTTTGGAGAGAAGTTTTTCAGTAGCTTTTTCTTCTTTGAATGCCTTCCCTGGCTTTATTCTGAAGTGGCTTGGGCAGTGGGCTGGGGAGTGACAACGACATTGCTTTGTGGTTCATTGGCCAGAGCTTAAGGACACTTTCAGAGGAAGCGCGTTCTCACGTTCTGTGAACAGACGCCTGGGTGGTGGATGCAGGTGGGACAGTCTTGGCTGCAGAGACAAGCGGATGAGACAGAAGTCCAGCCCTCAGCCTGCCTTTCCTTCCTTCAGCAAAACCTGGGGAGTTTATGAGTTCCTGCAGGGAAATTGGGGGGCATCTACATTAGAATGCTGCTTCCTGCCAGGAGGAGTGTCAAAGGGTTTATAGGAGACCACTCTGCAGTCTGAATGTGTTTATGGCCATATCGTATATTCGGGGCTGGCCAGCTCTATCCCCCGGAGCATCGGAGCATTGCAGTCCCACTCTGAGCGTGGGAGGGCCTGTTGCCTGTTAGAAATTATGGAGTTGAAATCACAGTCTCGACCTCTTTGCCTTTGTTTTCCCAAAGCTTTGGACGCATCGTCAGAAATAAGTCACCATACTTGCGTGTTGGCTGAAAGATTCTGAAATTTTGCTGTAGGGGCATTGGAGGAGGAAGGAACAGGGGTTCGTGGCAGCTCAGGTCTGAGCCGGAGTTTGGGGGCATTCTGGTTAAGACTGGGTGTGTCGCTGTGGCCGCTGGCCTGGGTCGGTCACCTTCCCATGGGACTCTGAACAGTGAGCAGGGGTCCTAGGGGCAGGGTGTCTCCAAGGAGAGGCACCCTCAGGCTGGAGGGTCTGGGGACCACAGATGTGTTTTGGATGCGATTCAGAAAGGAGGCAGTTGGCAAAGGGTTGGGGAGAGGCCTCTCAAGCCACCATGGAAGGGCTTTCTCTCCCGTGGACTTGAACTCCAGCCTTTGACTCCAGCCCTCTTCTCTGCCACAGTCACGTCTCCAGGCAAGGGTGAGAGGAGACACAGGACAAAGACAAGCGGGTACTAGACCGAGCGAGGCTTTGCACTAGGAGGGCTCAGCCCGCAAGGGGACACTGGGAGGGTCCCGATCGCCTGGCGCACCGAGCCCCTCACACGCTCCGCTGCTCCTTCATGCCGCACGGTGACAGTGACGACACCGACTCCCCCCCACCACCACCACTTTCTAAAGCCCGGCCTCCCCTCTCCTTCGTCCTCCGCGTAGAGCCAGTCCGCGCGTCCCCTTTGGTCGCAGTGCAGTGGGACGTTCTCTTGTAGGCCTTCCTTGGGAAGCGGGGTCATCGCGTCACCTGCGACCTCACCGCGCCTGCGCTCAGTCCTGGCTCTGCGGGGCAAGCGGGAAACTTCGTCTGCCCTGGCCCCTCGTCCCCCTCCTCCCCGGCTCCTCCCATCTGTCCGCCTGTGCGCCAGTATCTAGAACGACCCGTGTTCTCTAGTCACACAATGGGTGTCACCTCTGGGCCAAGCCTGGGTGCATTGTCCACCTTCTGCTGGAAAGACCCTTCCTTCTCTCCACTGGCAAACCTGTACTCATCCTTGCAGAGTCTGCTGGTCCTGGAGGCCCTCTGAGATTGGCCTGAGATAGAGGCCACTCCCGTCTGTTTCCTTTGAAGCCACCTTTTTGCCTGCCGCGACAAGGATCACGCCCTTCTGCCCTGCTCACCTGCATTCCTTCCTCCCTGCCAGTTTCTGCAGGTCAGGGGCCCTGTCTATTCACTTTCATCCTTAGCTCCAAGCGGGATGAAATATTTCTGCCAGGTATCCAAACTAGATTCTTTAACTTCGTTTAAGGCAAAACCATGAATCTGGAAGAGGAGAGCTTTCTGTTTCACTCAGAGAAGGCACTGAACGGGTCGGAAGTTGTCAATTTGTGACTTAGGTCAGATCCAGCTGTCTGAACTTGGCCCTGAGACCCTGAAGGCCCCCAGCTGAGTCTTCTCTTCCCACCTGTGGCCTGGGAGGTGGTCAGGAAGGCTCTCTGGCAGTTGGGGGTAATTGGCAGAGTCACTGGCCGTCCACTTGTCAGATCTGCTCTCCATCAGAAACCGTCTGGGCTCCTTGGGGAGTGGAGAGGGGGAGTGGGCTTGTTTGCTGCATCCAGCAGTTCAAACCTCCAAGGAAGTGTGAGACCCAGGCACTCTTTGGCCTTAGGAGGAACAGCCCAGCCCAGGGAGGTGCTAGCAAAGTATTGGGAAGCAGGGTGGGGTGAGGAAGAGGGAGCAATGAATTTTGGCTTCATCATAAGCAGAAGGAAGAACAGGAACAGATGGTGCCCGCCCGTGGAGCGGCAGGTGTTCACCAGGAGAGAACAAAGTGCAAACCTTGTACTCTGATGCTCTAGGAAGGGCTCCCCTGACCTTGGCTGGAACAAAAAGCAATAGGCGAGTTTAGGTGACACCTGGGCGGAGGCATCAGCTAATACGGTTTCTGCTTGCTGGTGTATTCCTACAGGGAGCCAGAAGTTTAACTATTTCTCCTCGCGTACAATGCATCTAATTAAGTCAGGATCTCTGGTTAGCATCTAGAATTTAGAATTATAGCAGTTAATTCCAGTTTTAGAGAGGAGATGATTTTATTAACATCTACTGTGTGCCAACTGCCCTCTGTATGTTAGTTCATTTAGTCCTCACTACAGCTCTGGAAGGCGGTTCTTGTTATCCTTGGTTTACAAATGAGGAAATGGAGGTACAGAGAGGTTAGGTAACCTGCCCAAGGCCACACAGCTTGGAAGAAGCATAGCTGTAAATTAAACCCCCATTGGTTTTATTCAAAGGATGAGCTTTTTACCACCTAGCAAGCAGATTATGGAGGAAATGGGATGTTGGCGACTGTCCACGAATTAACTGAAATCTCTGTGGGCACTGGGGAGACTGGGGCTGGATCAGGAGGCAGAGGTGACAGCTTTATTTTTATGAGCAAAGTGACCAGTGCGCAGCACCCAGGAGTATACCGAGCCGCTGTTATCTTAGGAAGTTCCAGCCCATTCTGGAAACTCAGTAATTGTTGTTGACAGATCGGGACTCTGGGTTTAGACAGAGGTGGCTCATTACTTGACTGATAAAAGGAACGGGAAAATAACTGGGCTCAGATTTTAGCTGGACACGTAATTCCGAAGGTTCCCCGGTGTCTGTGAGCCTTTTAAGATAAGCGGATTTTCTGCCTCTTGGGTAAACCTTTTGATATTCTATTCTTAAAAAAGAAGGAAAATAAGGGGGAGGGGTCACTTCAAGGAGAGGCTGGAGCCGGAATATTTTTCTTTGGGTGGGCTGGAGCCCCATGTCTCCTGCTGTAATCTCCAGGGACGGGCGGTGGTGCTGAGGGAGAGGTGACACCGTCCAGCCCTGGCCCTCTGGCTCCTGATTGTTTGTTTTGCTTGCTTACTCTCCTCTTTTGCAGACCCTGCTTCAGGCACATTCTTAGAATGCTCTTGGTTTTCTTTGTCTGGCTAGAAACGTGTTTTTTTTTAATGGCGCTTTTCATTTACTGAGGCTTTATTTTTCTGTCATGGTAGCCCCCGCCTAGGTATCCTTTTTCTAACCAGAAGTTTTAGCATGGCTGCACAAGTGAACATCATTTAAAACAACAACAGCTTTTAAAAAAAGCTCCCTTTTCTGAAGTCACCATCTTCATCGAAAGCAAAAATTCTCATGCTTAGGACCATTATTGGACATTCTAAAATTGTCCCAAACGTGTGACTTTAGGCAAGGTCACTGAACCTCAGTTTCCGAATGTGTAAAATGAGAGCCGCACTACGGGTGTGTTTGAAGGCTTCGATGACGATGAAATAAAATCACAAATGCAAACCAAGAAAACTGTCTGCACAAAGGGGCCTTAATCAATGGTAGCTATTATTTCGATTATTACGTAAAATGTTCTTGGAGTTTACGTTGCTAAGGAACTAATAAAGATGTGAAGACAATAAATGCTTTTAAATTCCACTCTCAGTCTCTTCACCTGCAAAACGAAAATAATACTTTTGTCACAGGGCTGTAGCACATAGTAGACACTAAGCAAATACTGGTTTTCTTTTTCATTCAAACTCAGATCTTCTCTCTAATATATATATATATATCCGTATATGTTGATGTGCGAATTGCCTACATATAGTATATACTATATATTTATTTTCATTATAAAACATACTGAAAAATAATTAAAATGATTAGATAAAATAGATATAAACAGAAGTTTGGATATCTTCTTTTTCATGTCTCCTTTGGATGTGATGCTGTGTAATCTGTAAGTACTGTAAGAAGTGTGTCCCGTGGCTCTGCGAGTGTAGACAGAAGCTTCTCCCATGAATAACCGCAGGATTTTATGGGCTCCCAGCCTAAGAAGGAGACCACTTAGCCCGGGAGGAAGTCTAGAGTCGCTGTGCGTGCACGCTTAGTCTCCTGAGGCTGACTTCCTGGCAGTGTCCTTTAGGGCTGTAAAGGAATGCTTTCTGAAAGATTGGGCAATGTGTTGTCACTCCGAGAAGAGGCACGGAAGTTGATGGTGCCACAGATTTATAACCCCTCAACCGAGAATGTCTGAACTTTATATAGTCTGCTAGTTTAAACTTCTTAACACTACTTTTCATGGAAGAGATTCTTTGGAGATGATGGGCTTTCGATTCCAGATACTAGCCGTGTGTCATTAGGCAGGACTCCCGACCTCTCTGAGCTTTTGTTTCTTCATTTATAAAAGAAGGATAAAAGTAAGGATAGAAATAATTACCAGATGGGATTGTTGCTAGGGTTAAATTGGGTAATACTGTGGAAACGCTTAGCGGAGTGGCCTTCCTTCGCTTCATGTGCTTCCCCAAGGCCTTCAGCTGCCGTGTTTCTGAGATTTTGTTTGTCTATCATTTATTTTCATGCCGGATTTCATTTATTTTTTTAAATGTAAACTTGTTTTTAATAAACGTAAATATGCACCTAGTCTAAAAGTTTTATATGGTATGACATGATAATGTAAACTTTAAAATAAAAAACAGCCTCCCTACCTATTTCTACTCCATTTTCTGCTCCTTAGAGGCAACCAGTTTTTAATTCTTGTTTTTTTTCTTTTCTGGAATTTACCCCTTTATTTGCAAGTGATAACCAGTGCTGCAATTTCTTAGTTATTTCTAGACCATCTTTTTATTCTTACTGTGGAATATGAGAATTTAGCTTTCTTACACCTCTTTCTTCTTCCTTCAAAAACACGCCCCCACACCCCGTTTCTTTCCCCATCCTCCCCAAACAGTTCTGTGGCACACTCTGGTTGAGTCAGCACTCAGCATAGGCTTGCAATGTGCTCTAATTTTCAGTTCCTATACAACGTTTTATTTTTCCCTGCAGCTTCTAATTGTCGCTTTTTCGTTTACTTAAATTTTTATGAATCTATCGATAATTCATCCCCATAGTCTGATTGAACCTGGAAAACTTTCAACATGGTTTAACACATCTGGTAATCACGTGCGTCTGCAGGGTGGAAGGGGGCCTGCAATTCTCGTACTAGGCGCGGCAGGGGCGCAGCATGGGGCTTGGGGGCGCAGCCCGGGGCGCGGGGGCGGGGGCGGGGCGCGGTCGGGGGCGCAGCCCGGGCGGGGCGGGGGAGCGAGTGTCTGAGCCACACGTGGGTCGAGGCCCTTCATTCTGTGGGCACTTGGGAGGGTCTAGGCTTCCGCGTTTGACCCTGAGCTAGGCTCGCCTCTCTCTGGCTCTGTGGTCCCCCATCTGACGCGTATGGGGTTCTAACCCACCTAAGGGCTCCCACCGTGCCTCCACCTCAGCCTGCTCTGACCCCTGATCCCCAACCTCCTCCCGTGGCTGGCGTCCTGTCTGCACACACCTACTGCCGTGTGTATGTGGGAAGTCCCCGCACCCTTCCATTACCGTCCTATGGGGACTAGCCAGCAGGGCCACAGCCATTTCACGTGCCCCTCAGTGCGCCCTCCCCGCCCTGATTCACCCGCATTTACTTGACCTGACTTTAAGTCATCATTGGATAAGGAGCGGGGCCATTTCTCTATCACTGCGTGCTTGTAGACATCAAAGCGTTGACGTCTGCTTAGGGTTGAGTGTGAAAACGTTTCTGTGCCGTGGTCCCCTTTGTGTTGCTCCTCTCCCCGCCCCCGCCCCGCAATCCTGTTTCTTTTCACAAGAGTTCCTTCGGGTTACTTATCATTTCCAGGACTCCGTCGTCACCAGAACGGGCTTCATAATATCCTCACCTGGCGCCGTGTGCGTGAAGCGAGGGCGCATACTCAGTGTCTCGCACAGTGAACGGCCAATGAGTGTTATCCATATTTGTTCTTTTTGGCTCCATCCTCGCTAGGCGTTGATCTGCTTTAAGCGGTGGAGTCCTCTGGGCTCAGGGTGCCAATCAGCCGTCAGGTGAGCTGAACAGGACCTTGGCAAGGTAGGGTCTGGATGCCCCAGTCCGCCACCGATCTCCATCCTGCAGGGGCTCCATGTAAAACGGCCTGGCCTCAAAGCTTCTGTGTGCGTTAAGCTCCTCAGACAAAGCGCTATAGAAATAGGAGGCATTTCTGATCTTTTAATTGGCTGCGGTTTTAAACAGACCACCCTGAATCGACTATAATGCACGTGTCCCCAAATGTGGCCTCATTCACTTACCGAAGTATGCAGCAGGTCAAGAAAAAAAAGGCGGAGGAGGAGGCCCTGGAGCCTCTTTTGATGGGGCTATTAGGTGGCTCGCAGCTGACCCCTTTCAGGAGCACTTGCTTTTTGTTGGGCTAATTTCTGAAGCAATCCTCCCAACAGCCCCGGTCCCCAGGCCGTAAGCAGAGGCTGGCCGAGGGGCCCTGTGGTCAGGAATTACTGCTGCAAGCAGGAAGTGTCCAATGGTTCTCACTTACTTTTAGTTGGAAGAGGAAAGTCTTCTTTACAATACAGGCAGAAAGTCGGTGAGACCACCTGCCCGTTTCACGTTTCAGAGGGAACCAGATTTCCCTAAGGGTAGCAAAGGTCCCATCTCGAAATGGCTCTGCCACCAACAGAATGAGGACAAGAATTTCTTACATGGGTCTCGAAGTGCTACGAGAGATTGTGCCTGGTTTGTGAAGCCATTCTCACAACTAGTGTGGCTGAGCGTGTGTCCGTGTAATGAAGCTACTGTCCTATGGTCACACTGGAGCAGGCATCTTGTGCTATTTTTTTAAGTCATATGCTACTTTGAAAATCGATGGTATAGTAGACAAGAAATATGCAAAGATATAGGAGAATCAAATAAACTATTTCCTTCTATTCCTTGAAGAAAGTTTGTATGTCTCTTTTCTCATATTGATTGTATATTTGTAAAAATCCATCAGGTGTCTCTCAAAATGAAACTCTTGACAAACTTAAAAAGAGTTTTTAAGGCCACAGTCATTATTATAATCCAGTGCAAATGAGAAAGAAATAATATAAGGCTGACCCCTTCCTTCTCAAGTCTTGACTATTTATAAATTAAATATAAACTCTGGATAATTATCAGATTGAAGAGAGAATCGGAAGGGATATCATAAATTGTTTAAAAATAAATGAAAAGAAGAATATTTTATACTAAACTTATGTGCCATAGCAAAAGAGGTACCCAGAGGAAAATGTATAGCTGTAAATGTCCTCATTATTAAAGAAATAAGGTGGAAAAATAAAGATGATGATAAAGTAATTATTTTAAGAACTTTGGAAAAGGTACAAGAAATTAAACGCCCCCAACAAAAGGGAAATATAAACAAAAAGCTAAATTTAATGACATAGGAAATAAATGGAAAAACATTAGGAAGGAATATGAAATTAAATGGAGGTTCTTAGGAAGGACTAAATATAGAGATTTAACTATATGTATGGTCTGAGAGAAAGGTCTGACCGAATATCTGCTCCTTCACGCAAGGGAATACGATGCAGCCATCACAGTTGTTTTAAAAACAGTTGTAAGAGGATCAGGTGAAATGCCTACGTCAAGTGAAAAAAGCGGAATCAAAAATTGTATCACAGAATGATTATAACCATGGGAACACGGTGCCCCCATCTCCCTCCTGTCCCCAAGTTCTGAAGGAAATTAAGTCCGGAAAAAATACATCAAAATATTGATGCAGGAATGAAGCGCTGATGCATACAGTGCAGGGGAAGCTCAGACACACTGTGGCCGCAGGAAGAGGCCAGCGGCAGACCACAGACAGTGCGAGGCCCGTAGTGTGAGACTTCCAGGCAGAGCAGGCGAAGCTGTGGGGACAGAGAGGAAGTTGGCCTTGCCTAGGGCGGGGGTTGGGGGGTAGGGGAGTGACAGGTAAAGGGTATGGGGTTTCTTCTGGGGCGATGGAACCGTCTAAAATTGATCACGTGATGGTTGCACAGCACTGAATGTACCGTAAATGTTTGAATCGTACACTCTGAGTGAGTGATTGCGGTGGGAAGTGAATTAAATCTTAATCAAGCTGCTACCAAAAAAAAAAAAATCACAGTGGTTATCTTGGGGAATGGAAATATCGTGATTTTTCCTGACTTTTCACCCTCTTTTGTAAATTTTAGATTTCCAGATGTAATTCTGTGTTACTGGTATAATGAAAACATCATAAACCAAAAAAAAAAAAAAAAAAACATTTTAAAGAAGGTTAATAATTGGCCTTTTAGCGGAAAAGACAATGATGGGGAATCTGCTAGCCTGCCTCCAGAGAAGGCAAGGGGAGGCCGAGTCCCGTAATCCTAGAATCTGGGGACTGGTTGTCACGGGTCACTGAATTGTCAGTTGCTGACACGTACACAGAGTGGCTCAGGGCTATTCTTCTGCAAGTCTAGGAAAATAGAGGTTCACTGGTCTGGGGTGTCACAGGGGCAGGATCACACCTCAGGGAAAAGCTGAGGGTCCGTGAAACCTGGGGGTGGCTAAGAGCTGGTTTCTAGTAAAATATTTCAAGAGGTGTCAGACACTGCTAGCCAGAGGTGAGTGGGTGATCGCCGTCACTTATATAACTTCCTGTAATTGTCGGGCGGCAGCTGTGGCTGAGCCGCCTGCCCCTCCTCTTTGCTGAATGGGAATCACCGGCCCTTCTCTCTTTGGCCTCTACCTTTGGGCTTTGCGTGCTGGGTCAGTTCCTTTAACCAAAACTGAAATGCCATTTTTGAACAGAAGGCTCCATCGTCTCTCTGGAAGATGGGAAACTCTTACGCTGGACAGCGGAGGACCAGGCGGTTCGAAGAGGTCCTGCACAATTCCATCGAGGCCTCGCTGCGGTCCAACAGCCTGGCGCCCAGGCCCATCTTCTCCCAGCTGTACCTGGAGGCCGAGCAGCAGCTCTCCGCTCTAGAAGGTAGGAGATGTGTTTCTGAATTTCTTTTAGTTTGTGCAGTTAATGTCAGCAGCAGGACTTGAAACCCCTTCGTCCGCTGCTCTGGGTAGAAGATGTTGAGTCTAGCAGAAAAGAAGTGTTAGAGAAAGTTGCCCATGAATTCTGACTTGGCTGAAATTAAAATAAGTTCCAGCCATAAAGTGGCAAGGAATAAAATTTTTCATTGGACGAATCGGAGAAAGGAAGAGGGTTGTGTTAGCCTATTCTAAATCAGTTGTTACTTATACTAATTAAAAGGTGGAACGTTCTTACCCGGATTCGTAAGAAATTTTAACATGCGTTTGACCCTCAGTTACTGTCTTTCTCTTTGTCCCGTGGTTCGTGGCAATATCTTTGCAAAGTAGTCTGGGCAGTTTCTTTTGTAAGAGCTCTCCGAAAACTTTTAAAAACCAAGAATGAACCCTTATGAATTTTACGTGTGCCAGGAATTAGTAAATTATCTTCAGGCCTGGGGACAACTTTAGAGTTTATTTAATTATCCAGAGAATAAAATGGTTGTGGTTTTCAATCTTTAGTTTGTCTTTTTTTATAGCTGGGCGTTTTCATGTCAAAAATTACCCTTCAGCCATTCATACTATGGGACGGTTCATGTCATGAACATTCTTTCTGTCCATTTATGTCTTTCACTTGGAGTTGCCTACAGACTTCGCTTAGCTATTGAAGCGAAAGAGGGCTGTGGTTTAAAACAAACTTTAATGAACTACTTAAATACGAAAGTGTGCAGTATGCCTGGTCCTGTGTTGCGGTGATCATGATGTGTGTGTGCGTGGCAGTGTGTGCGCACACCTGTGTGTGAGTGCGTGCCTGTGCGGGGTGGGGGTGGGCGTGGCGGGCTGCGGAGGGCTGCTCGTAAGGGGAAATGAGGCATGGCTGTGCTCGGGGGACGCCTGAGAGTTCCTTATTCTAGCAGGGAGGCATTCCTCGTGTCGCTCTTTAAAATGTCCCTAAGTTAACCTGGTGGAGAGCAGCAGCTGAGGACCCGAAGGAGCTGGAGCTGGGTCGGAGAGGAGCGAGACCGTGGTCGGAAGCAGGCAATGGGAAAGCCACGCGTCCTCTTGTATCGTGGCATAGGAAGCGCTGCTGTGACACTGTGGGGCGATGAGCAAAAGCTGGAGGGTATGTTCTAGACTGTGTTTTCAGCGAGGAGAAAGACTCGTGAAATGCATATTAAATAGCCATCCGTATCGTCTCACAGTATTAAAAGGCTCTGTTGGCAATGATACACGAATGACGATAATCATGATAAACCAGTTAGTGCCTTCGCATGGCACCTTAAAATCTACAAAGTGCTTCCCTTACGACGGGTAAAGTAATTGAATTCTATGATTTCGGAAGATGGGGGATTGGTTTGCTCGACGTTTTCAAGGATGCTGACCTGGGAAGAGAGAAGAGAAAGCCATCGGAGGGTCCCACTCAGCTTTTCCTTATGTCTAAGACCTCCACAGACAGCCTTTCCTGGCCTCTCATTGGGAGGCTGTTTCCCGAACTTCCTGATTCCTCAGGATGCCCTCATCCGCCGATAGGGCGCTGGGCCAGTGACACTTTCCGGGGACCGTTTTGAGGCTTCCACTCCTCGTGCCTCCTGTGTCGAGTGCTGAAGGCTTCCTGCCAGCTGTTGGCACCTCGTTCTGCCCCCTGTTGGTATGGAAACCAGAGCGGCCCTCGCTACGGTTTTTCCATTTGTCCAGCAAACCCAGTGAAGACATTCTCTGAGATGTGGTTTTTGTAGCAGGGGAAGGTTGGCAGGTGGACGGAGACACTTCGGTTTGCTAAATGTCACCGTAAACGGAGCAGTTTGCTCCAGCCCCTGGTTTCTGCCTCGTAAACTCCGAGGAGACAGCTCGTCCAGGCCACCTCTTGTTCTGTCTGTCTTTCTATCAGCCGCTTATCTCATGGCCGTCCTTCCTTGCACAGTAACATTGGAGAGGATTTCTATGAGCGGGGCGCTGGTGCCCTAAACGCCTTCGGTCAGTTAACGTTCTGCTGGTCGTGAGGGTCATTCGGCAGAGGCCTGATTACTTTGTTCTTCGAATGAGGGGGTCTTACTACCTCCTCCTAGGGGAAAAACCTTTTACGTGTTATTTATTTTTTAAAAAGCAGCGTCAGCCAAATGGAACAAATAACCACCCTGGCATTTTGAGATGAGTATTCATTAATTAAACAAAACGCAGGTAAATTCCTGTGTCCCACCCACCCGGCATGTCATGCAGACAGTTTACTAAACACTCAAATGGACAGCCTCCTCCTCCGCAGAGTGCAGTGCCCCCGAGAACCTCGGGGTTCCTGTTTCAGTGTGAAGGCCCTAAGCTCCCACCCCAGCTGGCTACGTCCAGCCCTCCTTTCGCCCAGAGCCCTGGGTGACAGTCGGTGTCTCTGCTCCGGCTTAGGAAGTGTCCTGATTGTTGCCGGCTGACTGATCCCATCGGCTGATGTAGACCTTTGACCTTTAATCCTGCCTTTTTAGGGACCGGATTTTAACCTCTTTCTTTGACTTCCTGAGGCTTCAGTCCCTCCTCTTCATTCTCTCTGGGAGTCCGAATTCCTGTGCTTTTCAGCTCAGCAGAGTGATGCGCAGACGTTTCTGGTTGTGCCTTCAGCGGTCTTGACACTTACCCCTTCTTGCTGTCATCTTTGGTGTCTTTCCTGTCCCCTCTAAGCTGCTGGAGTGCTGACTCAAAGAGCTCTGGGTTTTGCTGCAGAGCCTTCTATGCCACCACCCCACAGGGGGCTGAAGGACAGTTTGAGTGCCCGTGGAGTCCGGTGCCCGGGGGCTGGGTCCGGTGCCGTGTTGCCGGTGCCCGGGGGGCTGGGCGTTACTCCCTTCCTTCTGCATCAACCTCCCCACCCCCTTCCCCCACCCCTGCCTGTGACCGTAGAAGGGACGCTTGTCAAGGAGGCTCTCCAGTCGGCTCTGGCCCCTTTTCTTCTTCCTGGGCGACGTTTCCACCGTCGTCCCTCCACCTCTGTGTCCTGTAGACCCAGAAAGACAGAGATACCAGGAATTCTTGCTTCACTCCTGCTGTGACCTTTCTAAGGTCACGGGCCTGAGCAGGCTTGAAACGTCCAGTTTCTTCCTCCTCTTGTCCCACACGCACCTGCATAATGGTGACCACTGCGAGGTTACATTCCCAGCACCCCGTACTGATTGAATCACACCTGGAGTATCCTGTGCCTCTCTGAGGCCGTATTTCCCCATAGACTGTCACAGCCCGAAGGGATCTTATAGAACCACCTCGTTTTGCAGGTGCAGGATCTGGTGCACAGAGAGGTTTAGCAACTGTCCCGCGGCCACACAGCCAGTAAAACTGGAGTTCCCCGATTCCCAGGCCTGTCTGTTTACACGGCACACGAGTTCGCCATTGACCTACAACCACTGAACCCACTGGATGGAGGGAGGGTGTGGGGGCCAGGGAGGACGGAGGGGAGACATGACAACAGAGGGGCCAGCGCTGGACGAGGAGAAAGAAACAAAGAAGAAACAGCTGTCATCGGCCCCGAGTATTTAAGGGTGTTCACGATGACCCTATTCCACGAAGGAACCTGTACGCTCTTTATTCAATGACATTTAAAGACAAGTTGAGAAAGGTTTTTATAGCCTAAAATGTCTGTTGAAAGAAGTTGGGACTATCCTCCAACAACTGTGAAAATTCGTTTCTCTGATCCGCCCCCAATCACCTTCCCCTGTTGTCTAGAGATGCTGGCGAGTTCAGTCTGACCGCATGCTCAGATCAGCTGGGCAGATGTTACCCGAGCTCTGCCCCTCGAGGGGACATTCTGATGGGCATCTAGAGGGCAGAGATGACTAGGGCAGGACACTGCTCTCCAGGAGGGGAGCGACAAGAAGCTGCCGTGGCAGCTCACACACAGGGACCGGTGGCTTTTCCATGGCCAAGTCCTCTCTCTCCCGGCCAGTTCCTCATTTGACATCACTCCCGAAATAGTATTTCACTTAAAAAATAATTTCCTAAAGTCGTCATACCAGGTTCTGTTCTGGAATGGCTTTTTGCATGTGGGCGTGACAAATTTGGGTGTGTTTGTATTTCTGGTAATGTATGCATGGGTTTACCTCTGGGGGTAAGTGATAGTGCATTGTTTAACCGCTCTCTTGAACTGTGTAAAGGCGGCTCACACCGTCCTGGTGTTCTAATCCACGCCGTGCAGTCGGTGGCTAGAGCATCAGCTTGGACGTCAGACACACCTGGGATCATGTGCTCCTAGCAGTGGGCCAGTCATGGGGCTCCCTGAGCCTCAGTTTCCTTATCTGTAAAATGATCTATCTAGTCCATCAGGGTGCCTCCCACACACATATTTTCGGGATGCCTACTACATACAGGCTTCATGCTCAGTCCTTACCAATTATACACAAATTGAACTCTGTGTGTAGTGCATGTGCAGACATGTGCCACTGTGACGGGAAGAGACGTGAGCCTGCATTTGAAGTCACGAGACCACGGTCCGAGCCTGAGTCTGTGACATTGGGAAAGCCATTGCCTGAGTGAGCCTTAGCTTTCACCTCCCGTGTAGACAGGTGGTGTGTGTGTGAGGACCGGTGAATTACTCGGTAGCCGTGACTCGCTCGGTGCTTACCTCTGCGTCCCTTCTCACTCCTCTCCCGCTTCTAGGTGGAAGCCGAGTGGACAATGAGGAAGAGGAAGAAGAGGGGGAAGGCGGGCTGGAGCCGAGCTGTCCCCCAAACCCCTACCAGATGCACCCTCCGCCCGAAGGATGCTGCACCACGGATGGTGAGCCAGCCAGCCCCTGCCGGCAGTGCCCGCTGCCCAGTCTGCGGCCGTGTGCTGTGGGGGTCCCCTGTGCCAGTGTGCCCCCCGTACCTGCAGCATTGGCCACCCCACAGCATAGTGCTCCATCAGGCTCGTAGCCCCTCAGCCATTTGGGGCAGCCTTGACTGCTAGGTGCTGGACCTCACCCACTGGGAGTTTGCTGCACTTACCCAGGACTAGGGAGGGGGCCAGCCAAGCCTGAGCAGCAGACCGGGGCTCCATCCCCGTGGGGGATGGGTGGGAGCTTGGCGGAGCTTACCTGGCCCCATGCAGTGCAGCACACAGTGGGCCCACAGGCTTCCCTTCTGCCTTCCACCCAGGGGCAAGGGAGGAGAACTTGGAGACACTGTGTAAATGCAAAGCACACAATGCGCCGTCCTGCCGAGTTTGCGGGGAAGCTCTTGGGATCCCCAGAGCTGGTCTGGTCGGTAGCTAAGGAAGGAAGAAGCACAGGAGCCTGGGCTGAATGTGCCTCACGAGAAAAACCCCAGAAAGGGTCCATCCAGATAAACTCAGCTGTTTCCGTCGTCTTCCTTTTTTTCCAGATGTTTTTGGTCATTTAATTTTTTGAATAGAAAATATATTTAAAAGCTCTTAAATACGAAAGTGTATAGCATGAAAGTCTCCCTCTGCGAATGAGTCTCCTCTGTGTCCTGGTCACCCAGGCCTCTCCCCAGAGGCCTCCCGCCTCACCTGGTTCTTACCCTCATTTCTGATACTCGCTGGTCCTCATACACGTAAGACGCAGGGTGTGAAAAATATTAAATCGCTCGCATTTCCTGCTGGATTTATCTTGCATACATTTTAATTTACCCTCATTTGTCTACATTTTTTCCCTGTTGAGCTGCATTTGTACATTAATGTGTACTATGTGGGGACACAGATGTCATAAAAGCACGGGGTTAAGGGTCGTGAGTAACCATGGTTATGATTTTATCTCTCAGAATTAATTTTAAAGTCACCCACATCCAGAGGTAAGGGTTGGTCCCGACAAGATCCAGGAGGTCCTCATCCCTTTGCCCACGTGGATCCTGGTTCTGGAAGCCTCTCGGCAGCGTGCGTGAGCCCCGCCCCTTCCTCCTAGGGTTCTGCCAGGCGGGGAAGGACCTGCGTCTTGTCTCTGTCTCCAGCGAGCCCATCGACGTCCCCACAGGCTTTCTCCTCGTGGGGGCCAAGTCCCCGAGCCTGCCGGACCACCTCCTGGTGTGTGCCGTTGACAAGCGGTTCTTGCCGGATGATAATGGGCACAACGCTCTTCTCGGTAAGTTTCTCCCTGGCTCGTCTCCACGGCCCCGTCTGCGTGCGGGGTGAGGATGAGGGAGGCCTGTGATGGTGGCAGGTGGGCCACCTTTGGAGCCTCTTCATCAGCATAACACACACCCCGTTGAGGTCTTTCGGTAGACTTTCTTCATGGAATGGAATGCAAATGAGAGTCATTATAAAACGTGACTGTCTTCTGGTAGAAAGCCCGTCATTGAGTATTTATTATTTTGTACCTGTATTCATCAAGCCTTCCCTAAATGCTTACTCGCGTCAGGAATGGGACCCAAATCCTGTCCTAGACCCTCCTGGAAGTCATGAGACATGAGGCAGAAGGAGAACAAGGCTGAGCGTGTGTTTCTGGCTCCAGAATGTTCGCGTCCTTGGTAGCCGCCGGCAACTCTCTGTCCGCTCTCTCCTTTGGGTTCCCTGTCACCTCTCAGGAGCTGTCATTCTTATTTTGGTTTCATAGGTGGCTGTGGACCTGTTAATGAACTTGCCCAAGGGTATGTGGCCAGAACTCAGGTCTTCAGGGCTCCAAATTCTATGCTTTTATCACCATACCTCATGGTCCCGTATCTTGGTTAAGGTCAACATGGGGGGAAGTCACAGCTTTGATCTTTCGAATAACCACTGGCTCACAAAGACCCCGACGTCAGCACAGAGTGGAGGCCGAAGCTTGCTAAGCCTGCCTCCCACTCATTCAGACGCTTACTGAGCTCTCACTGAGCGCCGGGCCCTGTGCTCAGCCCAGCCCCCCATTAGTGGAGCAAAATCAGGGGAGATGCGAGGTTTGGACCAAGAGCCCAGAAAGCTGGGTTTCAGCCCTGCGTCTGGCCACGGGTTGCTTGTGGCGTCCGGGCCTCTGTCCTCATCCATACAGTAGGGACATGCTGTCCACACGTGCTGCTGGCCCTTGCGGAGTCTGGCCCCCTTCACCTGGCCTGGTGTCTCCTTTGGATGGTAGCTGGGCAGGCAGGAGGGTTTGTGATGAGTTACCTATTTCAGAGGTAGCCTCAGGAACCACCTTCATTGTAGAAGTGAGTCGGATTGCGAGCGTTTATGGGAGAAACTTCTAGGTTAACTCCTTCCCCGCAGTGGGTGTTTATCGAGCACACTTAGTCTGAGGCTCTGAGCGCAGGACCGAGGTGTGGGGGAGGGGAGAGAGTGAGGCTGACTCAGAGGAGAAAAAGAAATAGCTCCCGCCATGTGGGGTGGGGGCGGGACATGCCCTGTGCAAACTCTGAAACAAGGCGGACGGATGCTGACGGGAGGGACAGACTCGGCCCCGGGACAGTGACCAGGGAGAGAAAAAGTTTAAGCCAACTCTCTTTTCAGGCAGGTTCGTGGGCTGCTTGTAGCTTGTTCATGGAAACGAGAATCATCCCAGAAAATTCACTCCAACGAAGCAGCTCCCAGAGTCACTCCATCTTAGGTTTCGTTTGGGTACAAGGCCGCTCAGGAGGAGCCGTGGCAGGGGGACGGCGCAGTGCCTTGGTCAGCGTTCGATCTGGTGTGGCAGAGGCTTGCCTGACTGCCACCTCACTGCGACTGTGAGGGCAGTAAGTCGAGGGGGTGCTGCATCTTGGACTGTGGAGACGGGGTGCTTTCACCCCCGGCCCTGTCGGGGCTTCAGCTCCCCAGGCCATGAGCACAGGGGAAGTGGCGTCTTTGTTAATCGCTTGCTAGAAAGCCATCAGAGGCGGGGGGCGCAGGCCGGTGGTAACAACCATGCTTCCTTCTTTTAAAATAGCTTTATGCTCTCAGGTTGCACACTTACTGCCGTTCAGGTTTCCTGCACTTAACCCTGATGGAGGCACAGGACAAGGTGGCTGGCAGCCCTCCGGGGGGCCAGGGCTCAGCGCTCTTTACTGACCTATAAAACGGAAGCTGTGGGTTATCTCGGGGGGAACCAAAGGCTTTAGGCCCTCCCCACCCCCATGACTTATAATAAAGAGGGTCTCGTTTTAGTGACTTTGAATCAACTGAGGGATTTTGTCTGAGGAAGTTGAAAGATTAAAATCCAGGTGTGTGTTTCAGTTTTTTTTAAATGGTAATTCATCTAACTTTGCCGATAGCAAAGACATAGAAGAAGAAAGCATCTAAGCAGAATGTCCGTTTCTTAGATGGGAGTAAATGAGTTTTTTGTGTGTTCAGCAAGCAAATAATGAAGTATTTTTGGAATGTATAACCCCAAACTGAGGGTAGCCCTTAAGTTCAGCCTGGGGTCCCAAGGCCAAGTCAGACCGGGGCCTCCCTGGGGAGCTTGGTGTCTGGGAGGAGAACACAGGCAAACAGAGGCTCGGAGAAGCACACAAATGACCACAGAAATAAAGTTATTTAAACCTCTGTGCAGCATGCTACAGCCGGGGTTTAAATTGCTCTGCACACCTGCCAGTGACGGGAAAGCCATCTCAGAGGATGGGGTGTTCCAGTCGGGCCCAGAAACACAGGTGGGATTCTGCCAGTTGAAGAAGAGCACAAACAGCAGCTACTTTAGTGAGACTTACGTGCCAGGAACTGTTGGGAAAGAACCCGGTGACGTGGGAACGTTATTATCTCGCATTTACATGTGAAGAAACAAAGGCACGGAGAGGCCAACCAGCTCGCTCAGGGTCACCCAGCTAGTAAGTGGCAGGTCCTGAATGTGCACGCAGATGACGTGGCCCCGGTGCTCGTGTCCTACGTACGGGACGAGAGGTGTCTCGTCCTGTGTGAAGGAACTTGGCATGCTGGAGGGGTGGTGAGAACGCCCTGTGTCTGGAGCAGAGGCTGCCGGGACGGGCTCCGTTGGGTCCCCTTAGAAAAGGCTGCAGTCTCCGGGAAGTCATTTTCAAAGCACTTGGGGAGAGAGAGGGGTGTAATAGTCTAGTCTCTCAGTCTTCTGTCTCTTCTACTTACTAGCACACGGCCAGCCCCGTTTCACTTATAACTCTTCCTCCTTCTCGACCTTCCAAATTATTTTGAAGCAAATCCCAGACAGCATGTTATTTCATCTGTAAATGATTCAGTGTGGTCTCTGAAAGATAAGGTTCTTTTTTGTTGGAAATCCAATACCATCATCAGACCTAAAAAATTTAACAGTAATTTCTTTATATTTTCAAGCCTCCAGGGTGTTCCAATTTTGTTTTGTAATTTCTTTTACAGTTGTTTTCCTGAATCAAGATCCAAATGAGACTCCCCAGAGCATCTGGTTGCTGTGTCTCTCAAGTCTCTTGTTTTTATTGTCTCTCTTCACTTATGACCTTCTTTCCGAGTTTTTCCTTTATAGTTTATATTTTAAAGAAACATCAGGAGTATTCAAAATGAGGTGATTACCATTTTAATTTGTGTTTCAGAAAGATCTCTTGTAGGTCACATGAATAATTGATTTTTATTAAAAAAGAGAAACTGAGGCAGGGCGCTAGCTATGAGCCTGTTGCAGGGTTCCAGATGATTACGGAGTTGCAAACCTCCGGAGGTCGGGTCGTCAGTCCCCCTGGAGTTTGTTCCTGATGGGCACCCTGCAGCCTTTCATACGCCGTGTGCTCGGAGACCAACTGCCGTGTCGGAAGGAAGCCGCTGTGGATGCTTCAAAGAAGAATCATCACTTTGGTTCTGGAAGGAAACGTGAGGCCCATTTAGTCCTCATCTTGCATTTTATGGTTGGGAAACTGCAGCCTGGATCGAGCAAGCCACATCCGTCACGTCTCCCGGTGCTGCGAGGGCCTAGGTGGAGTCAGACTGGAGTCTCCTGACCCACCTCACGCTCTGCTCTCTAAGACAGCTGTGCCCGTTCAAGGGGGAGGAAGGAGAAAAGACACATGCTGAGCACCTGCTATGTGCTGGACACATAGTGGGCACTTTACTCTTTTGTGCTCCTTCGAGATGGATTTTTGTGAGGAGACAGCATAGCGGAATGGTTCAGTCCCAACTCCCACGCTTCCTACCCTGTACCTGTGGGCAAGTTACTTTCTCTCTTTGCCATGACTCCCTCCTCCATGAACTGTGGACCTACGAATCGTTTTATAGGGCTTCAGGAAGTTTAAACAGGAATGTTCGTAATGGAAAGTGCTTGGCGCAGTGCCCGGCAAATGGTCGGTGTGCAGTAGATGTTCGCTGCTGTTGTCTCGTTTGCAGATGGAGAAAGCTAAGCACAGAGGTGTTCATTCGCCTGCCATGGTCACGTACGTAACCGGTGAGGCAGGCTTTGAGCCCAGACCCCTCCGATCTGCAGGTGTGTGTGTGCTGGACTGCAGAGAAGTGGGCTGGAGAGAGGGCAGGGGCTCTCCTTCCAACAGAAGGGAGAGCCTGGCTGGCGGCTGACACACACAGGCACCCACTCAGCGTGCACCTGTTAAACAGATGCCACCCGCAGCTGCTAAATGCAGCTACGCAGGGCCTGCGGAGAAATCACCGTGCCACTATGTGTGTGGTCATGAAGCGCTCGTGTTTATGGGACGTTTCCCATGGGATGGCACACCGAAGGGATGATTTCTCTTAGGTCTACTGTTTGTACCTGGCAGGAATTTGGGGGTTTGGACTGCATGGCATGTTTCTAGGCCGGCCTTCTAAAGAGGACTCCCACGTCCTCAGGGCGATTTTGGTGGTTTAAAAGCTGGGGTGGTTTAAACCCTTTCCTGGTCTCCTGGGCTGGTTGCTAAGCCGTCCTGTGGTTTCCTGGGTTGGGCCTCCGTGACCCAGGGTCATCGCTCAGAGGAGTAGCTGATTGTCCCGGCCAGAACATTTTTGCCAAAGCAGGAGAGCAGTGTGCTTGCCGGCTCCCTAAGTAAAAGCCCCAGGTGTCCTGAACCACAGGGAGGGGCTCCTTGTGGTCTGTGGTTCCTGTCCTGCTTCTGAAATGGCCCCACGGCCCACGTTTCTCGTGGGACAAAGGTCTGTGATCTGGTTCGCTGTTTCTGGAAAGGGATGCAGTGCTGGCCTGGGCACGTTGCTCTCAGCATCCTCGGTCTTGCAATTCTGTTTCTTGTTCATTCATCTCTCTAACACTCAGGGTCAGAGTCTCTGTCAGGGAGGTTTCTCCAGGGCCTTATTCCTAGATGGCAGCCGAGCCGTTTATCTCACGGTTCCCAGGTTGGAGACAAAAGAATCAGTAAACACGTTCGATGATTACTTCAGAGTGTGCATGGAAGTCTCCCGGCGTTCACTATCGTAGTCACCTTGTTTCTCGTCTCCTTCCTTCCCTCCCCACACGCGCTGACTGTCTGCCGTCTGCCGGGCGCTAGTCTGTGCACGTGCACTTACGTACACAGACGCAACTCACGCCTCCCCGAAGTCACACACGATCCCGGTGCTTTGGAAGCATGGGACAGTTATGGGGGAAAAGACATGCATCTCAGCAACGGCAGCACTGAGGAAGAAGCTGCAAGGGCCTCTGAGCAGTTCAGGAGGCCGTAGGGGTTTGGAGAGCAGCGAGGCCCAGCCCTTCAGGAGCAGGAGCTTGAGCGGGGCGTTGAGTGACGGGCAGGTGGGGCTTAGGTGAGGAAGAGCGTGCACCTGGCTGGGCGGGGAGAGTTCAGGAGGAACTCTGCGTAGTGAAACAAGGACCAGGAAATAAAGCTGGAGATAAGGGTTGCGGGGGGCTTGGGGACAGCCTTGAATGCCATGCTGGGGGTCTGGACTTCAATCTCACACTGGACTTCTGTATCTACTTCGGACTGTTACTTAGTCTCTGTGGTTCTCAGGTTTCTCAAAAGAAGCTTTTTCTGTCCTGGTTGATGGGTTAAGCTGAGCGACATGTCTGGATGACAGTGAATGAGCAGGAACGTCCCTGCTTCTCTGTGCACGTGAGCTCCCTGCCTGTCCCCTTAAGACAAGTCAATAGCGAGCACGGTGTTTGCTGTTCCTTCGGTACCTTATCTGTTTGGTCTGGTGCAGAGGGAATAGGGTTCTGGCAGGTTAAACTAACCAGCACGTGTCCTCTGACTAGACCAAGAGATTTATCCTTAGTTCTCAGGCCTTTTAAGGAATGTTAAACTTGCTTAAAATAAAATAGATCAGAGAGTCCACCAGGTCTCTGTAATGTAGATGTCTCATTTCTCCGTGGAGTAGTTTTGAACCTTCACCAACTGATGTCATTTTGGGCACTAGCCAGAGGCCTCAGGAATAGAACCGTGTGGCCCTCGTGGCCTGAGTTGAAAGGACCTTTTGTAAACTTGTCAGCCAGGGAAGATGATGAAATAAACCAGTCTCTGTTTCAAGGTCTCCCCTCCCAACGAGGCTTGCACTATAGAAGCCAGATGTATGGATGGGCGAAGCAGGGCCCTAAGGAAGGCCTTCTTGAGACATTGTCAACAGGACAGTCATAAGAGGCAACCGTCACCTGTCTCTCGTGGTCGGCAGCCATTCTGATGAGGACCATTTGAATGGACCTTACGGTTCCTGCAGCTCTTCTCAGGCCCGTTCTCTGGATTTTAATAGATCACAGGAGGTGGTTTTGCCACTGTGTAGACAGCTTTCCTAGAGCTTCAGAGCTGACGGGAGCCGCTGTCAGCCCCCAGAAAGGCCCGTCCTGGCCCCCTGTCACAGGACACTGACCCCACGGCAGCCACGTTCCAATGCAGCGTCTCCACTCCACTGGCGGCGAAGTCCCCGGAACCCGCCACCCTCGTCCCGGCTCTGCATTGTGGCGCTGTCTTCATTTCCTCTCAGCCACTCGCGGAATCAAATCACTCGACTCCAGGGTGGAAGTCTGGACTCAAGAGGTCTCCCAGGGTACCCAGCGTCAGCGGCCGACTGCTCCGAGATGCTGCAGCCGGCCAGCACTGAGGGGGATGGGGCGTACCAGGTTATCGCAGGCCCTTGGTCAGTGCAGACAATCGAATGGGACAGTCCTCGTCCTGTCAGCTTCGCGCTCTGTGTAGGCTTTCAATGTGCCCCTGAGCAAGTTCCATCTTCCGAGCTTCCCTGTGTCCATCTCCATCACCAAACATTCTTGGTCCTTCTTCTGTCTGAGGTGTGTCCATCTTGACCTCTGGGCCGGTGGAAGCTGGCGGAGGACCTTTGCCCTTTGCAGTTCTCTGGTTGGTGGTAGAGGACGTGAGTGGTCAGCGTCTCGATGGACTGTGTGTTACCTGAGGAGGAGTTGGGAGGTAAGTGGGAGATGTTGATGATTCGTTTGCTCCTCCAGGTTTCTCTGGGAATTGCGTTGGCTGTGGAAAGAAAGGCTTCTGCTACTTCACAGAATTCTCAAGTCACATAAATCTTAAGTTGACCACTCAGCCCAAGAAGCAGAAACACTTGAAGTATTACCTGGTCCGCAATGCACAAGGGGCTCTAACCAAAGGACCCCTCATTTGTTGGAGAGGCTCAGGTGAGCAGTTCAGCTTCGAGCGGGTAGAGCGTGTGAGGGCGGTGCCCTCCAGGTGAGCCAGGGTGCCTGTTGGGAGGACTTGGGGGAGAGATGGCTCTGTAGCAGGCAAGACGGCAGGTGCGAGGTCGGCCTTGAGAAATTAAAACACTACTTTGCATTCCAGGTGTTCAGTTTATACTCAGCCTAATTGTGTGGGCCGTTTAAAAGTTGGTAGAGGGCCGCACTGTGTTCTGCCTTCCTGCGGCAAGCATTTGGGGCAGAGGTTCTCAACCAGGGTGGTTTTGTCTCTCAGGGGACATTTTGCAGTGTCTGCAGACTTTTGGATCCTCACGATGGGAGGGTGCTACTGGCCTCGAGTGGGGGGAGGCCAAACCCCAGCCTGGGAAACGGTCCTAACGGGGCAGAGTGGCGGGGAGCTAGTTTTCACGCACACGTCTCGACCCCTTAGAGTCCCGAGGCCGGCCCAGCACCACCGGTACCGGCTCTGGTTCTCTCTTCCCGCCGCTGGACAGCTCTGGGCCGCAGGCTGCCTCCTCCAGTGAGCCCACTCCTGGAACTAGCCCGGGCGTCCCCATGGGAGCGCAGCACGCAGGTGAGGTGGCTCACCCCGCAGGCCTGGCGTGCCATCCACACGGCACTCAGTTATGCGGCCAAACCTTCGGGATACATAGGAGTTTGTGTCCTCTTCCTACAATGCCTTTGCGTTTCTCCCGGTGTTGGGCAAAGTTCTCCACACAGGATGCCATGTTTTTAATGTGGAAAGGTGTTCTGCGTTCCTGTCTGCCGTGTTAACGCGATCCCCTTGTTGGTGGGGTGGATGTTAGGGTTCCTCTGCACCCCCAGTTTGCAGCATAGAGCTTGCTCTGTAATGGGGACTAAGTCGGTGTTGGAACAGAACTCCTGGGAGGGGCAGGGAAGACCAGACGGTGCCCGTTGCCATGTGCTCAGGATTCCGTGGCTCTGCGTGAGCACCTCGGTGGGCCGTGATGAGCCACCGCCATCAGGCCTTCATCTCCCGTTGCGCTGCCGGGAAGGTGAGGCCCACTGGTGCTCACCTGGGTCCTCGCCTGGAACCTCACGGGCACTGGGAGGTGCAGGTGTTTCCGGCTGATGTGCTTGGTGTTTGGCCATCCTGAACAGACCTGATAAACATGGCGGCTGTCACCACAGGAGGTAGCGGCCGTCTCAGGGACTCGGGGAGGTTGGCTGGTCTCACTCCTCCTGCCCAGAGGGTCTGTGGATGGCCCTGCGTGTGGGACATGCTTTTGTCCACACCTGGCTCATCGCGTCTGTAACAAAGAGGTGGCACTTGGCTGGGTTGGGAACATGTTCTCCTCCAGAGGCAAGATGCCTCCCTTCCCACGTGGTACACCTGCTGTTATCCCCATTGCGCTGGGCCACCTGGGACCTCCGTCACCATGGCAACTGGAGAGCCCACTGTTTTGGCCATCAGCACCCCTGGGTGTAAGTTCCAGCGCTGCTGCCTTGTGGCTGGGCGATTTGGGGCAACTCATTTAAACTCTTTGAGTCTTTGTTTCCTCATCTATAAAGTTGGAGAAAATCTTTTCTGTCCAATTTGCAGGGCAGTTGTAAGAATGAAGTAAGATCATAATAATAGCAAATCCTCACTGGTGCTGGCTGCCTGCCAGGCTCTGTTCTATGGACTTGACTTCTCTTAAATCACGTCATCCTCAGAACACCTCTATTATGCCCCCATCTTATGGATGAGAAATTTGAAACACAGGGAGGTTAAGGAAGGTCGCATGGCTAGTGCAGTGAGCCTCTGAAGACCAGAATCCACAGGAGTCCCCAGAATTATCCGGGGAGCCGCAGCCCCTTAGAGCAGCCTGGACCTGGGTAACCTGACAGCTGTCCTGAGTGTGTCTGATCCAAACCTCAACTCTGGAGGGTGAAAGATAAGGTGGAAGGAGGGTGAACAGTTTCAGCGGCAGTCCTGGAATTCAGGGGCTACTCACAACCCTCCGGTCCTCTCTGCACCAGGGAGCGCTCCCTGGGGCACGGCACGCGTGCGTGTGCACATGTGTGTGTGTATGTTTGCTCCGTGGGGCCGTATCACTGAGTCTGAACCCCCGATGGGACTTGTCAGAGAAAAGCTCATTTGGGAAAATGGAAGAAAAGGAAGTTGCTGCTTGCTGGGCTCACAGAGCGTCCCGTGGACTGACCTCCTCTGTCATACTTCCTCTTTGCTCAGGACCAGTCTCTGACCACCCCTCACAAACTGCCGCAACGGGTCCGGCTGTTTTTAACGGCAAAGATTCTCCGAAGACCCAGCAGCTGGTGAAGAACAAGCTGCCGGCCATGCCCCGGCCCTCGGCGCTAGGTAGCGTGCCTGTCCTGGGGGTCCTGCCCTCTCTGGGTCCAGGTGTTTGTGGGGGGATGTGGGGGCCATCTTGCTGGGGCCTCCAAGCTTCCTGGAATTGCTGCTGCTTGGGAGAAGAGTCTGGCCAGGTCAGCGGACGCCTACTGAGTCCATGGGGCTGTGCTCGGGCCCTTGGGCTGGGTGACACATCTGTGCCAAGAAGTGGCGTGAGCCTGTCCTGGGGCAGGCGGCCTGTCTCGTTGTGGGCTGTGTATTGGGAGGGCTCTAGAGGTCTGGAGAAGTAGGGGATAATGTGGTGTCATGGGAAGAACATCAGATAAATACGAATCCAAAACCCAGCTTGGTCTCATTATTCGGGGATCTCGGACAAGTCTTCTGGCTGAATGTTCCCTCCTCCTCTGGAGAAAAGACTTCTGCTCTGAAGGCGGCTGAGAGGATCCGACGCGGTGCCTTAGACACACCAGGGATCCCGGGGTCCTTGGCCTGCTGGGTTTCTGGGTTACAGGGAACGGAGCTGCATTCAGGCAAAGAGCGTTTTAATGTTTTTCAGATGAGCTTAATGTGCAGTCAGGGTCGAACGTGTAGCTCTAAATATGGGGGGAATTTTGCATCAAAAATTGGTCAAAAAAATATGATAACCAGTTCTTGATATTTGGAATAACCCAGGAACATAGTGAGTCATGTGGATGCTGTCATCCAGCGTGGGCAGGATGACTCATTAACAGCAGTGGGCACCAGCTTCTGTTCCCCTTGGTTTTTTTAAGTCTGAAATTAGCTTTCAAGGCCGTGGTGGGGAGAGGAGCACAGGTGGATCAGTACTGCCCCCACATGGTGACACTGAGCTGGAGGCTTGAACACAGCTGCCTACAGCAGCACAGATGAACGTATTGGAATGTAAGATGATGATGATGATGATGATGATGGTGATGATGGTGATGATGATGACGGTGATGATGTGGGTCTTGGTAGCTACCATTTATTGGGCTCAGGCTTTGTGCTTTACATATATTCTCTTTAGTCCTGATCAAAGCATCTTTCAGAGTAGGTTTAATAATCCCATTTTAAAGATGAAGGAGCTAAGGCTTTGAGATGAAGCTTAGATACCCGCATGAGTTTGGAATGAAACATTTACAAAGGTTGACAGGGTGTTTTCTTATGCCTAGATACTAAACTAGATGCTAAAACCCATTGTAAACTGATTTTTTTTTGTTGTTGTTACAACAAATAAGTGTCCAAGTCAGGGGAATGTGTTATTGAAGCTTGTCCCCGGTAACAGCCTAATCCATACTCTGAATGTTGTCTAGGTGTCATGTCAAACTCCGGGCCCCCCAAAAAGCGCCACAAAGGGTGGTCTCCAGAATCTCCGTCAGCTACAGATGGTGGCTACTCCCAAGGAGGCGGGAACAGAGCTAAGTATGGTGAGTGACAACACCCAGGCTCAGGCACTCGTGGTGGAGGTGCTGCTGGCTGGCACGTGCGTTTTTACGTGTGTTGGGGAGAAGTACTCGGGAGGCTGACTTTGGCTGGACAGAGCGAGCTCTTTTCCCACGTATTGGGTTTGCTGTACGGCAGTGAGTTCCCAGGTCCTATAGGAATTTAAGAAGGGGGTGGCCACTTACTTGGCAGGGATATTGGGGACGAGGGGACTGGGTCCTTTGGTGGGGAAGGTTGGACTGAGCGCCCTTAAAGATGCTTTCGACCTCAGGAGTCTGCGAGTCCAGGACTCGGGTGCACCCGCGGCGGGGGTAAGCGTCAGGGTGTAGCAGATTTGTGGGCAGGTCTGACGTCAGGTCTGCTGGAGAGGAACGTCTCGTCTCCATGTCTTTCTAACACCCTCGGCGTGTCCCTAGAGAGCACGGGAACGTCCTGCATGCCCCAGGTTGGCTTGGCGGGACCAGCTTCGGTCACCTTTCCTGTCGTGGCCTCTGGAGAACCAGTGTCCGTCCCCGACAACTTGATGAAAATATGCAAGGCCAAGCCGGTGATTTTTAAAGGCGAGTACTATGCGACAAGTGTTGGGGGAAGGGGGCCCAAAGGGCTGCACGAGAAGCAGACAGCACCCGGACGTCATTCCAGCGTGACTCCAAGGGTGTCCTGAGCAAATCTGAAGCCCTTGCCACGGCAACGAAAGAACTAAGCAGACGTGTCGTGGGCATCACCCCGGGTCAGATGGCAAGGGTTACGGAGCTCGTCACGGATGTCCACCACGAGCCCGAGTAAAACAGTTCCGTGCCACGACATCCGTTTGCCCTTCCTGTGTCCCTTCCTTCGCTCGGTCAGCCTCACCGAGCTGCCGCTGGGGCAGCAGGCCCGGCGCTAAGCGCCGCGGGTTAGTTGGGTCCCCGGCCCTTTGCTCATTTATTAGACCGGGAGCCCCGGTCTGGGGGGGTGTCCTGCTGTCTCCCTGTGTCACTAGTGTTTTCTGACTGTGACATCTGATTTTGGTGGGGCAGAGATAGCTGTGCTCACCATGTAGAAGCATAAAACAAAGCTAGATTTTTATCTCCGTTTTGTGTCCGGGGCTAACGTGTGCTACGTGGAGGGAGGTTTTTGGTTCCGCGGAAGAAATCCCTTTTTTTCATGACCTTGAAATGTGGGGCCTCGGTAGGACTTGTCTGACGGTGGCCCCCGGCACTGTGTGTGGGCACATAGTGACACACAGACACGCACACACACACCGGGAGGTGTGGGCACAGAGTGACACACACACACGCACACACACACCGGGAGGTCCTTAAATGAGCCAGTGCCGTGTTAGGTGTCATGTAGGAACAGAGGAGAGAGGAGTGGAAAGGGGGAGAGGTGTCTAACTGGTAAGGAAGAAGAAAGGGCGCGCCTTTTTCTCCCCCCTAAAAACCAGAAAATGAACAGGGTATTCAGGAAGAAGGGCGCAAATCTGGGTCCTGAGCTGGGTGAGAGGCGGGGCCAGTCATCCCGCTAGGCCCTGTCGGCCGACTGAAATGACGGCCAGCCCTCAGCCGTGTTGCGTGCGTTCTGAGTGTGGCCACCGTGTGTTAGGCCCCCAGGACACGGCGTTGAGAGAAGGGGCAAGGCGGGGTGCGGGCTTGGTGGTGCGGACAGCGCTGCTCCAGCATCCGCTCTGAGCAGGAGCCTTGGAGAAGTCGGGGTGGGGCCCGCAGACCTGCGCTAACAGCCACGCGTCTCAGACACAGGCCACCCTCTCGGTTCCCCGAGTTCTCGCTGCTTCCTGCCCCACACAGCCCCTCCGTGTTAAGCTGAACCCTGCTCCGTACTGCGTGTGCTCCTCTGGCTCCTCCCCGACTTGCGTAGGCCCGACCCCGCTCAGCTGTCAGAGCAGGGGTCCTCGATCAGATCAGCGAGGGCCGGAGGCTGGGATTTCCCCAGAAAACGGCGCTAAGTCCCCCAGGGGCCACTCGCCTGCGTGCCTTAGTGCGCCTGCGTTCAGAGACGCACACCCCTCGGGCCCCTGTGGCCAAGGCCAGCCGCCAAGTGCCAAGCGCCAAGCGCCAAGCGGATGCTGTTCCTCCACAGGCCACGGGAACTTCCCCTACCTCTGCGGGAACCTGAACGACGTGGTCGTGAGCCCGCTGCTGTACACGTGCTACCAGAACTCCCAGTCCGTCTCGCGCGCCTACGAACAGCACGGGGCCTGCGCCGCGCAGCCCATCTCGCAGGAGATGCAGCTCCTGCTCACCGTCTACTATCTCGTCCAGCTGGGTGAGTCTCCCTCCCCTTCCGTGGGAGCCCCCGGGAGAGTGCTCCCCAAAGGGGGGACGCGCACGAGCCTTCGTCACTGACCACCGCTGACCGGCTCTGGAGGGTGGGAGTGAAATACGGAGTCAAAGTCTATAGCGATAACGCACCAGTGACTTGCCGGCCAAGGGCTGAGTTGGGTTTGGGCATGTGGAAGTGATCGGCAGCCTCGATGGGTGGTGTTTGAGGAGCGTGGGGACAAAAGCCGCACTGGACCGGGTCCGAGAAAACGGAGGTGGGAAGACAAGTGTGTCATGGACAGCTCTCCCGGGGGCCTTTGCTGGCTGGCAGATGTGGGCTCAGGGGGAAGATTTTAACGATGGGAGCTGTAGCAGCTAATCTCATCAGGTTTTGACACAGCCGGGTGAGTGGATGGTGTGATCCCCATTTTTTCACATGAGAGAGCTTGAGGCCCCAAAGCTGGTGCTGGGCGGAGCCGGCCTGGAACACGCCTTCTAGATCGAGGTGACGCTCTGTCCTCCAGCGCTCGCAAATATGAAATTTGGACATACAAACCAGAGAGTAGCTGTAGGAAACACATAGTTGAAAGTATTCAGTTTCACTAGTTATCAAAGAGATGCAAATTAGTAAATCCAACAAAGTTTTTCTCAAATGATTGGTACCAACCTAAATGACGGTATCCAGCAGAGCTAAGGGTTTAATAAAACCAGTACGTTCATATGCCCTTAATGTCATGGTAAGTCGACACGCTTAGACCATCTGGAGGCAGCCCGCTAATGTGTATTGCTCGGCTCCGTGAGTCCACTTTTGAGAATTTGGCCCGAGGACGTCATGTTCTGTACACAGAGATGTGTACCGCAGAAGTATTCACAAAGGTGATTCTTCAGAGGCCGTAAAAAGATCCACAGCGACGTGGCTGAGTGAGCGATGGCGCCGCCACATCACGGGGCGTCGTGTGTCCGTGAACGGCGCTATTCATGCAAACGTGGTTGTGGGGGGGCGTCGTCCCTCCCCGAAGCTGTATGCCCACAGTCCCTCCGCGATTTAAAATCCGAACATGAAAAATAAAGTGAGAAATCCACAGACGCCGTTGTTTCCGTTAGGGTGGCGCGACGATGCTGCTTTCGCCTCCTCCTCCGTTTCCCGGCCGTCAGCCACCGCCGCGGCGCACATAATTTAGAGCGCGTTGTTTTTAAATTAGCGGGCGCGCGTCCCCCCAGAGCCCCCTGTTGTGTTTGTGTGAAGCCGCCGTGCGGGGCGGGCGCTGAAGCCTCTTCCTCCTGCCTGTCGCCTGTCGTTGCCAGCGGCCGACCAGGTGCCTCTGATGGAGGACCTGGAGCAGATCTTCCTGCGCTCCTGGCGTGAGTCACACCTGACGGAGACCCGGCAGCCCCAGCAGGCGCCGCCGCAGCCCTTCCCCCCGGCGCCCGGTGCGGTGGCGCAGGTCACCTCGGCGCAGCTCCCCTGGCTGGCCGGCCTGGCCGCCAGCTCCTGCAACGACAGTGTGCACATCATCGAGTGCACCCACTCTCTGGCCGAGGGCCTCTCCGAGATGTTCCGACTGCTCGTCGAGGGCAAGCTGGCCAAGACCAACTACGTGGTGATCATCTGCGCCTGCCGGAGCCCCGCCATCGACTCCTGCATCGCCGTCACCGGTGAGCCCCCCGCCCCCGCCCCCGCCCGTGCCGCCTGGCTGGGGCTGTCTCCCATGTCAGTTTCCCAGCCGCCCTCCTTTGCAGTTCTGCCCGTTCCGCCTCTCGTGGCCCAGGCTTTGCCCCAGCAGTTGGGTAGTAACCGCAGCGAGTGCTCGGTGGCCCTCCTGGCACCTGCCACTCGTGCCCTGGAGCCCCTCGGTTGACGTTCCTCCCGCACGGAAGGTGAACAGTCCCCATGCCGCCCCCAGAGACACCAGGAGCTGTAGAAAACCTGGCTCCCTGGGCACCTGGCCGTGCGATTGGCCTCTTAGTGACTCTGGCCCTCGACTTCTTCACCTCTCTAGTGGAGATAAAAACAGTGACCTTATTGTGTCATGTGAGCCAATTAACTGATCATTGTTTAAAAACTTGTTGAAAGACCTACTTTGTGCAGCTTCAGTCAGGAGCCGGGGACACAGGAGGAAAGTCTCTGCCTTCGGGTGGAGGAGACCCCAAATCCAGCACAGAACCTCGCAGGTGGGAGGGCGAAGGGATGGAGGAACGCAGTTGGGGGTCCTGACTTCTAAGGGAGGTCAGGAGAACCTTTTTCATGGGGTGTCTTTAAACCAGGGACCTGAGAGAAACAGTGAAGCAAATGATGCATCGAGGCAGCTGCAGGGTCCCCAAGACCACGTGGCGACCTCCGGTGCTCGGCGTGATAAAGAGACAGCAGGACAGCCAGGGCGGAGGGCGGGACTGTGGGACTGTGCAGGGCCCTGAAGGCCATGTCAGAGCTTTGGGCTTTTCCCGTGCGAGTTGGAAGACCAGTGGAAGGTTTCTGAGCAGAGAAGAGATGTCATCTGACTTCGGTCTTAGAAGCATCGCCCCATTTGCGTGTGGAGAATGGACTGGGGGAGGGTGGCGTGACCAGGGAGGAGCTGCTGGATTCGTCTGGGCATCGCGGTGTCTCGGACTAGGCTGGGGGAGGTGGAGAGACGTGGCCGGATGCTGCGTGTATTTTCAAGTTGGTGCCCTTAGGGTTTGCCGTGGGTCCTGTGTGAACCGCGGGAGGACGCGGGGACTCGGGGTCCACCCTGAGGAGTTCGGCCCGTGCAGCTGGAATAACGCAGTTACCTTCTGTTGAGATGGGAGGGACGGCAGGAGAAGTGTTTATTTTCTTTTCTTAGAATTGTTTTTAAAAGTTGTTTGTTTGTGAAGGGAGGAGGTGACAGTGGAGGTTGGGGTGGCTTCGAGAGTTCTCTTTGACTAGCTTGGCCTACGTTTCAGATATCCAGCTGGGCAGGAAGTGGGATGTGAAAATCAGAAGTTCAGGGCAGAGTAACAAAGTCCAGAGTGTGGGTGTGAAGATTAAGGGAGTTGCCAGCATTTATGGGGTTTGGAGGCCAAGAGATGGGTGCCATGGCTGGTCCATCGGCGTAGAAGGAAAGACGAGGTCTGAGGACTAGTCCTGTGAGAGAGGGAAAGGGCGGAGCGGGAGAAGAGGGGGCAGAGAGAGGGGATTCGGGGGGCCGAGGGCCGGGTGCGTTTCGGGAAGGAAGAGGCGATGAATGTGTCAGATGCTCCTGTTCCATCGGGTGAGTCGAGGCCTGAGAATTGGCTCCTCCCTCTGTCAACAGGACGGTCATCGGTGACCCCGACAGAGCGTCCTGGTGGGTGGTGGGGATGAAGGTGTCGTTGGGTTGGGCTCAAGAGAGAATGAGTGAAGTAACAAATATCAACTACTTGAGGTCTTTTGCCTTAAAGGGAGTAGAGAAATGAGATGATAATTGGAGAGGGAATGAGATCAGGGCTTTCTTGTTTTGTTTTAACTGGGGAAATTGGAGAGCGTGTTTGGTATGAGGAATGAGGCAATGGGGAGGGAGAAATGGGTGAAGCAGGCGAGAACAGGTGATGATTAGAAGGAATCGTCCCTGAGCAGGAGAGAGGGGCTGGGCTGCGGCACGCAGGTGGTGGCGTTGGCCCAGACAGGGCTTCAGTGCTTCCGAGGGTCCGGGACACGCGTCGGCGTGGCGAGAGCCTTTTCTCCAGCTGTGTCCAGCAACTTGGACAGTGATCTGGAGCAGGAGGAGGGTTTGGCCAGCGAGAGTGGCCAGCGTCGAGGATGGATGCTAGGGAGTGTCTGCGGATGGACATGGGATCTCAGTCCGGGGAGGAGAGACGTGAGGACAGGAAGCGAAGGAAGGCGGGAGAATGTCCAGGAGGCCCCTGGTTTCGGAGAGAGCAGTGGGATTCTCAGAGTGTGGAGTCAGGTGGTCGGAGGGCGGGGTCCTGGAGGTGAAGGTTACTAAAGGGCATGGTTATCAATAATAACAAAGTCCAGCGTGTGCCCGTGGCTGCAGCTGGGTGATGGAAAGTAGAGGACAGTTTCTTGGAAGAAATGCAATGTGTCAAGCAACTTTTATGTGCCAGGTTGGTCCTTCGTGCATACTCTCTTGTTATCCTGTGCAATGACCGACCTCGCGAATTCATTCTGTCAGAGCCATGTGCGTGCCTAATTCTCAGCTTCATATTTTAGTAGGAAAAAAAAAAAGGGAGATTCTGAATCTAGCATTTTCTAAAGGAGTCATGGATACAAACAGAGATTTAGAATTATGAGTCAAGACTAAAACTTCATACTTAACACTTTCCCATAGTACTCATGGATTTTCATGAGTCAACTTGTACGTGTCAGATCATTTTTGGCCGATCAGTGCGCTCACATTTTTTTGGCCCATTTAAAGAAATGGTACCACAGGTGTTATACATTTTAAATCCGAAATTTTTGTATTTAAATTTCCTTTAAAAAACTCACACCGTTACTGTGGAATGTTCCAGTTATCTTGTAGCATTCTTTGATCCTAAACTCATTCCGTGTTTCTTATAAATTATTTTTATTTTTTTATTTTTAATTGAGTTTATTGGGGTAACATTGGTTAACAATTATATAATTTTCAGGTGTACATTATCATTTGACATCTGTATATTCTATTGTGTGTTTACCACCCAAAGTCCAATTTCCTTCAGCTACCATATATTTGATCTCCTTTACCCACTTCACCCTCCTCCTAAACCCTATATTTGACCCCCTTTGCCCCGTCAGTGTAATTTTTTTACACTGATTCGAGTCATACACCTGAGCCCCTGCTGTGTGTCAGGCGTTAAGGTGAACGTTCTGTATCTATGGTCTTGTTTTCTTTGCACAGTAGTCCTGTGAAGTGGGTACTACTGTTGTTAGCCTTGTGCTCCAGATAAGGAAGTGGGGTCCAGGAGGATTAAATACGTAGCCAGGAAATGGGGAGAGGTGGGTTCCAACGCCGGTGCCTCTGGATTTCCCCTCTATTCCCCTCCCTGCTGCACTGGGCCGGGATGGGGCGCCATGCTGCCACGCAACCAGCATGAACCCCTGCTCTTAGCCAGGCACGGTGCTGGGCTCGGGGGACAGAGATAAGGAGGTACAGCTGTAAACCCGTCATCAAGGAGCTCGTATGCTGCTCCGAAGGGGGAGAGGCCCAGTGGAAGTCGTTGTCTGTTTTCCAGGAAAATACCAAGCCCGGATCCTTTCCGAGAGCCTCCTCACCCCAGCGGAGTACCAGAAAGAAGTCAATTATGCCCTGCTTACGGGGAAAGTGGACTCCTTGGGGGCCTTCTTTAGCTCCCTCTGTCCAGGTAGGCTTGTAGTCAGACAGCTGCAGATTCATAAGTGACAGAAATAAACGAAGGCACAAGGAAGGAGGTCATCTCAGAGCTCGTCGCCTAGTGACCTGCTGAGGCTGGCCTTGACTTAGATGTGCAGGGTGGCTGCTATGTCCTGTGCCTTAGCATTTGAGGCCCTGGCGGGCATGGTCCCTGGCTGCCATCTTCCTGCACTGGCTGTGGGTTGTCCTAGGTGGGGGCTTTGTCATTTCTGTTTTGGGGGCACATGAAAGCCTTGTGCCTGTCCCCCTCTGCTTCTCAGGCCTCGTCCGCCATGGCTCCTACCTCCCGCTCTGAACTGCTTTGAAGCTTCTCGCTGCAGCAGTGTGTTCTCTGTGCCTCGTTCCATGGGTTATGTGCTGTGCGTGCCCTTCTCCCATCTTTGGCTGCTCACCCCTCAAGACTTACCCGTGTCCTCCCAGAAACCTTTGCCAGCCCCCTTCGTGATGGGCTGGGACCTTCCTCCTGTCCTTTACCACCTCATTCTTCCTTCTGTCCTAGTTCCCACGGTGTCACTGTGTAGCTTCCTTGATAGGCTGTGGACTCGTTGGCAAGACTGGCCATGTCTCCTTTATCTCCAGTTCCCCAGGCTCAGGACAGCACCTGATACTTAGCAGGTGTTCCGTAGGTGTTTGCTGAATTTCACGAGATGCAAAACCCATTTCTGTTATTCTCTCTGTTTTGGGGCAGAGGGCGACATTGACGTTTTGCTGGACAAATTTCATCAGGAAAATCAAGGCCATATTTCGTCCTCACTTACTGCCTCCTCTGTCACCAAATCAGCGTCCCTGGATGTCGGTGGGGCCCCGACGTGCACAAGTGAGTGGCGAGAAGGAGCAGGTGGCCGGGTCTGGGCTGGTGAGGCAGCATCCGGGAACCCCTGGGGCTACAAGGAAGTGATGTTAGAAGCACATCCGGAAGGCAGGGCTTCTCCTTAGCATCAAATTGGACCTAACAGCTAATTTCAATTTTAGTCCTTACCGATAAAGCTCATTTACCCCGAAATGCACATCTGTCCTCTTTTGCCAAGATGGCGCATTTTCTCTGTGGTGATTTCCAGCTTATCAACACGTTGTTGAGATATTTTATTTGTACCCAGTTCCTGAGGAGCTGTGATGTCTCCTCTTGCAGCCGCTTCCAAAGTCCAAACTCAGCATCAGCTTCCCTGGGATTCTGTCCTTGTCCCCTTCAGGGAGAATAGCTCATCATCTCTGTGCTCCCTGATCTCTGTTCATCCTTTTATTATTAAATTACGAAAGGTATGTGAAGTGACTACAATGGTGCATAGCCTAGAGCAGGCACTCTGTTCTCCCTTTCCCTGTCACTTCGTGTCACTTTGTCACGGGGGCCCCCTCTTTGATTCCCTAGCAGAGGTCCAGGGCGGCGGCCATCTGCTCTCAGGGGCGCCTCACGCTCACGGCGGCTCTGGTTCCAGGTTATGGGCTGGAGCCCCACCATGTCCGGCCCTTCCAGCTGGCCGTGGCACAGAAGCTCCTCTCCCACGTGTGTTCGATTGCGGATTCCAGCACCCAAAACCTGGACTTAGGATCCTTCGAGAAGGTGGACTTTTTGATTTGTATCCCGCCCTCAGAAGTGACCTACCAGCAGACCCTGTTCCACGTCTGGCATTCAGGTACGGGGCCTTTCGGGGGCATGTCGGGAGGTCTGCCTGGAAAAGCTCTGATCCACTTAAATTCAGATTGGCGTTGGAACTCCAGTCTTTGCTTCTCAAGTTAGGTGGGGCAAGAAATATCAGCCCCGTTTCATAGATCAGAAGACCGATGCTAAGAGATAGTGACTTGCCCAGGATTTTATAATCCGTTACAGGTAGAACCATGACTTGAATTTTCACTCCATCCCCCTCAGGTCAATGATCTCTGTGTTGACATCCAGCTTAATGCATTTTCCCTGCTCCTTTAAGGGGTTAAATATGAAATACACAGAGAATTGATGTCTTAAAGGAGTCACTAGCCTGGTGTAGCCCACAGCCCGGGGGCATCAGGCTGGGAGATGATTTCATCCAGGGGGCGGGACTTCCCTTCCCTTCCCTGCAGTCACCATGCCTGGGATCAGCTGTTTCATGAAGCCAGCTCTGCTGTGTCCCCTGGGTGGGCTGCTGTGCACACACGAGCTGTGGGCAGACCTGCCTCTGGCCCAGCTCCTGATGCTCGCCCCACGGTCATTTGCGCTGGAGCCTGCTGCCTGTCCCACCGCGTCTCCAGCATCCCTTTAGCCTCGGGGCCCAGCATAGTGCTGGCCATGGAGGCAAGGATCATCAGGGGCCTGCCGAGTGAATGAAAACTGTGACAGGGTTGTCACAGGGTGACTGACGTGTTTCTACTGTGTCGCAGGGGTTTTACTGGAGCTCGGCTTAGAAAAGGAGCACGTGACCAAGCAGAGAGTGGAACAGTACGTTCTGAAGCTAGATGCTGAGGCGCAGACCAAATTTAAGTCCTTTCTGCAAAACTCCTTTCAGAATCCGCATACGCTCTTTGTCCTCATCCATGACCATGCCCACTGGGATCTTGTGAGGTTAGTGTGACTTAGACACACGGCAGGGTTGGCATGGACCTTCTTTGGAATAACATATGTGGGTGAGTCTTGGGACTGTGAGTACAGCCTTAAGCTGAGTGCTGTGGGGGTGTGGCATCTGTAAGTAGACGCCATGGCTGTACTTCAGAACCTCGGAGCTGGGCATGATCTCAGGGGACCACCTGGTGCAGCCTCTGAAAGGTACCGTTCTGGAAACTAAGGCTCAAGAAGGGAAGCTTCTCGCTCAGCTTCGCGGGGCTGGGGCTGGGGGCGTTAGGGGCAGAGCAGCGAGGTGCCACATTGGTGCGGGAAGGGACCTTGACAGGAGCAGCTCGCCAGGCCCCTTCTCGATGGTGGCCCCTTGGCTCAGTGCCACGGGTCACAGCTGGTGCGGCTCTTCTTCAGGGGCAATTTTACTTACTCGATAAATTTCATACCGTGTCAGCCTTGGCGTCTGGCAGGATTCCCAGTCGTTTATCAGGATTGGTCATCTCCGTGGGAGGGGCCTCAGGGGTGCGCATTTAGACCCTGCTGCTGACGTGGGATCCCGTGTCAGATCGTGGAGGAAGGCTTTGATTCAGCCCAGATTCAGAGCTTAGGGCTGGCGGAGCCTTAAAGATCATCTGGATGAAGGGTTGACAATCTAGGGTTCATGGATGGGCTTGGGGGAGTTTAAACATCCTGAATTGTATTAAAAGCTATGTGGTAAATATTCATCTTGGGGGTAGGTTTCTCAGAGCAGCTACTTGCCACCCAAAAGGTGAAGCACTGATTTTCATTATTCCTCTAGATTTGCGGTGAGGCCATTGTCCCAGAGACAGGCTGAGTGGCACTTGTCTCCTTGGCCCCTTGTCCCTAATGCTCCCCATTCTGTTCCTGTACATTTAAACCCAGTGTAGAATTTACCATTTTATATCTTCTTTGGATCATCGTAAAATCAGTAGGGCTTTAGGGAAAAGGATTAAGGAGACGGGTAGCAATGAGACTGGGCCACAGGCGGAAAGGCAATGCCCTGAGCACTCCTGGGGGTGGGTCACTCCTGAGGGGCAGGGGGACTGTGTGCCTCGCAGGGGATCGTCCATAAATGCCGGGCCCTGGCCAAGCTTTCACAGGAGTGAGTATCAGGGGAGTCCCTGACAGGTACTGCAGTGCAGCCATTTTTAAAATTTTTATTTTCCTTGCCATGGGCAGAGCCATAAGCTTTGATTGTTGGCAGTGTTGGGGGGGCTAGTTATAAATTTATTCAACTGCTTGATCCCTGTGAATTCTCGATCAGTATTAGTCATTCTATTGAGTGCCACTTCTCCCCCTTTTCTCCCCTCAGTGGTGCTGTTCATAATCTCTGCTCCCAAAGCGACCTGTCTGTGGGACTGGTGGACAGACTGCTCAACTGCCGGGAGGTGAAGGAGGCCCCCAACATCGTGACCCTGCACGTGACTTCCTTCCCCTATGCACTGCAGACACAGCACACCCTCATCAGCCCTTACAACGAGATCCATTGGCCTGCCTCCTACAGCAGCGTGAGTGCCCCCGGCTGCTGCCCGGTGCCAAGATGACCCCTGCGTCGCGTAGTTGGGGGTCAAGTGGGTCCCAGCTCTTTGGATCTGGGTTAGAGTTAAAGACCCTTGAGAAACTTTCCCGAAGTACATCAGTTGGCGCCCCCATCTCAACAGAAAAGGTTTTGTGTAGAAGCCATGGAAATGTTCCTGTTTTTCCTATCCCCACGTCCTTAAGTAGCGAGGTTCGAAACGCCCTTCCTCAACCTCGATACGCATCCACAAAACCGGGCGAGTTGTCAGTTTGTCACCTCTCATTTCTCATCAAAGTAGGTCATGACGATTCTGGTGATTTGAGAATTCTGGGTGGTTGGTGTCTAATTAGTGACACAAGCAATAAACGAACATCCATTCCTGGACCTCTTTGTCTCAGAGTCAGCTGAGGAACTTTCGAAGATGCTCGGCTCCCTCCGGTCCAGGTTCAGAGTCAGGGGCAGCCAGGACACTTGCTTGCGTAGGGCTCACCATGGGCTGGGTTGGCGCTGTCCTAAGTGCTTCATCACATGAATGCATGTAAGAGGCAGGTATGAGGATGACTTCTGATTTACACATGGGGAAAGTGAAGCCGACGGGGTTGAGCCACTGCCTCAGCCATGCAGCTGGGGAGGGGAAGAGCCAGGACGTGACCCAGTCCACTGGCTCCGTGGCCCACGTACTTAACCACTGCGCCGCCGTCTGAGGAGGAAGCCCAGGTTTTTGTGATGTTAACGGCCTCCCCGACTTTGCTATGCTCTGAAGTTTGAGAAGCTCAGATGTTAGACTGGGAGGAATTTTATGGTGATGTAAATAAAATTGGTTAGATAAATTTATTTTTTTTCTCTTAACTTTAACAGCAGCTGAATGCAAGATAGTTGATTTGCCTGTTCCTAAAACCAGGTTAAAATTGTTGGAAAGAAGCAGTTTTAACAAAGAAAGTTGCATGTTAAAAAAAATGATAAGGCTGGCTTTCTTCTTGGTGACCATGCTAGGGTCAATGAATGGCAAAGTCTTGACTGAGGGGGATGCGCCGTCCTTTAACTACGAGTGCTCTGCGCTCTGGGTCTTCCAAGGATAGAGATGAACAAAATGCCATCCAAAGGGACCGCAGAGTCGGCACAATGTAGCTCAAGATGCCCGCCCAGATCATCGTTGTGCCTAGAACGTGACGCTCTCGGTCCCTGAAAATTTGATGCTTGAGTGACCTATGCTCCTCTCTTTTAGGGAGTGGACTTATATCCTGAGAACAAGAAGTACTTTGGGTTGTCGGAGTTCATCGAGTCTACTCTTTCAGGACACAGCCTCCCGTTGCTAAGATATGACAGCTCCTTTGAGGCCATGGTCACCGCGTTGGGAAAAAGGTACCCGTCTGTCTTTGAAGTTACTAAAAACGCTTGGTCGTCAAGTGCAAGTTGCGGTGCGTGCAGCCAGAGGATTCTAGGAAGGGATCCCCCTCCTTCCCTTTTGGATGACTCAGTCTCTCCATTAAAGGGGCCCTGGTTTATTTCTCGTCCTGCGTTTTGGGACACTGATATCTCTGTCGTGCTGTCGCTCCAGAAAATTTTAGAGATGGGTAGAAATATACTGGGATGTGGGATTGAGAGTTTAAGATGGAAAGGCGGCAAAATGGAAGGTAAGATACCGAAAAGTGTAAAGAGAGAGAGAGACAATCTGGTTCAGCTGAATGTTGTATTTCCTCTGCGCATCATCCGTCGAGTGCTTATTTTGTGCCGTTCACAGTTCCAAGAGCCTACTTTCATGATCTTATTTATTATTTAGTCCTCACCACCTCTCTGAGCCACTTCCTACTTATTATTATCCCCATTTTGCAAATGAAATAAGGGTCAGAGAGACCCCTTGACTCCGGGTCACACGCCTCGCGGATGACACCTGGGTGCGAATGCAGAGTCAGTCCAACTCAACTGCTTTTCCTGTGACCCTGTAACCCTGTCACAGGCAGAGCTGGGAGGTAGGTACAGACGAGGAAACCGAGGCCCTGGGAGGTTAAGTGGTTGCCGACATCACGCAGTTTGTGTCGTAAAGCCAGGCGAATTTCACAGACTGTCGAATGCGAAACCAAACGAGTGGGCTGTGCCACGGCTTCTCACAGCACCTCGTCTTTCCCGCTTGCTGACGACGGGGTTAAATGAGACACGGCTTCTCAAACTGTGCTCCAAAGGATGCCGGATACTAACAGCTGTTTGCCAAAAGGGGTTCCATGGTCAGATGTGTTTGAGAAACTTTAACAAAAAGATTTCTCTTCCAAGAGCGTCCTCAGAGCCTTCCGTGCACCACGCAGGCCGTAACTCTCGAGACGGCCAGCGTGTCCTGCACCTTCAGTATCTCACGGGATTACCGTTCCCTGGAACACCCTCTGAGAAATGAAATCCCTTCGATTTGATAGATACCTTTTGGCTCTTTGATTCTGATGGTGATGCATCAAGCTACTTCTCCAACTCGCGGATTGGCAGCTGAGCGCTCATGAACTTGCGAGGGAAGAGGTCCTCTAAGAGTCGACGCTGAGGCTACAAGAGGTGGCCTTTGCTCTGCGATGCCCTCTGTCTGCCCCCAGCCTCCCCTCCGGCAGCAAGTATGTGTCGAGCCCTGAGTGACTGTAACGTGGGGCCAGTACTCCGCTGTCCTTTGAGCAGAGTCAGGTGTAGGCACTTCCCACCACATCTAAGGTGGAGAGGAGAGTGTGCTTCTGCCTGAGTGACATCCTCATAGAAGGTGACAAGGGGCCACCATAGTTGGGGCAGTAACACAGAGCAGGGAGACAATGTATTCTCCATGCTGCCCTCTTTCTTTCTTCCTGGGCCCCACTTGGCCAGTGCACCAGGGACAAGGCAAAGCAGTCCTTGGGCCTCTGAGTCTGCAGACGAGTTATGCCTCCAGAGACCGCATTGCTCATGGCAGCTTGCTAAGCTAACTGTCCAGGTTATAGAACCCACAAAAACGCTGAAGCGCTGAGGAGAAAGAGCGAAGGAAAGGAGCACGGTCCTGGGCAGGACACCTCGGCGTGCTGCCCGGGGGACTCACGGGGTGGCACGGCCGCGGTGCAGTTCCTGACTTTGTAGGTCAAGACACGTCTTTATCTTTGCTCTAAAAGGCACTGAGCAGGGGACTCGTTCCAGCCACATAGACTCACGAGAGCGTCGCACATGAACCGGATGTCCGCTTGTCTGTTGCTACTGAGAAAGACAGTACCCCAGGTGCTCTGTGTCAATCTGACACATGGGTCAGGGCTGTCCCAGCCGTGCATTTGGTCATGTGGTCGTGGGAGGGGTCGCTGCCTTTGTGGGGAGACGCAGATGGCAGCCATGGCTTCTAAAGCAAAACACTGGAGTTGCCAGTTTGACTGGTGCGCTCTGATGCGTAACTCACGGTCAAGTTAAATCATATTTAGTAACATTTCTATTGCCTCACCTGCACTTGAAGTGAATGCACTGCTGTGCCTTTAAGACAGTCTCCCACATCTGGGGTACATGGTACGCTGGTGGTTCTCCTGTTAATAGTGGGGACCTGAGGCCCATCACCCACCTCGGGAAACTATCAATCAAGCCGGTGATAGACTGAGTAGGCATTTATTTTATTCATGCATCTGTTCGTTCGTTGAACACATGTGTACTGAGCAGGCAGGCGACGACGAGCTTCTCCTTTTGTTTCCTAGCTGGAGGGGACGAAGCAGCTTACGATTGGCCTTGCGAGGAAGGCTTCTCTTCCAGGTTCCAAACAGCCAGCTCCAAAAGGGAGCACGGCTCGTCCGTCGTCTGGGCATTGCCCGTGCCCAGAACGGCGGGCGTCTCGGGCGCTCGGGCGCCTGGACGGCCTGGAGGCCGGCGGGGCCGGGCTCACGGCCGCGCTCTCTGTTCGTTGCAGGTTCCCCCGCCTGCACAGCGCGGTCATCAGGACCTTTGTTCTCGTGCAGCACTACGCGGCCGCCATGATGGCCGTGAGCGGCCTGTCGCAGATGAAGAGCTACACGTCGGTGGAGACGCTGGAGATCACCCAGAACCTCATCAACTCCCCGAAGCAGTGCCCCTGCGGCCACGGGCTCATGGTGCTGCTGCGGGTGCCCTGCTCGCCGCTGGCGGCCGTGGCCTACGAGCGGCTGGCCCACGTGCGGGCGCGCCTGGCGCTGGACCGGCACTTCGAGATCATCCTAGGCGACCCCAGCTCCAGCATCACTGTGGGGAAGCACTTCGTGAAGCAGCTCAAGGTGGGCGCTCAGCCCAGGGACAGGAGGCGCGATCGGCGCCATATCCCCACCCGGATCTTTCAGTCCAGAGGTGCCGAATGATAGATAGAGGCGGCCCCCTCGCGGCTCCCACAAACACACTGTCTCGCAGTTTCAAACTCCTGGGCTGTAGCATGCTTGTCTTTCTTCAGGGGGCACATTTCTTCTCGTCTGTCGTCTAGCTCATGCCTGTCGGCCGCGGGACTCAGCTCACTGTCTTTGCCTCTTTCCGGAAGCCGCCCCCCTCCCAACTTGGGGTTCTCCCCTACACCACTGGGGTCATCTGTCATCTGGCTCTTCCCCAAGGCGATGGAAGGCAGGAACCACCCCCAAAGCTCTCAGCCCCCCAAACCTAGCACAGTGCCCTGGCCCATAGCAGCTTCTCGCTAAACCTACGGGCGATGAAAAAGGCAAAAGGAAGAGAAAGAATATTGAAACAATAATTGAGTAGGAACATGCATGAAAGGCAGAGCCCCAAGATTGGAAACACAGTAGAAAACATTAGATACAATTTAGGATATGTGCTGTCTCCCAAAGAGCCAGTCAGTCGGTTGGCAGGTGTATCTTGGACAGCTCATCCACAGCAGGAAGCGTACTGAGTGGCTGGGGTACAGTGGGGAGCAGGTGACCTACTTATTTGCAGTACAAAGCACTTTCTTTCTCATGGAAGGATGCAGTGCAGGGGCTTTAAATCAGTCGGAGGCCGTGAAGGTCCCCTGGGGCCTGACCGGCTCGGAAGTCAGGAGCCTTAGACTTTGTTTCTCTTTAATGATCTGCAGATGTGGCAGAAAATCGAGGAAGCGGAGTGGAGACCTCAGACGTACTTGGAGTTGGAGGGCCTGCCTTGCATCCTCATCTTCAGTGGGATGGACCCGCACGGGGAGTCCCTGCCAAGGCGAGTGGAGGGGATGGTGGAGCCCACGCCCACAGCTGGCGGCTCGCCAGGCCAGGTTCTAGAGGGCACATTCAGAATCTTAGTCATTGTAGGTTTGTCTGCTTATGATGACTGCTTTCCAGGCTGTGGCAGTGAAATGCGTCTGAGGCCTGGGCCACGCATCCTGATTCTCTAACGGGCACCTTGTGGGCTCATGCGGTGTGGTGGAGGCTGTCCCCAGGCTCCGCGGGGCGGGGGGGCTGCAGCTGTGCCTCCCTCAGTTTCTCCCCATGGCTGTGGCGGAGGGGTGGAGGATGGGGGGTGGGGATGGTGGTCACTGTGTGAGTTAGGGATGAATGCTCCATTTAGGAAAGTGTCTTATCATCTCGGGGTGTTGGGGCCACATTTACGCCGGTGTCTAGGCTGCTGTGATAGCTGGTCCCTCCGGGTTTAGGAGGTGTTCCTGGAAGGGGGCAGGTGGCTCATGCCACTCAGGACAAGCCCGTTCTTCCTGCACAGAGGGCTGACTGCTTCAGAGGCTGTGTTCCCTGGAGCCATCACAGCCAAGCAGATGACAGCCTGAAGCCCTCTCAATGTCTCCCAGGGGCTCCACACAGATCTGCAGACACTCAGGACAGAGGTCACTGGGCCTCCAGTAAGGCAACTGATGGAGCTGGCAGTGAGTGACTGGTTGGCTTGTAAAGATGTACTTCACACTCACGGAGAAGAGCAGGCAGCCGTGCCCAGGGCCTTTGCACGTCTCTGCTTGCGTAGCGGGACAGTAAGAGTTGACGCGTCCTGAGTCCCTGCCGTGTGCTGGCCAGTCCGCTGGATTCTTGCCTTGTGCTTTCTTTCATTTTACTCGTCATAACCCCAGGGAGAGGTATCATTCCGGTGCCCCCTACGGGCGGTGAAGAAACCGTGGCACACACAGGTTAAGCCGGTGTGGCTGGCAGTGGCCCCCAGGGCTGCCTGCCTTCCACTGGGCCACCCCCACTTAACGCGAGGGCCACTGCACAGGCCCGGAGAAGGGCAATCCAAATGTTTGACCTTGGTTGTTGCTATTTCTCATGGATTAATTCTTCCGTCCCTCGATTCCTGAAGGACTAAGACATGGGTCTTAATCTGTCTTGAATCTGAGCAAGCATTCCCTGAATATTTTCCTTGTGTTAGGCGCTGTGCTAGACTTTTAATGTAGCATTGACCCCTTGCAACAACAGTATTGCTGCTCGGTTTTATAGATGAGCAAATGAAAGGCCGTTTGCCTGACGTCACATGGCAGTAAATTCCAGAGCCAGTTGGAACCCACATCTGCCTCTCTCCAAACCTGTCGCTGTTCCCACCACACCCTGAGCCTGTCCTGTGCTCCCGTCCTCTGAACATTTCATTACTCATTGGTGTTTGTCTTCCCAGACTCTCGTTTCCAGTGCGATGATGACTTGATCGCCATCATGTCCCTAGCATCTCGCACAGTCCCCGACACGTTTTAAACGTTGGTCGAATAATTAAATGTCCACTTATTACATATAATTCTCACAACAGTGCACTTAGATGGTTATTAATATTCTTTCCCATCTTTCAGAGGAAAATATTCTAAGTGTCCGAGAAGCTGTACCCTTGCGGAGGGTTCTGTCACCGGGAAGCGGCAGAGCTGGGCTTAGAGACCCATTTTTTTTCTCGAGTCAGCACTCTTTCGATGACGCACAGCACAGGCTAAATACATAGCAGGCGCCCCGAGAGACTTACAGTTAAACCGACTTCGTGGGGAGGGGCTCACTGTGGTGCCGTTTGCTTTTTCCCTTTGCACAAGTCCTGGGGCCCTGACGGGCAGGCAGGCCGTTTCTCCCAGCGCCGAGCACTGTGCTCAGGTGTAGGAGTCTCGCGAGAGACACCTTCTTCTGTTTCCTCCCAGGTCTCTGAGGTACTGTGACCTGCGGCTGATCAACTCTTCCTGCTTGGTGAGAACGGCATTGGAGCAGGAGCTGGGCCTGGCTGCTTACTTCGTGAGCACGGAGGCTCCCCTGGAGAAGGGGGTCCCCAACGAGGCCTTGGAGAGCGATGCGGAGAAGCTGAGCAGCACAGACAATGAAGATGAGGAGCTGGCGACAGAAGGTTCGGCCTCAGCTCCTAACCTCGGGGGCGGCTTGAGCTTGTCTAGACAGCTGTGCGCTATTCTGCATGGCCCTGGGGCTCATCTGCTGGCCAGCAGCTCCGGGTGACAGCTATCAAGATGTGTCTTTGGTGGAAATGGCAAATCTCTTATTGAATTTTGAATTCAGATTTTACTTTTTTTTTTCTTTTTCGTTGGTATAGGAATTGAATTCCTAGTAGGTTCTTCCTAGCTCTAGAATTCATAATGACTAAGAAGAAAAATTGAGATTTTTTTTTTAGGGTTCAAGTTCGTGCTTTGTTTGAATTGTTTATGGAATGACTGCCCAGTGTAAGAGTCACTTGTTATTTCCTCTATGTGAATCCACTTGGCAGTATGTGTCCATTATTAAGATTTATGGAAACAGGCCAGTTTCATTTGGGGACTTGACAATCCGACACCATATTTTTAACAGGACACGTAGATCTGAGCAGTGCGGGGTGTTTGGCTGTGGTCTACAGCATAGTGAGAAAAAATAAAAAGCTGTTCATATAAAAATGCAAGGCGTTTGTGGGGCGTGACGTAGGGGAGAGACGGAGGCCGGCTGCGTCAGAAGACCCGCACGCCTCTTCCTCCTCCGTCTGCTGCCTGTGTGACGAGGTCGTGTCACCTGTCCTAGCCTCAGAGTGCTCAGCTGTAAAATGGGGATTGAAAGGCTGGCCTGACGGGTTCCCTGGTGCTGTGGCAGTCTCGCAGGCATGAACGTGACCCTGACATTAAAATGCCCCAAGCTCCCTGCTGCCCGTGGGGTGACTCCACGCTCCTGGCATGCCACGACCCACCTGTTAGTTTCACCGTTCGCTCCGCTCACCTCGCCAGCCCCCGACACTGCACCCGTGCCCTTGGCCGCACCCAGCCGCAGCGGTCCCTAGGCTGTGCTCTGCTGTCGTCACCTCGGCGTCACTCAGATGCTCTCCCTACTGCTTCGAGTTCCGTCTTCTCTGTGCTTCACCTGGAAACTCCTGCTGGGTCTCCAGGGCGCAGGTTGGGGTCACCGCTCCCAGGATGTTCCTGCTCTTGCCTCCTTGTGCTGGGTGGGAGCCTGGCCTCTGGGCACCCAGGCCCCTCCCTGCTCTCCTTACACAGCTCATAGCTTTGACTCACAGGCGGGAGCCCCCACTGCCCCCACCGAGCCGTGGGTGCCGGGCCGGCCTGCCCTGTAATTTATTCCTTCTGTCCCCTTAATGGTCTGTCAAAGGTGGGCGCCTAGAAGATGGCAAACGGATGGATGGATAGATGGAGAGCGATGATCACTGTGAATGCACTTTGTAAACTGGAAAGTGCCGGGCGATGATTATACCGGGTGACGATTACGAGGCGTTTTCAGTGTATGTGTTTTGGAACAGGCTCCACGTCGGAGAAGAGGAGCCCGGTGAGGAGGGACAGGCCCCGCTCCCACGACTCCACGTGCTCACCTCTGTCCTCGAAGGCGTCCAGTAAGTCTGCAGGTGGGAAGGAGCCCACAGCGGCGTGCTTTCTTGACGTTTCAGAGGATGAAAAAAGGGCCTTTATTATCACCGAGCACTAGAAAGAAAAGGGATTCTGAAGGTCTGGGCTTGTAGCGAGTGAGCGCTTTTCTGGCCTGAGGTCTGGGAGCGTGAGGAGTTTGGGCTGCACGGTGGGGTTCAGGGGCTCCTCTCCCAGGGAAGATCATGGACTCTGTCCCAGCATGGTGGCCAAGGGCCACCCCCCGCAGGGCTCCCCACGTTTGGAGAATCGGCAGGTGAGGTGTTCTCGTGGAGTCCGAGGGCGGGGAGACTGCAGTGGGCAGAAGCAGCATTGACAGCAGAAGGTCACGGACCTGGGACCTGGGTGCACTTTGGCGGAGGGGGCAGGGAATGTGTATAAAACACCCAGAGTCTCTGCCCTCAAGGACACCTTGGTTTCTGAGAGCAGCTGGGACCCACACACATGAAATGATATCATAAACATTTATGGAGAACCTACTTTATGTCTGAATCTGGGCATTGAAGGCAGAGTAGATGTGGACCAGCTCCTGGGGAATTCATGGTTCCTCGCAAGCCATGTTATGTCGCAATAGGGCTGCTGTGTTTTTTCTGCATGCGTATTCGCATGTGGATTGTTACGGTTACGTGTATGAAGAAGTAATTAATTTTGTCTAGGGTGGGAGGATTTAGGGGTAGGGGCAGTCACTGCAGGTTTCAGAGAGCAGCTGACCTTTAACTGGGACTTGGAGGAGAGGGTATTCGGTGCAG